>NW_020175191.1:3400353-3494950 GCF_003031525.2 Neophocaena asiaeorientalis asiaeorientalis
ATGGTGGAGGCAGTTCTGAGAAGAGGAGGAATCAGTTTACCTTCACCCCAACATGACGGAGGAAGGTCATAGGTGGTGAGGCCAGCCTGCGGGCAGGGAGGCAGGGTGTTCAGGGTCTGGAGTTGAGGCATGCTATACTCTCAGGAGTGGGATGAGAAGAGAGGGAGAGAAGAGGGACTTCTGAATGCAGAGTTGCAGAATTGTGTTCAAGAACTTGGGGTGGAGGCAGAATCAGTGGAGGATGAAGACAGAACTAGCTGCAAATACTGGGATCCTGGCCCCTCCAAGCAGCCATATTAAAGATCAAGGGGACAAAGTCCATGCATTCCAGATGGAATCAGGTGCAAAGCACCACTGTGAAAGCATTCTTGGCCTCGAGTGCAGTGGGTGGGCTCTCCACACGGTACTCTGTGTTCTGCCTGCAGAGTTGAGAATGCTCCATGTCATCTTCACAGGGTCTGGGCCTTGACAGTGGATATTTTCAGCGTGATCAAAACAAGATGCTTCAGTGCAGTGGTTCCTGTTTGCTGGGGACGTTTGGGGGCCTCTAGGAATAGGAGGATGAGGGACCCTGTCTCTTTGGTTTCTGACCTTTCAAGAGTGATTGAACACATTCACTTTGAGGCCAGGGCTTTTGGAACAGTCACCTGGTTGACAGCTCCTTTTCCTTTTGGGACCTTCCTGAGAGCTCAAGATTCCAGGATCCTGGCTGGAGGAGAGACTGCCAAGCTTGGTGCCTGACCAGAGTGTGGTTGACAAAAGGCTGGCAGGAAAGTTGCTTGGGTCTGAGTCCCTGGGCCTTTAGTCTGGGGTGGTGATGGGCTTTCTCTGTCCCAAGTCACAGTGACTCTTATTACTTCCCCAGTACCTGGTCAGAATTTTAGATTGGCTAATGGATGCGGGCCATGTGATTTGGCCATAACTCAGCTGAGAACCAATACCCGGATGGGTCCTTCAGAGTCAGTGTAATTGGGGATTAAGGGCCCAAGCTCTGAACTTAGTGACTCTGCCACTTACTAGCTGAGTAACCCTGGACCTCAGCTTCCTCCTTTGTGGAAGTTTGAAGATAATGCCCACCTTTTAGGCTGTTTGTGAGGATTATATGAGGTAACTTTTGTAAAGCACTAGCTCTGACTGGCCTATAGTGAGTGCTTAATAATGCTAGCTATTTTTACTACTCTTATAAAAGCACTTCTTCCTTCCTTCCCTTCTCTGCCTAGCCCCACTTCCTTTTCCTTCTAGGGTTGCACATCTGGGAACCAAAAACAGAGAGAGAGAGAGAGAGAGAGAGGAACAGACAGACCATGGATTCTTCCATAGATCCTCTCCCCTTGGCTGGGAGCTTATTTGTCTATATAGTAAAAGAGTTTTGGGGTCACTCATACTCTGAGGCAATTAATACTTTTAAAAATACGTAGATTTCAATTAAAGAAAAAATTATGAGCCACATTAAGGTTTCCAGGTAGGGCTAGATCTAGTCAGTCCCTTAATACACCTACCAATTCCTGCCTTTCCTACGAGGAGTCGTGGTGGGAAGATGTGTACTGCCATCACTCTCCACTCTGTGTTACCCTGGCTCCTTCCCAAGGCCCAGATTTCCAGACTCTCTGATATTTCAAGCTTGTTATTCATGTGTGGTTCATGCCTACCTGATACAGGAAATTCTGATGATAAAATGAAGTAGAACCCTTGACTCATAGTCAGTGCTCACTAAAATTAGATTGAGTTTGTTGAGTAGTTTGTGTTGCTTTAGAGGCAACTTATCAGCTTTACCAGCAAGCTTCTTTCTTCTTCATGTGAGGTGGATGTGCTCAGGACCAGCCATCAGATCAGTACGCGTTTGCCCAAGTGGCGTGATTTAGAGGGGTGAGAGAAGGCCCCTCCTCGCACTTAGATACATAGCCCATTCCCTTCAGCTGGAGTAGAAGAAGTCAGAATACCTTGACTTCTAAAACTATCTCTGCTTTGTACTATGTGGTCGTACTTATCCCCTGAGTAACTTAGTCACCCTATCTATAAAATAAAGATCAAATGGTGCCTGTAAAGTTGCAACAAGGTAAAGTAATATATACGTGTGAAGATAAGTGAGGATTTATCCAAATGGGAGCAACCTTGTATTTGAGGCCATACCAAAGCTTTCATATTACAGGGAACTCTCTCAATTACTTTGTTTTGAATAATTGGGTAATGTTTGGTTAAGGGCCAGCCTGAAACAATCTTAATTAATGCCCTTTTGAGGTGTTTTGGAGTTCTTTAGATAGAAACTATGGGGAAAAAAAGGCAGATAAATTTAATATAGATTAAATGATTCTTCCTGGAAATAGGGCTTCCCTCTTGCAAGTGATGCATGTAATTGTAAATAAGCCCTTTGAAGATCATTTTTAGTTATGATAATAATCACCTGTAAGAAGAATGAAAAACATAACATTTCTGTTGCTATAAATTGCTTTCTTTTCTTTTCTTTGTTCCTTCCTGTTATCCTTCCTTCCTTCCTTTCCGTGAGTGTGGAAAAAATTTCTAAAATATTGTATTATTTTATATATGCTGTGTTCTAAATATTTTTCTAGTTAAATTTTCAGTTGTAAATGGACATTTAACTATTTCATCATCAGTTTTCATGTTTATATATTGAAACTGGAGAAAGTACTTCTTGGATGGTACTGGACCCTGGGAACTGGGAGGTATAAGGGACCTGGGCAATGCATTTTCCTCCCACCTCTGCTTCTGTGTGCATTTCAGCCTCGTCCTGCCCTCACTGTGGACCTGCTTTCTAAGCTTTCCTGGTCATGTTATGGGAAGAATGGCTCCCCACCACTCCTGAGTCTTTACAACTTACTTGTTTAAGCCTTTAGCCTAGACAGAGACTGAATGAAGCTTTGGACCATCTATTCAGAATTTCCCAGGAAGAGATTCAGACTGGCCCAGGTTAGGTCAGGGGCTCACCCCTGGACACTCAGCTGTGACCAGGGTCACATGGTACAGACATGGCTGCCAGGAGCTACTCCCTCTTACCCTACATGTGGCTGGCAACAAACTCTACAGTGTTAGGAAGAAGACATTTTTACTGAATTTGGTATGAGATGGGAGTTCTTGAGCAATGAGCTACGTCTGAGGAAGATTAATCTGGTAATAATATCAGGCATGATTTTAGTGGCAAGAAGAATGATTTACTAGAAATTCTTTTAGCAGGGTCGGGGAGGGGAATTGGGAAGGCTTTGGGGGTCTTCAAGAGTTTTCTAATCATAAATTACAATAGACAGGGAGGGAGCTGCCTTTTTTGTAGTTATCTTCTAGGAGCTGATGCAGAAGCAGGTGACCGCAGGAGGAGAAGAAGGGCAGATGAAGAAGGGCTTTTGGAGGACAGGGAAAATCCCTGGTGGGGCTTGGGGTAAGCACTAGTGCTCAGCCTTGGGCCAGGGCCCGATTTCATCGGGGTGCTCACAGGGAGCCTGGAGACACATGGCTTCTGAAGACAGAACCTGGCTAGTAAGCAGATCGCATGGCCCCTGCCACACCATGAGGCATGCCGAGCTTCACCTCTCTTGGAAGGCATTTCTCCTGGGAGAGGACAAGTAATCAGTGAGTCACTGACACTATAGCCCAGTGACATAGCTTAAATAAAGCGTGAGAGAAATCTTGACTCATCTTGGCTGGTGGTGTCTGCTGAGCGTGTGGGTATAAATATAAACACACAGCCTCACACACACATGCCCACGTCCCCTCACACATGAGGCAGGTCCACAGGGGGTCAGGTCGTGTCTCAGAAGATAGCAGCATGGGTAACCCACTGACTCACGGTCTTACATTCCTCAGCTCCCTCCTCAGACAGGTCCTGGGTTTGAAACACAGGTGACTCACAGACTGCCCCTCTCTCTGGTCTGGCTTTTCCAAGTGCTTTTCTTAGTTCTCCAGGTCACCCCAACCTCTGGGGCATCCCTAGTCTGGAGGCCAATCCAGCCATATTAGGTCCTCAGCCCCCTACTTAGTTTGCTCACTGGGATTTCTGTTCCATCAGCCTCTCCATTTGTAATCATTCATCAGTTAACAAATATTTAGTCAGTGCCCGCAATGTGCCAGCTCCGTGCTGGGTGCTGAGGATCCAGCAGTGGCACAAGAAATGATCCCTGCCCCAGGCAGCTATAGCCTTCTCTTGGGGACTGTTCTTACTCACTTTCTGTGGAAGTTGGTTCAGTCAGGAAAGAGACACCTCTTCAAACCCCCCTCTCTATTGCCCCAGGGGGCTCATACTTCTGGGTGGTGACTGGTGGGTTCCTAAGTCTGGCCCAAGTGGCTGGACCCTCTCCCATGTTCCTACTTCATATTTCTTGCCACCTGAAGGGAGTGATTCCTCTTCCTCTCACCAAGCATTTAGCAATTTGGGACTATTTTGTAGGCAAAGGGTTGCCTGAGTGTGTAATGAGCTTCACATATATAGTAGCCCCAGCCTTGCTCCTAGACTCCTGGTCACATTGCCCATGGGTGCGCCCCGGGAATGGCAACTGCTTATTTATGGAGCCTTAGGGTTTTGTATGTAATTTGATCATCACAGTGACGCTCTGAGATAGGCTGTTAGTCATCAGGTCACATTATCATCATCATTATTTGACCTGTCAGGAAACAGGCTCAGAGCAGTGAAATCCCTTAGATCCCACAGCTTGTAAGAGACAGTCCTGGTTCACCTGGATCCCACTGCTCTCCATGGCTACACAGATTGTCTCAGACCTAGGGCGAGTTCTCTGCCTTCTGGGGGCATCTTCGTTTTGAGGTTGGGGGCTCTTCATCTTTTGGCTTCTCCAAGTGCCTGACCCCTGTTGGCCTAGGAGGCTGGCAGTAGAAGGAAGGGACAAAGTGTAGGCGAAAGTTTGTGGGTGCAGAAATAACAAGAGTGGCAATTTCAGCGTTGTGTGAGTCTGGTGTCAGGGCTTGTGATTGGACTGCAGGGTGGTCTTAAGCAAGACTGTGGTGTGGACAGAATTTATCTTCAGGCTCCAGCCCCTTTAGTAGTACCTTCTCATGGTCCTGGTTCGGTGGGCTACTCTTTCAGGTGGGCTGCATCTCTGTGGCCCCATCAAGAATGTGAAAAGAAGCACACTAGAGTCATGATCACTTGCTTTTGAGCTGGAAGCATCTCAGAGGTCACCTAGTCCAATTTCTTCATGTTACAGACAAAGAAAATATGAGTAGAGGAGCTTCTGTGACTTTCCTGAAATGGCAGCAGGACCAGGACTTGAACCCAGGTCTCCTTTCTGTCCAGTGCTGTTTCTCTGACGTCACCTTTCAGCATGCTAAACAAGATCACAGGCAGTTTGAGGGTCTATACGTTTGGCCATGAGATACAATGAAACTTTCATCAGTACAAGTCTACACAGATGGGCTCTTTCTTCTGCAGACCTCCCCTCCCCAAGCCAGTTATCTCGCATGTCTACCCCAGGCCCCGTGGGGCTCATCCCCCCTACACTTTATGCATGTTGTCTTATATTATAAAGAATCCTCTGCGTAAGAGTTCCTTTCTGACCATGGCGTCTGAGAGCAGAAAGTGTAACCATGAGTTTGGCTGGAAGAGCAAGGATTGTATTCATCTGTAGATGTTCCTTTTCTCTCTCTTTTGGCACTGATAACTGTCTTTGTATTTTTCTTTGTTTCTTTTGCAGAAGAACCTGTGTTTGGCAGAACAGATATGTCAGTGTCCTTGTAAAGTACACTTTTCTCTTTGTGAGAGGTCTTGGATAGTCTGTCCTTAGCTTTCTTTCCCTGGCTACGACGAAGTATCTCCTCCAGGGAGCATCACTGTTCCCTTCTGCTCTGCTCTGCTGTGGTGGGTGTTATGGAAAGACTTTGTTCCTGAGATCAAATAGAACCTGGTTTGAGTCCTGGCTCAAACACTTTAATAGCAATGAGACCCTGGAAAAGGTACTCAGCAGCTCTGCATCTTGATTTCCCACCTGTGAAATGGGCATCACACAAGAAAAGGTGTGTGAAGGGGTCTCGTATGTGAGACAGTCCTGATGCCTTGTGGACGAGGCGGCCTTAGCTTCACTAAGTTGAGGAGAGTTGGCTTCCAGTCATTGCCTGGGAAGGTAACAAGACTTTAACTTCAGCTAAACCCCACAGCAGTGTGTTTGGTACACACACATTTGTGAAATAATCTTTCTTCTGCTGGCCTCTGTGTTATTTCCTCTGGTGGCGTTGTGGGCACATGGTTTACTGATGCTGTGACCTGTCCGTGGGGAGCAGTGGGCCAGAGTGGTGGGAAATGTGGCACGGAGGGTTCTAGTCCTGTCACCAGCTGCCATTTACCAACAGGCAGGATATTTAACTATAGATTTCTCATCTGTAAGGTAATGGGAACACTTACATTGCATTGGGCTGATTAGAGGATTAAATGCGATGGTGCCTGTGGAACGTCAGCACAGTGCCTGGCACATAGTAAGTGTCGCTTTTTCAATTGGCATCATTTCTGAGGATCCTTGTTTTGAGTGTATTTTTATATAATTAATAGGGTGATAACTTCTTATAGGAACCTCCCCAAAGAGGTGATCATTTCTCTGGTTCCCCCTGAAGTTTCTCCAGCTGGCTGAGCTATGTTTCTGATTTTGGAAATGTAGTGTCTCCTCATCAGGGGGGTCCCTGTGCTCAAGGACCCTGGCCTATGTAAGTTACTATTACTTATTGTCAGTTTCCTCCACTTTTTCTGGAGCTTGGGGCTTCATAACCTTGCCCTTGATGTGAGCCTACAGAACAGAATTTGGTACATGGTGTGTTGTTCATCTTGGGCCCCACCTAGGATTGGTGGAGAGGATAGGGTTAATTTTCAGAGGGCAGCATGGCTTCCTCTGCCTGGAGCAATCTTCTCATTTCTTCTGGTAAATGCCTAGTCACTGTTTAAGAGACTTTTTTTTTTTTTTGGCAAAGCCTTCTCCAGCCATTCTCAGCAAATTCCACAGCTCCCTGCTCTGTGCACCACAGCCCTTCTGCGTGCCTCTATTAAGCTCCTGTTGTGTGCTGTATGTGGAGGCCTGCCTGCTGCCCGGCTTTCTCTCTCCCCTCTCCTCTGCATTTTATACTCAGTCTGACTGTGTTCCTCTTAGTTTCATAAGTGTGCTGTGCCTCCTCTCACATGAGATTTTGCATATCCAGTCCCACTGCAACAGCAATGAATGTCCCTCCTCTGTGCCCCTTCCTTGCCCCCCAGCCCTGTGTAGTGACCTCCTGCTCTTTCCGGGTTTTGACGGAACACCCTCTCCTCTGGGAAGATGTTCCTGAGCGCACACGTCTGGGTGGCCCTCCCATGGGCCCCCTTGGCACCTCCTCATATTCCCTATCACACTGCTTTCAGATCTGTCTCCCCCGCTAGACTGTGGCATCTGGACGGTTGGGCTGTATATCTTGTCCCTGATTATATCCCTAGCACAGGCCTGTGGTAGCTGTTCATCATATTAAACCATCAAATCTATTTCCACATTTGTCTCCCACTGCAGAAGCCTAGCTCCTTGAGCAGGGAGCTTGTCTTCCTTATCTTCATGTCTGCAGTGGTTAGCCCCATGCCTGGCCCACCAGAGCTTCTCATCAAGGCCGACTTAGAGCATCAGCTCCTAGGCCCTGTCCCAGTGAGCTCCAAAGCTACTTTTCCCCAGCAATCAAATTTCTCTTTTTAGCATCAGAAACCAAGAAACCGGAAGGAGCCCCAGAGGCCCAGCTCCCTCCTCTCTCCATGGCAGGTGGTCCTGCACACCTTCCCTCCCACCACTCTTCACTTCCACTTACCTCCATCCCCACCCCCTAGCCAGCCAAGCTGTTACTGGCAATTAATGGAATGTTTCTGGGCTTTTCTTTAGGCCGAGACTCTCTGGTTGTACTTAAGAACGTGAGTTGGTGTTGTCCAGGCTTGGCCTGCCAGTGTTGGTAAATGTTCCCCCACATCCGGTCGTTGCAAACCTGTCTCTGTCCTCTTTATTTGATCAATATGCTGAGCACCCAGGTCAATGGGAGTCATCCCATGGATTCCTGGCCCATTTATTACAAATGTGGAACAATTTAAGTTCTTGCCGCCTTGACTGAAAGGCATTGAGCACATGTTTCCAGCAGGCTCTGGGACTGGGAGGTCAGGTTTCAGATGTGACTAATTCAGTGCATAGGTGAGCCTTCCAGGCCTGGAAGAAAGAAGAACTAACAGCTGATTTATGATGTGGCTTTTAAAGAAATCACCCCTAAAACCCAGCTCGTTTCATCATGGAAGGGGCTCAATTTGTATCAAAGTGTCATCCTTGGACACTGAATGCTGCCCCCGTAGTCAGCAGCTGGTGGACTAAAATGGGATTTCAGTGATTCCGAAAACTGTCTCCATGATGTTTGGCAAAAGAAATGCCGGTGTGTTCAGGTCCCTCTCATGACAAAACACGCTGTTGGTGCCCGGGGCTGCGTATGACTGTAACGGAACAGCTCTGTGAGGCCCATACTTGGGGCCAAGGGTGACCCAGTTTGTGGGAACACCCTACGCAAGCTGCCCTTGGCATCTGTGAACTGTTGTGGTTTCTGTCCCCAGAAGTGAATGGGATCAGCAACAGTGACAGGTCCCGAGAGGAAGCTGCTCTGTGTGTTTGGGAAGTGATGCCTGTCTGGGAGTGTTTACAGGGATCCTCTCCTTAATTAATGTGTTTCAGTTTATTGCATTCTATGAAGGAAACAGAAAGCCTACATTACTGCTGAGTAAATAGAGAATGTGACTAAAGCCTTCTCGTAGGTCTGGGTAGGGGGGGCGGACTTCCAGGTATTTTAGTATTTTGGTATTTAAGGACAGACCGTCTTGATTCTCTTTGTCCTTTCTGTTCCAAATAAGAAAAGGAACATTTTTTTGCCACCATCCAGGAACACTGGGCTCAGGTGGAGCCCTGAGTGTGGCAGTGTAGGGAGTGGCCCTCACCACCGAGACATGCGCTTTCATAGGTGTTGGTCTTCCCGTCCGTCCCAATAACAATGACTCAGCGGCAGAGAAAGCGGAGTCATTTCTGAGTCCCAGACATGCTGCCACAGGGACTCCTCATTAGTGGTCAATCCAGGCAGGAGCTGGCAGGAGCTGAGAGGGAGCCATCTGTGTGGGTAAAGTGGGAGGGCAAAACTTAGAGCCAGAGGCCCTGACAAGTGATGTTGACAATGGAAGAAAACCTCTCTGTGACGGGGTGCAGATGTAGCCAAGTAGCGCCGGGTAATAAGCATGCTTACCTCCTGGGTTTCCAGGCTGAGCTCTGCTCTCTGTTCAGACTGAGGAAGACCTGTAATAGAAGACTGCTCCTGGAATGGGCAGGCCTCATTCTGGGTGGTTGCAGACAAATGTCTAATGAATGGCATCTGGAGCCGTGAGATGCCAACTGCTTTTGGTTGGGCAAGTGACTTCCTGGACTTTAGAACTGCAGTCCATAAAAGGAGAATTTATGAACAAACAAGGATACTGGTCTCTTTTCTGGAACATTAAAAAATACATTTTCAACATGAGGTCCTCATTACTGCTGTTTTCTGGGAAACCAGTCAAATTTAGTCAATATACTATAGTTTCACATTTCTGTCACTTACCACCCACCTGCTGAACTCCTATGGCAAGCTGTTTGTACTTCTCGTCTTGCATGCATCACTTAGTGCCCAGTGTTTTGGGTATTTATACATTGATCTACATTCTCAGTATGGCTTGATGGAAAGAATTTGAACTTTGGGACCAGACAGATCCAAATTTAGATCAAAATCCAACTTTTCAGTGGCTCTGTGAGCTTGAAAAATCGACTTAACTTTTCCTAGCTTGGTTTTCCTTCTCTGTAAGATAGAGACAGCTCCTCTTTCAGGGTGTAGTGAGGATTAAGTGGGGCAATGCATTATAATTCCCATGTGTTAGTACCCATCTCTCCACCCAACCAGACTGTAATTTCCTTAAAGGTAACATTGTATCACATTTATTTTTCTATCTCTCTCAACCCTTAACCAATTGTCTTGTCTATAGTAGGAACTGTAATAAATAGTGGATGATCTCATTTTACTTTAAAGTCAAAGTGGGGTGAGAAATGGACCAAAGAGTTATTGGGTTAGAGCCTCCCTATTCAACGTGTCATTCAAGGACCAGCAGCAGCAGCATCACCAGAGAACTAATGGAAAATGCAGCATCTCAGGCCACACCCCAGGCCTACTGAACCAGAATCTGCATTTTAACCAGATGCCCAGGTGATTCATGAGCACATTAGAGTTTGAGAAGCCCTGGTCTAGAGTATTGTGTCAATAACCTTGTACTCAATAAATAAACAAAGGAGTAAGATTAGGAAGCTAGCAGAATAATTTACTAGGACACTGCTGGTTTTGCTTAAAAGGAAAAGTCTATTAAAAATGAAACAGAGTACCAAGAATTCGAAGTCCACCAGCAGTTTTACTCCATTTCCAGCAGCCCCTGTCCCTGGCTATTAGTCCATGGCCACAGACACTGAGATGCCACCTGGACTTCCCTGACTCGAGTTCCCTTCCCCCTCTGGGCCCCCGCGTGCATGTGCCCTGTGTTTCTGCTCTCAGACAGCTGTGTTGTCCCTTTGGCCATCTCCTCTCCCCAGCTCTGTGAGTCTGTTCGCTGCTCAGCACAGTGTCATGTCTCAGAACACCATGAGTCACCGCACTGCCTGTCTGACTGTGAGTGCCAAGCGTGGGGATTGTGTTGGGCCCTCCACAGAACACCTACTGTTCCTGTTTGGATCACTGCCCTAGGTCTGGGTTCGTTCGAAAGCGCTTGAGAGATTCCGGCTCTCGCATTCACCTTTCAGAGTCGTGTGTACCTGGAGAGCAGCTCAGGGACTACTGATTCCAATACAGAGCATCTCTTTGTGTCCGTCTGTCCTTCCCACCGGTACGCGCTGTGGAAGTACGTGGTCCTTCTTGCCCTCTTCCTCTGGATTTATGCTTTATCCGATGGAGGTCTAAATCCTACTGCTTCGATGGTGGTGGGAACAAAGTTATGAGCACCTGTCAATTCTGCCTCTAAAATACATTTCAAATCACGCTCCTTCTTTTCATCTCCACGGACACCACCTGTCGGGCTACCACCCACTCCTGCCTGGACGACAGCAACGCCCTCTTAACCGGGTTCCTGCAGGCCATTCTCCTCACAGTCAGTCAGACGTTTTGTCCTAAAACAGAAATTGGATACTGTCTGTTTCCTGCTTAGAGTCTGGCAATGTCCCCCGCACTGCACTGCTCTCCCATCTCCTTCTGGTGGCCTCGAGGGCGCTGCCCATCTGCCACCCTCACCTCTGTCACCTCTTCCTCATTACCTCTTTTCTAATGATGCTGGCCTGCCACTTTCTTGCACCCACCCAGCTCTTTCAGGACTTAGCTGAGATGATTCCTCCTCAGACCAACATTCCTATCACCCTAGCTAAAATAGCCACCCATTTGCTATCCTCCAGATTTTCCCTTCCTATGGCTCATCACTTTTCTAATTGTTTAATTCATTTGTTGGCTTTCTTTTTTGTCCATCTCACCTGCTAGACTCTAAGCTCCACGAAGGCAGGGAGGATGTCTGCTCACCCACTACTGTGCCTCCTTTGTCTGTAATGGGGCCTGATATATACCAGGCACTCATTGAACATCTGTGGAATTGGATGAATGAACCCATTGGGTGCTAAGCGTTTTCACCCCAAATTCCCTTTCTCACAGTCTCCACCCATATGGATCTTCTTTACTCCTCTGGGCTTTCTCCATCAGGGGGGTGGAATCAGTCTTGCTTCATGACTTCCTGCCCCACTCTAGCTCAGAAATCATCTTCTGTCTTAGCATCTACTTTGGTACCATTCACCAACAAATCTCTCATCTCACTGAAGTCAATTACCTCCCCCCAAACACAGGGCACATTCACATATACACACATCTGTTCTTTTTGTTTTAACCAGACATCATCCTTCTTAGAGATGAGGTAAGGGATAGTGGTTAAGGGCGCAGCTTCTGCAGCCAAACTGCCTGAGTTCCAATCTTGCCTCTTTCATTTACTTGTTTGGGCAAGTGATTTAACCTCTGTGCTTCAGTTTACTCATCTGTAAAGCTGGGACAATAACAGACCCTTCCTTACCTGGTGAGAATTAAATGGATTAAAACATATAAAAATATACAGAACAATGCTGGGCATGTAGTGAGTACTATATACATGTTAGGTGTTGTTATCATTTAGTTGAAGAAGAAATCAAGGACCACAGATGTGGTTTTGCACTGTGAGGTCCTTGTGAAACTAGGCTTTGAACCCGGATTTCCCCTAGACCGAGAACCTTTCTGCCTTCACCATGGCTGCTAAAGGCTTTCTTTGGGACAGAATTCCCCTGAGGTCTTCTAGGGCTTGGTCATAGATGTAGCTGGGTGAAAAAGAAAAAGGAATTCAGGTATTGAGCAAAGACGTGTTTATTTAGCAACTTAGGTCACTTTGCTGCCCCGCCTGACCCTCAGCTGAAAACAGGAGGACGGGGATGGTCTGTGGCTCCCAGGATGGGCTTGCAGGCAGAAGTGAGCGCTGCCTCAGCAAGTGATGCCCCTGAAGTTAGGCTCCCCCCAGGTGCACTGTGTGCATCTCCTCCCATCTCAGGAGCAAGTGTGAGCCAGGATTCCGTCTCTCCTGGAGCCTTCCTGCCCTCCACCTGTCCTGCAGCCTGCTGACTTCTTGCTGTCCCTGCCCGTATTTTGGAGTTAAGTCTTCTTTTGGTATTTGTCTTAATTTATAAGTCTCACTTCCCTCAATCCCTTTCAGCACATTCTCTGCCCTTTCCCTCCCCTCTCACAGCTCACAGAAATTCTCCACAGCTGAACTGTCTCAGCCTCTGGAGCTGACTCAGGCTTCCCATGCTCCCAGCCTTCCCCACGATAAGGATCACCTGGAGCACAGGTTAAATAGTTTACCAGGCCTTTCCCCTGGAATTCCCATTCAGGATTAAGCCCAGGAATCCGTATTTTTAACAAGCACTCCTGGTGACTTGTCTTTAGGGAAGTTGAGGACTCCACACCCAGGGCTGGCTCGTGTTCCTTCCCCACGAAATCTCCATGGCTCTGTCCCAGCCTAAGATGCATCTCCCGCTTTGACAATGATGACAGCTCTTGTTTTGGTACCCTCTGTTGATATCTAATCCTCAGTAGCCTATAGCTTTGCTACTCAAACATGATATATTTCTTGAGAGTAAGCATCAAGTTTTTTCTTACATAGGAGACCCTCAAATATTTGGTTAAAATTTTACTGTTCTCCTCTCATTATATTCATTTTGGAAGAACACTGGAATTGTTTTACCTAAGCACCAACCATCAAAAGGCAATGAGGGGGCTCCCTGGTGGCGCAGTGGTTAAGAATCCACCTGCCAATGCAGGGGACAGGGGTTCGAGCCCTGGTCTGGGAAGATCCCACATGCCGCGGAGCAACTAAGCCCGTGCACCACAGCTACTGAGCCTGTGCTCTAGAGCCCGTGAGCCACAACTGCTGAAGCCTGTGAGCCACAGCTACTGAGCCGGCATGCCACAACTACTGAAGCCCACGCGCGTAGAGCCTGTGCTCCGCAACAAGAGAAGCCGCCACAATGAGAAGCCCGTGCACTGCAAGGAAGAGTAGCCCCTGCTCGCCGCCAACTAGAGAAAGCCCGCGCGCAGCAATGAAGACCCAATGCAGCCAAAAATGAATTAAAAAAAAAAAAAGAAAAGGCAATGAGGGAAGAGACCTAGAAATATGCTAAATAAAAGAGGTGTGTTCATGTGTAGTTAAACACATCTCATACGCTCGAAGTTTGAGTGAGTGAGGCTACACGAAAACATCTCTGCTGTCTGCGGTAGTTTGCTGCTGTCTACAGGACATGACAGATGGCCAGAGCAGGGCTGGGTTTCTTATCCAATTCCTGGCTCCACCGTGGGCTACATGGGTGACCTTAGGTGAGATGTGTCAGCAAACCCAGCCTCAGTTTCTTCACTGTAAAAAGAAGGTTAAATTCCTGTCTCATGGAGTGATGGTGAAGTTAAATGAGATATCACATGTGGAATCATTTTGTAAACAGTAAAGTGCTCTGCTGACAGTAACAGTTACTATGAGTCATCCTTACACTTCATTTTTCAGCTCACCTCTTTTTCTTCATTACCTCACAGCTTTCCTACCTGAGGCATGTAACTAGCATTTAAATGCCATGCTAAGGAGTCCAGAAAATCTACTTCCCAGCAAGAGCTATAAAATATCCCATTCTAATTGAGAGAGACAATGGGGAACAGTGACTCAGAGGCAGCTCCAGGGGAGTGGCCAGCTCAGACAGGAGGCTTTGAAAGAGACTCTTCAAGTCTTAAAAACGTCTTCTTGCATGGGTGTGCCAGGGAATGGGAACAGACCCACTGTAAGCTTTGGTTGTCCAGGAGAAATTTGTAACCAAACTATGACTGGATGGATGTTTAACATCACTGAGAATGGACAAGATTTTCAGATGGTAACACAAAGTCTGAACAATAACAATAAAAAAAATGATAAAGGCATTACAGCAAAACGGGACTGCTGTCCTGTCACTGAACTCTTAGAAAATCAGATTTTCTGAATTTGATAAGAATGTATTACAGGAGGCAGTTTTCAGAGTTCTGTAAGCTTTGGCAGGGATGGGCTAGTACATGTGAGAAGAAAGCAATGGATTAAAAAAATCTGTACAAATACCAATAGAAATAAACTTGTGACTTGTTGCAACGTACCCACATCGTTAGAGATTTTGCCCTTAACATCTCTCTTTTAAATCTGACTCCAGGAAATAGATTTGGAACCTGATCAATCCCGTCCTCGACTCTGCCATCCTTCTCTCAGAGTTATAAACAGAAGACTATTGCAGTGCATTTCCTGCATGTGCCTTCCATGTGGCTCCAGTCTCAAACTCACACATGCAGCAAGTAAACACTCTCCAAGAGTAGTTCTGAAGTGTCACCCAGATGGGTCTCTGCTGATGGGGGAGGGGCTGGGGAGGCGGGGCCCAGGGACTGTCTGCACTGGGAGGCACCACTTCAGGGAAGGAACCACCTTCTCCAGGTGGCAGAAGAGTCGCCCTTCCTTTCCTGCTTTGCGTGTTTGGTTGGTGTGGGGGAGCATGACAATATTTTCCTTTCTTTCTTTTTTAAAAAAGCCCATTTCAGTCCATCCCATTCCTGGAAAAACCACAATCCCCCAACAGTCTCCAAGGCCTTCGGCTGTGAAAAACACATATCTTCCCTGCTATCCTTTACTTCTGCGGATTGGGTTTGAGCAGCAGTTAATTTCAGTGTAAATGAGGCTGAGGCTGAGGCTTTCATTAGTGTGTTAGGACTCCAGACTCCTGTGGTTTAACACCACTTAAATACACAAATTGTTAACTTCAAAAATTTTCCGCAATTTCTCCCCGTCTTCCAAATCTCATATGAAACTCATTTCCCAAGGAATTGACCAAGGACCCCTGACCTCTTGCCTCAGTTGCTTTAAGGCCCCCAGTATTTTTTCTTGGCCTGCTGCTCTTGATATGAGAAGGTGAACTGAACTTCAAAGGGCAGCAAGCCAGATGTCCTCTTCCCCTACACGAGTGGCTGACTTCCTCTCATTTGTCTGCACTCTGTGTGCATGAATTCAGGTTGGCGTCCATTCCCCCTGGGCCTCTGCCTGTCCAGGGTGCTGCACCTAGATGCCTGGGTGCAGGGCTGTAACTTGTGTTTTTTGCTGGCCCTGATGCTGCAGGGATTTGATAAACTTCCTTGATATTTGTGCTGCTCTGGGATGAGTGTGTGCATTTATATGGGTCAGCACGGTCCAGTTCAGCAGCCATGATTCACATGTGAGCACTTGATTTATGTTGATTCCTATTGAGAACTTGAAATGTGGTTTCTGCTTTGAGATGTTCTCTAAGTAAACTACACACCAGATATCAAGGACTTAGTATGAAAAATAGAATGTTAAATATCTCAATAAATTTTTATATTGATTCATGTTGAAGTGATAATATTTTAGAGGCACTGGGTTAAACGAAATATATTATCAATATTAATTGTACCACTTTCTTTTTACTTTTTAAGTGTGGCTACTAGAAAATGTAAACTTATGTATGTAATTCACCCTGTGAATCTTCATGGTCTCACATTAAGATCCCTCAGGTGGTACCTCTACCCTAGCCAGGTTGATCTCCTGTGTGTGTCCTCATGGACAGAATAGGGAGATGTGCTCACCAGTCTGGGGGCTGGAAGGGGACTCCTGATGACTCAGACCTGCTTGGTGGCCCACGGTACACTGTAGGTATATTTGTCCTGGACAATATCCAATCACTTCCCACAAGTCTGTGCTGGATCATTTCTCTTTGACCTTGACATGTTTAGTATATAGCTTAATGGGAGAGGACTTTAAAGATTATATAGTCTAATCTTTTCATTTTACAAAGAGGGCACTAAGGTCCAGCTGTACAGTGCTAGAGGGGGGTGATTGTGAGCTTAGACTTTGGCAGAGGAAGTTTCAAGTTCAAATTCTAGCTCTGCCACTTCTTAGCTAGGAGAACTGGGTAGGTTCATTGAATGTTGCTGGGTTCAGTTCAGATTTCTGTCTATTAAATGAGAATCATTATATTTCTCTCACTGAATTGTTGTCAGAATGAAATAAAATGTATGTGAATACTGTGGACTAAATATGTGTGTCCATCCAAATTCATATGTTAAATCCTGACCCCCAATGACATGGGCCTTTGGGAGATGATTTGGGCTCCCCCCTCATGAATGGGATTAATGCTTTTATGCAAGAGACCCCGGGGAGCTCCCTCATCCCTTCTGCCTTGTGAGGGCACAGTGAAAAGATAGCCGTCTAGGGCTTCCTTGGTGGCGCAGTGGTTGAGAGTCTGCCTGTCGATGCAGGGAACATGGGTTCATGCCCCGGTCAATCTATTAACCAGACACTGACTCTGCTGACACTTTGATCTTGGGCTTCCCAGCCTCCAGAATTGTGAGAAATAAATATCTGTTGTTTATAAACCAGCCAGTCTATGGGACTCTGTTATAGCAGCTCGAACAGACTAAGACAGTAAATTACTCAGCCTGTGATCTGGCAGAAAGTGAGTGCTTGATGAATAGTGATTACTGTAATTTAGATAACTCTTGAAAGATCCTATGGCCAATTAGTGGCTGAGGTTGGGTTTAGAGCCTAGATCTGGACTTCCTACACCAGTGTCCTTGTTCTGTCGGAGGCACCAGGACTCAGACAGAGATCAGTTGCCCACAGCTCTGACAAGTGCTCCTGCAGCTGCCTGGCCTGCCGCCAGCGCAGCCCTCGTGTTCTGTCCTGCCTGTTTGCTTGAGTGTGTCCTCCTGGGCACTGAAGGCTCATTGAGGGCAGCATCTGTATTCTCATTCATTATCATAGCCCTTTCATTCTTTCAACAGTGTGCTGAGTAACTATTATGTACCAGGCCCTTTTCTAGACTCTTGGGGTGCATCACGGAATACAAAGAAAGATCTTGCCTTTAAGGAGCTTATATTCTAGCTGGGGCGATGGATACTGTGTTGGAAGATCATACAGAACTCAGTTTATATACATCCAGATCCACACACGGACCCTGCCTGGCTAGAGCAGCCCTGGCAGCAGCTCAGTCTGCACCTTCAGTCCTGGAGCCGCTGGTGCTCTGTCAGCCACTGCCACTCCTACAGGCAGAGAGGCCACTGTGAGCGCTGCCCTCATGCTGCTCACATGTGGGTCCCATAGCTCCTCCCCTGGTGCTTGTGCTGCATCTCTTAGCTCCCGCCTTCCACGCTGGGGCTTCCCTGCTGCTGCTAAGGTGAGGGACCTCCTGTGTGCTAACCTGCATTTTCATCAGCTGGAAATATGAGGGAGTTAACCCCCATGTGGCAGACTTTCACCAACAGGAGACAGATGCTGAAGGACACGTTCTTTTCTCCTCCTCTGGGCAGATCGTTTGGGGTTGCATTAGCTTCATTCAGTGCCTCTGAAGATGTCCTGTGGAACTGAGCTGTCTCTTGTTACAACACTGAGGTTCTTTGGAAACATACTCCCTTAGGTTTGCTCTCTCTGCTTCTATGCTTCACTCTCCTTTTGCCTCATTTCTGCTTCCCTGGAATTGCGTTCCTTCAAGCTATGTTTTCTAGGGAACTGGGCCAAAGCAGTAGGTGATAAGTGCTGCAGAAAAAGAAAATTTAGGGTAGGGCAGGAAGGGGGATCAGACATGCTGTTGAAGGCGTGCCGTTTTCAACAGAAGTGTCAGCTTAAGCCTTGTTGAAAAGTAATATTTGAGCAAAGACTTGCAGAAGGTGAGGAAGTCAGCCACTGTGGGGAAAGGGCATTCCAGGTGGAGAGGAGGGAACAGCCAGTGCGAGGGCACTCAGGCAGAGGAAGCAGCATGGTCACAGGAGAGCAGTGAGGCCCAGGTAGCTTTGGGGAGTAAGAGGGAGAATTACAGAAGAAGAGGTCGGAGAGGTAGGGGTGGGAAGGGGGTCATTTTAGGTCTTGTAGGCTGTTGTAATGACTTGAGCTTTTACTCCAAGTGAAATGGGAGACTGTGCTGGATTTTGAGCAGCAGTATGATGTGGCATCTGGCAAGTACCTGATGGACAGCACAATGCTTGGCACCTAAGAGGCACTCACTCAGTGTTTTTAGATTTGAAATAAGACATGCAGCTGATCGCCCACAGACTGTTCTCTGGAGCTACACCCTGCAGAGGACCCCCAGCCCTGGAGAGAGCTAGAGCTGGACTTGCACGTTTCTAACCAAGACTTGAAAACAGATGGAAACAAAATGCCAGCATTAATGCAAAAGGCATGTGGAAGAAAAATCAAATGGGAGAAGAGGATGAATGTGTTTTCAGTGGAGCTCCATGCTTCCTGCAGAACCAGATTTGTGGAAAGTCGGCTGAACCAACCCGATGCCTCATGGCAGAAAGTGGTTTTCACTGGAGCCCTGGCGTTGGGAAAGGTGCATCCATCTTCCTCAAAACACGGTCACAAGGGACCAGCTCTCCACTGAGAGCCAGGCAGGTTCTGAGAGCTTTGACTTGGAAATGTACACAACAAAGTTTGCCATTGTTGGTGCTGTGAAATCCCTTTGGCAGGGTCCTTTCAGGTTTGAGTTCTGTGGTTCACTCACTTTTTAGGTCCTGGGTGGATCTAGTGGCTGGCTCCTTTCCTGGTCATCAGGGCAGCTAAGGGCAGGAGGAGTGTCAGGAAAAAGAGCTCCCCACATGCATCCTTATTTTCTTGAGGCTTGTCTTCTTTTCTTTGATCCCATCCTTTTATACCTACTTCTAAAAGACTGAGTGTCAGAGAAGGAGAAAGAGTCTGGGGTGGTAGCTGGGAAGTTAGAGATCTTGGAGCATAGATAAGGGAAGAGGTCAATGAAAGCATCTCAAACATTCTCTCTAAGAAGGAGGTATAAATGCTTCCAAGGAACAGAAAAGAAGGGAAATGTAACAACATGAATCATTTTATTGTAGGAGCAGTGGGTTGGGGCTTGGGAGAGAGAGGAGGGATTTAGTGGTTTTAGAGTCTGAATTTGATATGATATTGATTTATTTTTAAGAAATCTGAAGCCTTGTGCCCAGGCCAAGGAAAATGGTTGGGCTCTTTGTCAAGAATCTTGTAAGTCAGTCTTCCTAATCATCTAATTTTGATGCACAGCTATCCCTCAGCTATGCTTCTAGGAGAAAAGACAAAGCCGGAGGGTTCTCAGTATTTTCCAAGCAAGACCACATAAATCTTTGGAAACTAGAAAAGATCATTTAGTACCTAACAAGGGAAGAGACTGAGAATTGGGAGGGTAAATAAACACTGTGCATCTGTAGGTGATCTGAGAACCTTCCAAGCTGGAGCAGCCAGCTGGGCAAGAGTAAGTCTCAAAGCTGCTTAGGAGGTTCTGCCCATTTCCCAGATGGGCAGCTGAGGCCACAGGGAGGTCCAGCTGCTCATGAGCATGGCCCCACGTGTTACTTGGCTTTTTTAGTAGCCAGAGGAGTGTATTATAGCCAAAATATGTGTGGCTTTTGTTTTACTATTGGATTTTTTGAATACCGTGATATGGTTTATAGATATGTGGGAAGGAGTATTTCAAAATTTAATTTATATAAAAGCAATGCAAAACCCCATTACTACATCCTTACTTATGGGGAAAGGGGTGGTATAGTCCATTACTAAACAACTTATTGCTAGCCAGGGAAGCACCCATGAAATCTAGAAAAGCATAGAAAACAGTTCTTTCCTTCAGTTTCAGCCCTATATCTCATCCCATCCAGAACCTACAGGAGTATAGGTTTGAGGGAGGCTTCTCTGTGCTAGTTGACCCATCTGAGCTCTTTATCTGGGATGAGACCCTTATTCTAAGCCAGGGAAGGCAAGCCAGACTCCACAAACCATACCCAGCCTGCTGCCTGTTTTTGTATGTGAGCTAAGAATGATTTTTACACTTTAAACTGGATGAGAAAAATCAAGAATACTTGTGACACATGAACATTTTATGAAATTCAAATCTCAGTGTCCATAAACGAAGTTTTACTGATACCTAGCTCTGTCTGTGAGTACTGTCGTGCTAAATGGCAGAGATGAGTACTTGAGGCAGAGAGCGGATGTCCCAGAAAGCCTGTTTCCTCTCTGACCCTTTACAGAGCAAGTTTGCCGGCTCCCATTCTAACCCTGAGCACCTCTGTGACATTCAGGTTGGCTAGGGAACCTTTCACCTCAGACCCTGTCTTTCTCCCCTTCCCCCTTGTCCCCTAGGCCACTTTAACATTTCTTTCCCCATGCTCCCCTATCTTCTCTTCTCCTTGACACAGCTGGTCGGTCAGTCACTTCTGCCTGCCACTGGATGGCAAGGAGTGGAGCTGGGGGTGGGGAATGAGAAAGCTTGTTTGGTCACAACCTGGAGTCACCTCAAGACCACCAGACCTTTCTTGCCATCAGGAGGGACTCTGTCTTGTCTTGTCTTTTCTGGGTTATAGTCTAGAAGAATTTCTGAATGTTTTTCCACCTTGAGCTCCTTGTAGCCTCTCTTTATGCTTCATCTCAGAAAAGCAGGGGTTTTGGGGAGAAAACAATCTATCCTTCACAAATGCTGTCCCTATGATGGGGATGAGAATTTATAATGTAGAGGGCATGATAGAGATCATATGTTCTTATTCTCAACTCGTCTATTTCTGTGAACACTACCTACATATTACTGCTTCTTTGGTCTTGTTAATTACACTCCCTCCCCCTGGGATTTGCCCATCTTCACTACCTGTCTTCTTTTTCTTTAAAACACTGCTCATATCCTACCTCCTCCACGAAGTTTCCCAGACTGGGTCTGTAACAAAATTTTCGTCAAAGCTTAAGTAAGTACTTCCTTTCTGCTTCTCACTGGGCTCTTGGGAGTTTTAGGACTTGTCTTGCCATCTGGTTTCCCTCGCCCTGGTCTCTGTGCCCATGATCACTGTCTCTGTGCATCTTTCTCCTGAACCCCAAGAGTTCAGACTCCTAACTGCAAACAGGTGTCCCATTCACATCCTTCCTCTGCAGGTGCAGCTCTTCCTCTAGAGCTTTTGTCTGAAATGTTAAGCTGACTACCTTGACTCCTAACTCCCTGGCTTCAAATCCTTCACTGCTCTCTGGGTAAGGTGAACAAACCCCACTATGATCTGGTTCCTACCTTCCCCTTCAATCTCATCCCCTGCTTCAGATTCTGTGCTCTGGCAAAATTGAACTGCTTGTTGTTCTCTAATACACGGTTCCGTATATCTTCCTCTCTGCCTGGGCTGTTTTACTACTGCCTCACCCAGGCCCGTTTCCTAATTAACTCCTGCTTATACTCAAAGGTTCAGCTCCAGGTCAGTGCTTCCAGAAATCCTTCCTAGACTTCCCTCATCTTCCCTTACCAAGTGGGATTAGGTGTTTATCTATTTATGCTGTAAAATGCCTAGCTTTGTGATAATGCTTTCCACATTATATAGTATTTATCTGTTTCCATGGTTGTTCCTCCCCTAGTGAACTATGGTAAGAACTAAGTCCCATTTAACTTTTATACCACTAGTTCTTCTTTTAGTCTCTGACTTACAGGAAGTGTATGATAAATGTTTATTGAGTAGGTAAAGAGATTGATGGTTTAGGACATCACCTTTAGGACAGGTGATGTTTAACACGTTTGTATCTTGAAGACCTGACTCAATATGTGTTTTTGCTGCTGGTAAGGATGATTCCACATTGCTGTTCTTTGGGTTAAAGATGCCACGGCAGACCCTTGACCAAACCTGTGCCTCACAGCAGGTCTGCAGTGCCTGCCTGTTCTTCAACACACATCTTGGTTTACATTGAATAATAATAATAATTACAAGTTGAGTGGTTGCTCTGTGTGTATTACGTGTTCTAACACGTAACCACTAATCCTCAGCAAAACACTGCGAGGTTAACATTATTCTTTGGCAAAGAAACTGAGGCACAGAGGAGTTAAATAACTCTCCCTAGATCATACAGCTAGTCTTTGGCAAAACTGGGATTTGAATCCAGGTCTGTCTGGCTACAAAAGCTTTAATATTTCCATAAAATTATCTTTTTCCTACCTATAATTTATATTTTAGCAACATCAACAAAACTATAGAGTAAAAGGAAAAAGAAGGAAAGAAAGAAAAAGGGGAAATTTCAGCCACAACCCTGCCACATGAAGAAAATCCAGGTGTTTAAATTAAATTTGCCCATGGTCTTGTCCTGTACCTGTCCATATGTGTATCAAGTGAACATGGGTAGACATACCATTAATGCTCTGCTTTTTAAAATTTTTTTAACTGTGTTACATCAGAAACATTTTTCAGTGTCTGGTTTTAGTCTTCATAATTGTAATTTTAATGACTTACACTTCACTTCTGATCTCAGTGTTAATAACAAGACTCTTCCAACTCCAGTGGCACCTCTGTCCTGTCCCCTTTCTACTCACTGCTCTGTAAATGCATCTGGCCTTTATTGGAGGCAGCTGTGAAGACAGTGATGAACTTGGTGTCAGAAAAGTTGGACATAGTCCCAGATCTGACAGTAAATAGTTGTATGATTTGGGCAAGTCAAGTTTGTTCAATTCCAAGCTCCTCCCTTGGTTTCCCAGTAGGGCAGGAACTGTTTTATTTCTCCATTGTAGGCCTGTGTCTGGCACAGATTATGAGATCAATACATGTTTGATAAAGGTTCTCAACTTTCTCATCTGTAAAATTGAATAATTAAGCCTATTACATAAGGGCATGGTAATTAAATGAAGTTGTATACACACATACACTTACACATATATGTACCCTGCAGTGGTAAATCATTATGGAAATATAAGTTGGCATAACTATTTTAATTGATAGATTTATACAATTCGCATAAAAGTCTATTCAATTATATGGAAGAACAGTGAGCTTCCTGACTGACTGTTGCATCTTCTATCCAGATGTTTGGCATCCTGTAGGCATAGTAGACCAGAGAGAAAGGAATCACCATTCAGTGTTTATGCTGAATTGTCTGTATTCCTTCTTCATGATGTTCTCTGCTTTGACAGCAGAGACTCCATGTGCTTAACTTGCTGGGTACAGCACTGTGCTCAGTCAGGACCTTAATAAGGACACTTTGGTATGATTAAAATGAAGGACATAGAATGTTAAATGTTCAGGTCTAAGGGACAGAGTTTGCAAGAACTAATTTTAGTTGGTGCAGTCATTGCCTGGGGGCAGAAGCTGCTAGGGTGGGTTGGTTTTATCCTTGAGGAAATAGAACAAGATTGTGGGAACAGTTTTCCGTTCTTCCCCAGGTGTAAGGAGCATGACCTTACACACACACACACACAAAAGAAACAGTGTAGAGGCTTGCAAAGTAATTCCTGTTCATCTATTCTTATTATAATCCCCTTTTCACCACAAAGTCCTGAGAGCCATATTTTCTCATCATTTACACAGTATCAGCATTGTAATTCTCAGTCTTAACAAAGATTAAGTTGTTTTCAAGGTTAGTTGACTCAGAAAAAACCTGGAAACATGTTGGCTACACATAACACCTGGAAAAAATAAAATGAAAATTCAAAACGACCCTAAACCTAGCTAAATTTAATTTAAAGATCAAAGAATAAACAGATACAAAGCAAAGTTATTTTTAAAGGTACTTCTGCTTAAGTGGTAAAATGGGCTTACATTGTACAGTAAAAATATTTTCTAGTGTGTTAGAAAATAAAACCAAATGTAAAAATCACGAAACATTATTATTTTTTTTTTTTGCGGTACGCGGGCCTCTCACTGCCGTGGCCTCTCCCGTTGTGGAGCACAGGCTCCGGACGCGCAGGCTCAGCGGCCATGGCTCACGGGCCCAGCCGCTCCGCAGCATGTGGGATCTTCCCGGACCGGGGCACGAACCCGTGTCCCCTGCATTGGCAGGCGGACCCTCAACCACTGAGCCACCAGGAAAGCCCAAACATATTATTTTTTATGGAAAGTTGTTCAGGTGTGCAATACAAAAATATTGTTTAATCTGATTAATGTAGTTTAAAAGAAGTTATAAAGGAGTGTGTGTCTAGTAATGGTAAAGTAGCTTCTATTGTATTAACCCTCCTAAGGGTAACAATGATACACTCTGAATTAAAATGTTAAAATCAACCATTTAAAGGCACTGGAGAGTGACCAAAAGATAGTGCAAACTGGAGGGATGTCATGCCATGAAAGAGGGCAACCGAGCAAGGTTTTCATACCCAAGCATTCTACCTAGTCTGCATGGTGCAGGATGGCTGGACCTCATGCAGAAAGCTCCAGTATTACTGCCATAAAGTGTCAGAGGACAGAGTTTAGGGTTGCCAAAATTGTTGCAAAGATAGGGAGAGAATCCTGGAAAGGAGAGAGGTGCAGAAGGGGGAGCCCAATTTCTGTGTGTAAGCTTTACCCAGTTTTTGGCTAATTACTAATTTATGCAACTGGAGGGGAAACTCCAGGGAACCAGGTAGAAAGGAACTGCTGGAAGACTGAAGGAACTAAGTGGATATTTCAGCTGCTGCCCTAATCTGTATCCTAGAAGGAAAATTAACCCCTTTCTGAGGAAAATAACAGTCTCCAGAGACTCTGAAAGGTATCATATACAATAATTATACAATAAAAAAATCACTAGATATGCCAAGAAATGGGAAAATGTGACTCATAGTCAAGATAAAAAATCAGCCAATAGGAACCAGCTATGAGATGACTCAGATGTTAAAATTATCAAATAAGAACTTTAAAGCAGAACTTATAAATATATACAATGACTTAAAGGGAAATATGATTATAAAGAATGAGAAGATGGGAAATCTCAGCAAAGAAATGTAAATTATATAAAAGAACCAAATGGAAGTCCTGGAACTGAAAAATACCATACGTGGAATGAAAAATTCAATGGATGAGCTTAACAGCAGATTGAGAATGGCAGAAGAAAGGGTCATTACATTGAACTTAGATTAACATAAACTATCCAATCTGGAGGACAGAAAGAAAAAAGATTACAGAAAAATAAGTAGAGCCTCAGTAACCTGTGGAAAAATATCAAGTGATCTAACAGGTGTAATTGGAGACCAGAAAGAGAAGTAAGAAAGAATGAGACAGAAAAATGTTAAACAAGTAGTCCCAAATTTGATTTAAAAAAAAAAAAAAAAAAAAAATATATATATATATATATATACACACACATATAGATCTATGAAGCATAATGATCACTAAGCAAGATAAAACACATCAGGAATAGTGGAAATAAAAGATCATGGAATAACATCTTTAAAGTACTAAAATAATAATTTAAAAACTCCTGTCAAGCCAGAATTCTATACTCAGCAAAAATACACTTCAAAAATGAAGACAAAGTGAAGACTTTTTCAGATAAACAGAAGCTGAGAGAAACCAATGTCAGTAGACACGACTACAAGAAATTCTAAAAGAAATTCTTCATACAAAAGGGAAAAGGTCCCAGATGGAAATTTAGATCTACAGGAAAGAATGAAGAGACCTCAAAATAGTAAATATGTAAGAAGTATAAAACATGCTGTATTTTTGTTCTTTAAAAGATATCTAAGCTCCAGTTATGATGGATTAACAAGGACCAGACTTGACTTCCCATGATAAATGACCAGAAAACAGAACAAATATCTGAAGCAGTGTTTTCAACAATAGACTACAGGCAGGGTGAGCCTTTGATCCCTAAGAGAAGAGAAATGTATGAGATGAAGTCTGTGATAGCCGTGACATTCTACTTGGAGACGCACTCTAAATCAAGGTATGGGGAGGAGGATCTCAAGCAAAATATAGTAGTCTTGCTAGATGATGATATAGAGTTCTAAGTTTAAGGAGGCTGAGGTGACTGGAACCTGTGGGCCAGAGTTTTGTAATGGAGGGAGCTAAACAGAAAGGGAGATACAAAAATCTGTATAGGTGTCTGATTGAGTCTTTGCTGAATACTAAGCTGCACGTGTGTAGAGTGAAGTTGCGTAAGGGTGGGCAAAGAAAGACTATGAAGCTATAAGCCAAACAACTACTAGACCTCACATGGGGCTGGGAGGCAGTCGTGTCCCAATCAGCCAGAATAGCGTCCTTATTAATCACCCAGGGCACAAAGAAGAGACTCCTGCAGGGTCACACTTTATTAGTAAGGTGAGAATATCTCTATAAACGTATTAACTCTAGAGTCATACTAAGAGAAAGTTGGAAAACAAGCTCTGAAAGGATTAAGCTCATCTGCAATTTAACTTCCTACAAAGGTAAAGCACAATCCTATCTTTATGAAGGGCAACAAATTGAGATACTCAGCAACATAAAATTCACAATGTCCAACAAATATTTTTCAGCTTCATTGAGGTATAATTCACCAATAAAATTGTAATTATTCGGGCTTCCCTGGTGGCGCAGTGGTTGAGAGTCCACCTGCCGGTGCAGGGGACACAGGTTCGTGCCCCGGTCCGGGAAGATCCCACATGCCGCGGAGCGGCTGGGCCCGTGAGCCTATGGCCGCTGGGCTTGCGTGTCCGGAGCCTGTGCTCCGCGGCGGGAGAGGCCGCGGCAGTGAGAGGCCCGCGTACCGCAAAAAAAAAAAAAAAAATTGTAATTATTCAAATTGTACAACATGGTGATTTGATATATGTATACACTGTGAAAGAATTTTCACCAATAAGTTAATAACACATTCATCACCTCACATATTGGCCCTTTTTTTGTGTGTGTGAAAACACAAGTTTTACTCTCTTAGCAAATTTCAATTATGCAATACCATATTATCAATTATAGTCACTGTGTTATACATTAGATTCGCAGACCTTACTCATCTTATTAACTGAAAGTTTATACCAATTTGCCAGCCTCTCCCACTTTCCCCCATTCTCCAGCCCCTGGCAACCACCATTCTATTCTCTGTAGACATGTAGACATGTTGTTGTACAGTATTATTATTGTCTTTCTTTGGCTTATTTCACTTAACATAATGCCCTCTCGGTTTATCCATGTTGTCATGAATAGCAGGCTTTCCCCTTTTTTTTTAAGGCTGAATAATATTCCATTACACACACACACATACACAGTTGACCCTTGACTTGAACAACATGGGTTTGAACTGCATGGCTACACTTATATGCAGATTTTTTCCAATAGTACATACTACAGTTCTACAAGATCTGAGGTTGGTTGAATCTGCAGATGCAGAATCTCAGAATTGGAGGAACTGGGTATATGGAGGGGCAACGATAAGTTATATGCTGATTACTGACTGCACAGAGGGTCAGCACCCCTAACGCCTTAGCTGTTCAAGGGTCAACGATACAAATGTCACAGTTTCTTTATCCATTCATCTGTTGAGGAACACTTAGATTGTTTCTATACCTTGGCTATTGTGAATAATGCTGCAGTAAGCATGGAGCACAGATATCTCTTCAAGAAAGTGATTTTGTTTCCTTTGTGTATATACCTAGAAATGGACTTGCTGGATCTTATGGTAGTTCTATTTTTAATTTCTTGAGGAACCTTCATACTGTTTCCATAGTGGTTGTACCAGTTTACATTTCCACCTCAATGTACAAGGGTTCCCTTTTCTCCACACCCTCACTGATAATTGTTGTCTCTTATCTTTTTGATAATAGCCATCCTAACAGCTAAAAGGTAATATCTCATTGTGGTTTTGATTTGCATTTCCCTGATGATTAGTGATGTTGAGCATCTTTTCATGTACCTGCTGGCCATTTTTATGTCTTCTTTAGAAACATGTCTGTTCAATTGGGCTATTTATTTATTTATGCTATTGAGTTGTATGAGTTCCTTGTATATTTTGAAATATTAACCGCTTATTGAATATGTGGTTTACAAATATTTTCTCTCCCATTCCATAGGTGCCTTTTCATTTTGTTTATGGTTTCCTTTGCTGTGCAGAAGCCTTTTAGTTTCATGTTGATCCATTTATTTATTTTTGTTTTTGTTGCTTTTGCTTTTGGTGTCAAATCCGAAAAAGTCATTCCCAAGACCTATGTCAAGGAGATTATCCCCTATGTTTTCTTTTAGGAGCTTTACAGGTTCAGGTCTTACTTTCAAGTCTAATCCATTTTGAGTTGATTTTTGAGTGTGTGGTGTAAGATAGGGATCCAATTTCATTCTTTTCCATGCAGCTGTCCAGTTTTCTCAATATCATTTTTTGAAGAGACTGTCCTTTTCCACTGTATATTTTTGTCCTCCTGTCGAAAATTACTTAACCATATATGCATGGGTTTATTTCTAGGGTCTCTATTCTGTTCCATGGGTCTATATATCTGTTTTTATGCCAGTATAATACTGTTTTGATTACTGCAGCTTTGTAATATAGTTTAAAATCAGATGGTGTGATGCCTCCAGCTTTGTTCTTCTTTCTCAAGATTTCTTTGTGCTTTGGCATCTTTTGTGGTTTTATATGAATTTTAGCATTTTTTCTATATCTGTGAAACATGCCATCAGAATTTTTATAGGAATTTCATTGAACCTGTAGATGGCTTTGGGTAGTATGGACATTTTAACAATATTAATTCTTCCAATCCATGAACACAGTACATTTTCTTATTTATTTGTATCGTCTTCAATTTCTGTCATCAATGTTTTATAGTTTTCAGTGTATAGATCTTTCACGTCCTTGGATAAATTTATTCCTAGGTGTTTTATTCTTTTTGATGCTGTCATAAATTGGATTATTTTCTTCATTTCTTTTTCCAATAATTTGTTGTTAGTGTACAGAAACACCTGATGTTTTTTGAAAAGTACTTGGTATGTAGTAACTGGATTTTTTTTTAATGCTTTAAATATAACATTTTAAATTAATTAATTATTTATTTTTACAGTAGGTCCTTGTTGGTTATCCATTTTATTTATTTATTTATTTATTGGATACATATATTTAAAACAAAATAGGTAATACTCATGACAGTTAGAGTCTTTGTTTTTGTAACTGTTCACATAGTTATAGCTGGTATTTATAACTGCCTTCTTCCACTTATACCTTCTGTGTTTCTTTTGCCTTCAGCAAGCACCTCAGTTGGTCTTGGTTCTTTAACTGGCGAAGTGACTCCAACTTTCATTCCCAAAGGGTCTGGACCATTAGTAGTCTTGCTTGGATTGGATTGCTGTAGTTTTCCATTGACTTCCATTGTGGAGCAGTACTCCAGTTTCCCCTTGGTGATCAGGATGAATCACCCTAGCAAGCACATTAACTCCCTTCTTTGCTTGCCTCTGGTGATTGACTGAAGCTACTTTGGTTATCCATTTTAAATATAGCAGTGTGTACATGTCAATCCCAAACTCCCGATCTATCCCTCCCCCCAACCCTTCCCCCCCTGGTAACCATAAGTTTGTTCTCTAAGTCTGTGAGTCCGTTTCTGTTTTGTAAATAAGTTCATTTGTATCATTTTTTTTTAGATTGTGCATATAAGCAATATCATATATTTGTCTTTCCCTGTCTGTCTTACTTCACTTAGTATGATAGTCTCCAGGTCCATCCATATTGCTGCAAATGGCATTATTTCATTCTATTTAATGGCTGAGTAATATTCCATTATATATATGTACCACATCTTCTTTATCCATTCATCTTTTGATGGGCATTTAGATCGTTTCCATGTCTTGGCTATTGTAAACAGTGCTGCAATGAACATTGGGGTGCATGTATCCTTTCAAACCATGTTTTTCTCCGGGTATATGCCCAGTAGTGGGATTGCTGGGTCATATGGTAGTTCTATTTTTAGTTTTTTAAGGAACCTCCATACTGTGCTCCATAGTGGCTGTATCAATTTACATTCCCACCAACAGTACAAGAGGGTTCCCTTTTCTCCACACCCTCTCCACCATTTATTGTTTGTAGATTTTTTTTGATGATAGCCATTCTGACTAGTTTGAGGTGATATCTCATTGTAGTTTCGATTTGCATTTCTCTAATAATTAGAGATGTTGAGCATCTTTTTATGTGCCTCTTGGCCATCTGTATGTCTTCTTTGGAGAAATCTCTACTTAGAGCTTCTGCCCATTTTTGATTGGGTTGTTTGTTTTTTGGATATTGAGCCACATGAGCTGTTTGTAAATTTTGGAGACTAATCCCTTATTGGTCACATTGTTTGAGAATATTTTCTCCCATTCTGTGGTAACAGCTGATTTTGGTATATTTATTTTGTATCCTACAACTTTGCTGAATTTATTTATTAGTTCTAACACTTTTTTTTTTTTGGTGGAATCTTCAGGATTTTCTATATGTAATATTGTGTCATCTGCAAAGAGTTACAGTTTTACTTCTTCTTTTCTGATTTGATGAATTTTATTTCCTTTTCTTGCCTAATTCCACTGTCTTGGACTTCCAGTACTATATTGAATTTTAAAAAAGTGGCAAGAGTGGCCATCTTATTTTATTTTTTTTTAATTTTTAAAAATTATTATTATTTTTTGTGGTACGCGGGCCTCTCACTGTTGTGGCCTCTCCCATTGTGGAGCACAGGCTCCAGACGAGCAGGCTCAGTGGCCATGGCTCATGGGCCCAGCCACTCCGCGGCATGTGGGATCTTCACGGACCAGGGCACGAACCTGTGTCCCCTGCATCGGCAGGCGGACTCTCAACCACTGCGCCACCAGGGAAGCCCCAAGAGTGGCCATCTTGATCTTAGAGGGAAAGCTTTCAGTTTTTCACTGCTGAGTGTGATGATAGCTGTGGGCTTGTTGTATGTCACCTTTATTATGTTGAGGTACATTGCTTTTTTACCCAGTTTGTTGTGAGTTTTTATAATGAAAGGGTATTAAATTTTGTCAAATGCTTTTTCTGCATCTATTGAGATGATCCTATGATTTTTATCCTTCATTCTGTTAATGTGGTGTATCACATATATTGATTTGCATGTGTTGAACCATCCTTGTATCACTGGAAGAAATCCCACTTGATTATAATGTATGATCCTTTTAATGTGCTCTTGAATTTAGTTTGCTAATATTTTATTGCAGATTTTTGCATCTATATCCATCAGGGATATTGCCTTTAATTTTCTTATCTTTAGTGTTCTTATCTTGTTTTAGGATCAAGGTAATTCTGGCCTTATAAAAGGAGTTTGGAAGTATTTCCTCCTCTTCTATTTTTTGGAAGAGTTTTGAGAAGAATTGGTATTAATTTTTCTTTAAATTCTTGGTAGAATTCACCAGTGAAGCCATCTGATCCTGGACTTCTGTTTTTTGGGAGATTTTAGATTATTGATTCAATCTTCTTAATCGTTATTGGTCTGTTCAGATTTTCTGTTTCTTCTTGATTCAGTCTTGGTAGGTTGTATGTTTCTAGGAATTTATCCATTTATTCTAGGTCATCTAATTTGTTGGTATATAATTTATCATAATAGTTTCTTATGATCATTAGTATTTCTGTGTTATCAGTTGTAATATCTCCTACTTCAATTCTGATTTTATTTGAGTCTTCACTCTTTTTTTCTTAGTCCAGCTAAGGGTTTGTCAATTTTCTTTATCTTTTTAAGAAACCAGATTTTAGTTTCATTGATCTTTTATATTGTCTTTTTAGTCTCTGTGCCATTTATTTTCACTCTGATTCTTGTTATTTTCTTCCTTCTACTAATTTTGAGCCTAATTTGCTTTTCTTTTTCTAGTCTTGAAATGTAAGGGTAGTTGTTTATATGAGATTTTTTTCTTGTTTTGTTTTATTTTGTTTTTATTGAAGTATAGCTGATTTACAGTGTTGTGGAGATCTTTCTTTTTCTTAAAGTAGGCATTTATTGCTATAACTTGTCCTCTTAGAACTGGTTTTGCTACAACTCATACGTTTTGGTATTTTGTGTTTTCCATTTTCATTTATTTCAAAATATTTTTTGACTTCTTCCATGACCCATTGGTTGTTCAGGAGCATGTTGTTTAATTTCCACATATCTGTGAATTTTCTGTTTTTCTTGTTGTGATTGATTTCATAACATTGTGGTCAGAAAAGATGTTTCATATAATTTCAATCTTAAATTTATTAAGACTTTTTTGTGGCCTAACATATGATCTATCCTGGAGACTGTTTCATTTTTGCTTGAAAAGAATATGTATTGTGCTGCTGTTGGATGGCCTGTTTTGTGTGTATGTCTGTTAGGTCAATCTGGTCTAACATGTAGTTTAATTCCAGTGTTTTCTTATTGATTTTCTATCTGGATCATCTATCTATTGTTGAAAGTGCATTATTGAAATCCCCTACTATTATTGTATTGCTGTCTGTCTCTCCCTTTGCCTCATTAATGTTTGCTTTATGTATTTATTTGCTCTGATGTTTGGTGCATATAAATATTTACAATTGTTATATCCTCTTGATGAATTGACCTCTTTATCATTTTATGTCTCTTATTACAGTTTTTGGCTTAAAGTCTATTTTGTTTGATATGAGTATAGCTACCCCTACTTTCTTTTGGTTTCAATTTGCATGGAATATGTTTTTCCCTTTCAGTCTATGTGTGTCCTTAAAGTTGAAATGAGTCTCTTGTAGGCAACATAGAGTTGGGTCTCATTTTTTATCCACTGAGCCACTCTGTATCTTTTGACTGGAGAACTCAGTCCATTAACATTTAAAGTAATTATTCATACAAATGGACTTAGTTTTGCCATTTTGGTCATTGTTTTCTGGCTGTTTCCTAGTTCCTGTTTCTTTTTTCCTTTCTTCCTCTCATGCTATCTTCCTTTATGTTTTGATGATTTTCTACAGTAGTATTCTTGAATTCCTTTCTCTTTCCCTTTTGTTTATCTACTGGAGGTTTTTGCTTTGTGGTTACCATGAAGCTTACATAAAGCATCTTATAACTATCCATTTTAAGGTGCTAACTTAACTTCAAATGCATACAAAAGCTCTACATTTTTATATCCCCAAAATTCACATTTTTGATGTTACAGTTTTCATCTATTTATATTATATATCTATAACAAATTATTGTAGTTATAGTTATTTTAATACTTTTGTGTTTTCACTGTTATGCTACAGTTGAAAATGATTTACCCTCAACCATCATGATATCATCGTATTCTGAATTTAACTCTATATTTACCTTTTCCAGTGAGTTTTACAGTTTCATATGTTTCATGTTACTAATTAGCATCCTTTTGTTTCAGGTTGAAGAACTCCCTTGAACATTTCTTATAAGGCTGGTCTAGTGGTGATGAACTCCTTCAGCTTTTGTCTGGGAAACTCTTTATCTCTCCTTCAATTCCAAAGTATTACTTTGCAAGGTAGAGTATTCTTGGTTGGCATTGTTTTTTCTTTCACCACTTTGATATATCACCCACTCCCTTCTGCCCTGCAAGGTTTCTGTTGAGAAATCTGCTCTTAATCTTATGGGGGTTCCCTTGTATGTAACATGTTGCTTTTCTCTTGCTGCTTTTAAGATTCTTTCTTTGTCTTTATGTGTCTCTTTAGTTCTTCTTATTTGGTATTTGGGTTTCCTAGATCTGAATATCTGTTTCTTTCTTCAGGTTAGGAAAATTCTCAGCTATTATTTCTTTTTATAAGCTTCTGTCCATTTCTGTGTGTCTCTTTTTTTCCCCAGGACTCCTATAATGCATATATTCGTCCTGTTGATGGTGTCCCTTAAGTCTCTTAAGTATCTTTACTCTTTCTCATTCTTTTTTCTTTTTGCTTCTCTGGTGGGATGAATTCCACTGCCCTGTCTTTGAATTTGATGATCTTTTATTTCCTGCTTGATCTAGTCTGCTGTTGAACCCCTCTATTGAGTTTTCAGTTCAGTTAACTTATTCTTCAGCTCTATAATTTCTTCTTGGTACTTTAAAAAAATATTTTCTATCTGTTTCTTGAAATTCTCACTTTGTTCATTCATTGCTCTCCTGACTTTGGTGAGCATCTTTATGAATTCTCTTTTGAACTCTATTAGGTAAATCACTTATCTCCATTTCATTAAGATTGGTTTCTAGAGATTTATTCTTTCATTTGGAACATATTTCTTATTTCTTCATTTTCCTTGACTCTCTGTGTTGGTTTCTGTGTGTTAGATAAAAGAGCTGCCTTTTCCAGTCTTGACAGACTGGTCTCATGTAGGAGATAAACCTCATCAATAAACCTGTCCATAGCTCCTAGTTGACTCTCAGATTTTTGTGGTTGTCCAAGCTGCTGTCTTTGTTCTTAGTGGCTCCCAGCAGTTGAGGGTGTGCTAAGACCTGTCAGTGTCCCACAGGGGAGGGTCTCAGTCAGCACCTAGATGCAGTCTGATTGGAAAAAAAAAGTTGGGACATTACATGTTGGGTCCAAACCCTTCACTCAGGGAGAAACTGAGAGTTGTGAGTTCCCTTCTGCCTGTGTGTTACTGCACCAAGGGGGAAGTTTATGAACAGACTGTTTCTGTCTCTTCCACCTATTTCAGTGTTTCTTTTTTTTTTTTTCCCCCTCATTTGCCTGATGTGTAGGATTTGCCCAGCTAGTTTCTGGATTTCTTTCCATATGTGGCTGTAGATTTGTTGTGTCTGTGGGAGGAGGTTAGTTTAGGAGCCTCCTATGTTGCCGTATTGAACCAGAACGCCTCAGTACTTCTTTTCCAACATTTTACTGGAGACCACAAATGATAATCTTGCACATGAAAAGCCCTACGGAATTTACCAAAAAATTGCTAAGAGTAATAAATGAGCTTAGCAAGATCACAGGGTTAAAAAGTCAAGATACAAAAATATATGCCGTTCTATATATTAGCAATGAAATAAAATTAAAAAACAACACCACTTACAATAATGTCCAGAAACGTAAAATACTTAGGGATAAATTTAACAATTGTGTACCAGACTTGTACAATGAAAGCTACAAAGCATACTTGAGTGAGATTAAAAAAGACTTAAATAAATTGAGAGATAAACCATGTTCCAGGATCAGAAGACTCAATATTGCTAAAATTGCAGTTCTCCCTAAATTGATCCATAGGTATAATGGAATCCTAACAAAAATTCTAGGGTGTTTTTTCATTAAAAATTTTACAAGCTAATTTTAATATTTTATGTAATTGAAGAGGACTTAGGCCAAAATACTTTTTAAAAGAGGAGGAAATTTAGAGGATTGAACTATTTGATTTGAAGACTTACCAAAAAGCTGTAATAAACAGTGTAATATTGATGTAAGGATAGACATGTAGAGCAGTGGGATAAAATAGAGAGTTCAGACCCATGGAAACATGGACAATTAATTTTCACCAAACGTGCCAAGGTAATTCAGTGGGAAGAGTACAGTCTTCTCAACAATGATGTTGAAACAATTGGTTGCCCATTTTGAAAAAATGAACCTCAGCACTTGACTTATTCCTTATACAAATATTATCTTGAAATGAATCATAGATCTAAAAGTAAAGGTTAAAACTATAAAACTTCTAGAAGAGAACATAGGAGAATATCTTTGCAAAGTTGGGTTAAGCAAAAAAATTTGTGGATAGGACAAAGGAAAAAACATGATGAAAATTTTTAAAAATTGTTTTTCATAAACATTAAAACCTTTTGCTCTTTGTTACCATTAAGAAAACAAAAATGTCAGGCCCTAGGCTGGGAGATAATGTTTGTCTTACATGTATCTGACAAAGGACTTCTACCTGGAATATATAAGGCATTCTTATAATTCTACAATAAAAAGACCAACATTCTAATATATATTTTAACAAAGAAAGGTATGCAAATATACTCTGAGGCAAGTTGTATGAATAGAGAAAAGAGAGCCATTTCCTAATGATATAATGTGGGGGATTTCATAATGAATTTATCAGGAAAACATAATAATCACAAGTGAGTATGCACTTAATAGCAGAGCTTTTATATTTATAAAGCAAAAACTGACAGAACTAAAAAGGAAGACACAAATACACATCACTGATGGAGTTTTTTAAAGTCCTCTTTCAGAATTCCTCACCTTACCACATTTCTACACTGTGCGTAACCCTGGATGAGCCTCCCTGGCCTCAGGGAATGTCTGTCAGGCACCAGGGCACAATGGAAAGGGGGGTCTGCATCCCAGGACTGTACCTGACACCGTGTTTCTCTGAGAAAACTTCATTCAGTTATTCAAAAGATATAGATTGAGCTTCATGCAAGTACCAAAGAGTTCCTAGATGCAGCAATCCAAAGGCAGTCTGCCCTCAGGTTTATGGGTAATGAAGCACACAGGTAAGTACACCTCTCTGAGCCTCAGATTCCTATTTATGAAGTGTAGGTAATGGCAACAACATGGAAACATCATAAATGACCATCAGCATATGAGCACATCACCAGATTGTGGTATAAGTGTGAGAATTCTATAAAGCAGTGAAAGTGGATGAATTAGAACTACACTTATCAATATAGATAAGTGAAAAAAGCAAATTGAAGAAGGATACATTAGCAGGATTATTCATATAAAGTTGTAAAATATGCAAAGCAATAATAAATTATGGATACATATCTTTGTAATAAAGGCAAGAAATTATGCATGGGAATGATATGCCAAATTTGTAAAAGAGTCTGGACTTTTATGTTCAGAGAGCTCTTGAAAGTTTAGAATATAATGGCAGAAATTAAAAATTCAATAGAAATCTTGGAATAAAGTTGAAGAAAACTTTCAGAAAGCATAGCAAAAATCCAGAGATGAAAAATAGAAGTGAAAAGATATGAAATTGGAGGACCCATCCAGGAGGTTCAATAACTGAATCATTGAAATTCAAGAAAAAAGCCAGAGAAAACTAAGGTGAGGAAGTTAACAGTGATAAAGAATTTCCTAGAACTGAAGGCTATGCATCTTCAGGACCCAGTTACTAACTTGTATAATGGTTAAAAATAGAATCACATCAAGGCATATCCCTGTGGAATTTCAGAATATTGATATATTTGTCAGGGAAATTAATGCTGTAACCCCCCCCTCCCCCAACCAAAGTTTGTCACTTATGCAAAGCCTGATGTACTTCAGGAGGTCCAACTCCACGTTATAATTATGTCACCTGGATTGCGGGTCTCCTGGGGTAGTTGTGGGAAGGGAAATTAGGGTTGGAGGAGGCATACTGGCTTGTAGCCTGGAGGTGACATGTGTCACTTCTGCTCTCAGGCCATTGGCCAGAACTAGTCATATGGCCCCTGATCTAACTGTAGTCAAGGCTAGAAAGGCTGGAAAACCTAGAGGAGTGCATGCAATACTTGGTGTTTTGCACACCAATAACTGGAAACAAAAAGAAGATCCCTCACCACTGGTCATATACAAAGAATCAGGAAGCAAGATGGTCTTGCACTTCTTAGTGGTAATACTGGAAACTAGAATACAGTGGACTGATGCTTTCAAAAATTTCAAAGTTAGTGATTTATAACTTAGAATTCTATCTAGCCAAACTATCAATCAAGGATCAGTGTAGAATAAAGGCATTTCAGACAACAGTGTATCAAATGATTTACTTTCCATGTACCCCTTCTCTGGAAGCTGCCGGATAGATAATGTGCTCCATTAAATTGAGAGAGAAGCAAGAGGAAGGAAAAAGATACACAGGAGATCCAATACAGGAAAGAGATGAAAAGAGTTCTTAGGACTACTATGGAGGGAGATCCCATGATGTGAGCTGGACACCTGGAACACAAGGAGAACAGAAGCAGGTGAGAAGATTCCAGGGGGGCTTCTTCAAGAAGATGTAATCAACAGACTACCTGAACTATCTGAATATATTGAGAAAAAATTTAAACAATTGGCCATGAATTTGTTGAATTAATCATAGTTACTTAGGAAATAAAGAAAATGGAAAAAAGATAATTATTAAGTACAGAGAAAACAAAAAGTTGTGTGGGGAAGGAATTTAACTATAGCTTACTACAAAACTCAGCTGTGAATTCCAGAATAGTCACCATCATGTTTCCCAAATACTGATCTAGTTAAAATTGTGCTGTAAGTATATTGGGAGAAGGAAATGGTGGGAAGAATACATGGAGGAGAATGAGGTGGGAAGGAGGAAAGAGAGCCAAATTTCATTCTATTGTGCGAAAGTAATCAATAATTCCTAAAACAAACAAACAAACAACAGTAGCAAGCATGTTATTAAGAGGTAGGAAGTCAATACCAAAAGAATCATCCAGAGGAATTGCAAGTGGTTGCCTGTGGGAAGAAAGAAATGGGACAGGGAGGCGGAGGACCACTGTTTTGACTTAATAAACTTGATTGATCTAGTTGACTCTAAATTATGTGCTTGTATAACTTTGCTAAAAGTAAAAAGATAATAAAAGAAAAACCAAGCTCTAGACTGACGGATATAGCATGATACAATTTTTATAAATGCCCCCACACTGTATAGGAACATACAGGTTTGTGTGAATGACTTGAGAAAGACTGGGATAGTCACCCAACTGGAAACTCTTATCTCTGGGGAGATGAGCCTGACATTTGAGGCTTATGTATAGTGGAGAATTTGGCCTTATTTTCATAAAAATGTATTTATGTGTTATCTATGAAATTAAGTGTAAATAAATAATAAAAATCAAAAAAATATTCTAGATCTGGAATGTAATGGCCTAATTAAGAAGTCATTTTTGAACTTAACCTCACTTTCGCACAGCTGATGGTAGAAATATCAACAGGGAGAGTCAAGCTGAGGAAAGGGGCAACCATGAGAGTTACAAGAGTGGCACCAAGGTGGGGACAATGCAGGAGACTTTCATTTAATCTCACTGAATTTAACTGTGTAACACTTATCCAGTCCAAGGCCCCAGAGAGATCTGCACATTTTCTACCCCTCCATCCCCTATTCACTATCCATTCAATATCCATCTTCATTCATTATCCATTTACTATCCATTCAGTATCCATCTTCATTCATTATCCATTCACCGTCCACTTGCCATCTATCCATCTTGCTCCATGATACATTAAACCATCCATTTACCGTCACTCATCACTTACCATCCATCCACTATCTCTCCACCGTCTACCCATCCACCATTCACCTGCTACGAATCCATTTTCGAAGATGTAGCTATCTGTCATTTACCCATCATCCACCCATTTATCACCTAATCATCATCTATCCATCCAGAATCCATCCATTCATTCTATCCACCATCCACCTTCTGTCTACACTTCCACAGTACACAACCCATTATCCATCCACCTAGCAACCATCCATTTATTTACCGTCTATTCCCCATTCATGCACCATCCAGCCACCATTTACTTGTCCACCATTTTCAGTTACAAAGTCCATTCAAGGTGGAAGCTCTTGTTACTATCCTCAAATTCTAGCCAGTGAGAGAAAGCTGAGATACAGGGTGTAGGTGAGGGGCCTGCCTGGCATCAGGCACTGAATCAGGAAGAGTGCTGAGTTGTCCAGGAGTTTACTTCCTCGTTACAGCTTCTCCCTGCTGAATACTCAGGCAAAGGGACCTGGGTTTGAATAATGAACTCCCTACTTATGGTCATGTGAGGTTGGCAACTTCTCTGAGCTTCAGCAACTTCACTTAAAATGGTAATAATGCATGTAAAATCCTTAGTGACTATGTATTACATGCCTGGCACATAGTAAGCACTCAGTAAATGTTGATAGTAGTAATTATCAATAATAATTGGGAAGTCAACCTTTTATCTACCCTTCCTCAGAAATAAAATGGAATGTTCCAGGCCTAAATAGATATGCTTAGGGTTAGCTGTTGTTTGGGTTATTCATACTACTGTACAATTGACTGATCATAAGGATTAAAAAACTAATTATCTTTCCAAGTTCAATGTAGCATTAAACTTTTATTTCGATATATTTCAGGCATACCAAAAATAAAAATAATATGAGACACCTGTGTACCCTCTAGCTCCCTGAAAAGGTAAAGCATTTCAGGTTAAATGAAAACTCTTGAGCATCTCTTCTGGCAAACTCCTGAGTGTGCCTTCCAGTCCCTCTCCCTTTCTCCCCAAAGAGAACTGTTTTTCCAAATTTAGCATATCATTCCCATGCATAATTTCTTGACTTTATTACAAAGATATGTATCCATAATTTATTATTGCTTTGCATATTTTACAACTTTATATGAATAATCCTGCTAATCTATCCTTCAATTTGCTTTTTTCACTTACTTATCTATATTGATAAATGCAGTTCTAGTTCATGTCCATTCACTGCTCTATAGAATTCTCACATTTATACCACAATCTAGTGATGTGCTCATATGCTGATGGTCATTTATGATGTTTCCATATTGTTGCCGTTACCCACACTTCATAGATTGGAATCTGAGGCTCAGAGAGGTGTACTTACCTGTGTGCTTCATTACCCCATAAGCCTGAGGGCAGACTGCCTTTGGATTGCTGCGTCTAGCAACTCTCTGGTACTTTCACGAAGCTCAGTCTATATGTGTTGAATAACTGAATGAAGTTTGTTCAGAGAAGCACAGTGTCAGGTCCAGTCCCGGGATGCAGATCCCCCTTTCCACTGTGCCCTGGTGCCTGACAGACATTCCCTGAGGCCAGGGAGGCTTGTCCAGGGTCAAGCACAGAATGCAGAAAGGTCTTAAGGGAGGAATTCTGGAGGGAGGAATTCCTTTCCTTCCTGCATGTGACTGGGTCAAGACCTCTGTCATTCACAGGACTACCCAGACAGGACAGGCAGTACTGCTGGCTTCTTGACAGGAAGTTGGTAAAGCAAGGGGACTGTGAGAGGGACCTGCTTTACCAGGAGGCAGCTCACATGACTCTTGACCATGGTTTACTTCCTGCCGATTTCTGCCCACTTGCTGCCACCAGGAGACGCCCACTGTCTGGCCTAACTTGACTTTTTCCTAAAGAGTGCAGGGATACTTCTCTCCATTCAGGCGGAAGCTCCAGGGAGGTTATCCTCTCCAACAAATTCAGAGTAGAAGCTGGTACCGGTGCTTCCAGGCACAGCCATATCTGTGACATGTCAAGGCTTAATTTATTCACCCAGAATTAAGACCCACTTGAGCTGGCCAGTTAACTGTCTCTGCTTGTGCAGTCCTGCTGTGCCGCTGGCCTTCATGCGGTAGCCCTGCCCCCACCTCCTGTGCAGAGGCCTGGGTGGTTCACAGCAGGCCCGTGCCCCGTGGCCTCTTTGGGACACACCATGCTGGGCTGGTGTCCTCTGTGGAAACCTCTTGAGTGCAGATGGCCCCTTTATGACAGAAACATGACAAGAACATTCCCCAAGGATGCTGTTTGCTGTGGTAGTCATCTACAGATTTTCCCACCAGGATCCTGGAGCAGGTCCAGTGCAGAGTTACCACTGTCCTGAGAAGGGAACAGATGACCCCTTCCCTCTCCAACCCTTTGATTTCAGAGGCTCTGCGCTCGTTGTTAGTGGTCAGGAGTCCTGCACCTCCTTTGTGAACTAGGAACACATGGGAATGAGAGGTTTTCTGGGCTCTTAAAAGTAGCAACAAATAGCCCACAAAACCACTATCTGCAGCTTTAGCAACCCTTGCTACAAACCTCCCTGGAGGACAGCCAGGAAAACAACCAAGTCAGCCCCCAAAATAGGTTCCTTGTAGGCACTTTCTTAAGGAAAAAAAAAAAAAGGAGAGAGAGAGAGAGAAAGGGAGGGAGAGCGGGAAAGGGGGGGAGAGAGAGAAAAGTAATGTTCAGAAGTAGTAATAATATTTGTAGAATGCATTTTTTTTTACTGTCACTTACTTGGTTTAAGTCTAATTATGTGTGAAAAAATATGTTATCAGCTGACAAATAGCGTGGCTGTCAAGAAATTCATCACCATTTTTTTCCAGAAGCAGCCAAGTTTAGGTTCAAGTGAGGGCTCTGTAGAGTGTAGATTTTGCCTTTACCAACACTGTCAACAAAAAGATCTGTGAGGTGTGGAGAAGATTCCTTTTGAGAGTGATCCCCATATTTTTCTTTGCCTTTTTCTTGAAGGCCTTACAGATTGAATAGAGTAGACAGCCATTTACTGAAAGAGGCCTCCGTTGTGCTAGATACCCTACTAGGCACTTTTGCAAATGTTGGCTCCTTTGATCCTCAGAACAACTCCTCTTGGTAGGTATCACCACTAACTCTATTTGACAGACAAGCACAATGAAGATTGGAGGTGGGGAATCGACTCGCTCAGTTAGTGGCCGATGATTCTGGTCTTATGAGGCTGAGTTAGTGTTCTTTACTCTCCTTACAACTACTCATTCATTTTCTCATTTGACAACTTAATGAAAAGAGTTAATAACAGATTACACTGACTCACATCCGTGTCCTTCCAAATTAGACTTGTGTCCTGCAAACCTGAACGTGATCAAAATTCTGGACTCATTTCCAGCTGTCTACTCAACACCTCCATTGGATATCTGATAGTCTTATCCAACTTGATGAGATCAAAATAGATCTTTTGAGTTTTACCACAAAATCTGCTACTTCCATAATCTTTCCCATTTCTGTAAATTGTCCCAGCATCTAGCCACTAGCCAAAGCCAAGATCTCATCCATTGGAAATCCTATTGAAAAATACCACAAAATCAGTCCACTTCTTCCTTCTCTGCTGCCACCCTAATCCTTCTATCTCACCAAGATTACTGCAGTAGTCTCTTTGCTACTCTTCTTATTACTCTTGCCCTCAAACTCCTTCTCCATTTTCCATACACAAATCAGATATAGAGATACAAATCTCTACTCAAAGCTCTTCAATGGCTTTTCGATTAAAATTCAACCTCCTACAAGGGTTCCTTACCTGACCCTCAATTCACATCAGTCTCCCATCACCCATGAAGCTCCAGCTACTCTGGTGTCCTCTCTGTTTCTTAAACACGCCTCAGGGTGTCTATATCTCCCTTTTGCCCCTGATTTTTACCTATCTGTCTCCTGCTTGTCATTCAGATCTCAAATGTCACTTCCTCAGAGAGGTCTTACCTGACCACCCAACTTGAAGAGACCACTCAGTCATTTTCTATTACATCACGCTTTCTTCATTTCTCTTTATAGTATGTGTTGCTATCTGGTTATTTTCATATATTTATATATTTACCTGCCACCGTAGAACGTAGGTCTGGACTGGTCTTTCTTGTTTATCTCTGACACCCAGAATAGTTGTTTTCAACATCTAGAATAATGTCTGGCACATAATAGGCACATCATATACATTTGTTGCTTGAATGAATGAATGCTTTTGTGAGTAGCAGCAAAGGATGGTTTCCGCAGGAAGATCTTTCTTTGTGTTCTCTAGGACCCGGTCCTCAAAGGCAGAGGTGTATACTGTTTTGTGTTATCCATGTCCAGATAAAAATATGACAATTCCAGAGATCAGTGCAGCATCCAAGAACAGTGGTAGAATTACAACTAGTAATTCTAGTCAGTGGTAGAATCTAGTCAGTGGTAGAATTACAACTAGACTAAAGTTCTCTTTTCATGAGACTACTATCATCCTTCTAATCTCACTCTGCCTCTACAATTCCATGGGCTTGCTTTGTGAATAGTAAAGTCCTCTTCACCTTCATCAAATATAGGTATTTCTTTATTCTTAACTCAGTTTATTTAATTTACCACGCATTCATCAAAAATATATACTCAGTGTTAAATATTTGCAAGCACTTTGCTATGATGGTGGAAGAGGGTCTTTATTTATGGCCTGAGCTTTCTGAGAAAAAAAAGTCACTGATTGTAGCTTCTGGGAGGTTTCTGGCCAATCAGAAGAAATACTTGACCAAAGAGGTGAGTCAGCCCCAATGAGACTGAGAGTTGACCTATGGGGAAAATGCTCAAAGACCCCACTGCCCCACAATATCTTTTTCTTTTTTTCTTTTTTTTTTTTTTTCAAACAAAATCCTTAATATCCTAAAAATATACATTCATTTTGGAATACTGTACTTCACAGGCCATTGAATATGAAATGAAATGTTTTGAATGTTTTCTTTTTAAATTTTATCTTATTTACTTTTTTATACAGTAGGTTCTTACTAGTCATCAATTTTATACACATCAGTGTATACATGTCACTCCCAATCACCCAATTCATCATACCACCATCCCCAACCCCCTGCGGCCTTCCCCCCTTGGTGTCCATATATTTGTTCTCTACATCTGTGTCTCTGTTTCAGCCTTGCAAACCAGTTCATCTGTACCATTTTTCTAGGTTCCACATACATGCGTTAATATATGATATTTGTTTTTCTCTTTCTGACTTACTTCACTCTGTATGACAGTCTCTAGATCCATCCACGCCTCCACAAATGAACCAATTTCTTTCCTTTTTATGGCTGAGTAATATTCCGTTGTATATATGTACCACATCTTTATCCATTCATCTGTCAATGGACACTTAGGTTGCTTCCATGACCTGGCTATTGTAAATAGTGCTGCAATGGCGTGAATGTGTCTTTTTGAATTATGGTTTTCTCTGGGTATATGCCCAGTAGTGGGATTGCGGGGTCATATGGTAATTCTATTTTTAGTTTTTTAAGGAACGTCCATACTGTTCTCTGTAGTGGCTGTATCAATTTACATTCCCACCAACAGTGCAAGAGGGTTCCCTTTTCTCCACACCCTCTCCAGCATTTGTTGTTTGTAGAATTTCTGATGAAGCTCATTCTAACTGGTGTGAGGTGATAACCTCACTGCAGTTTTGATTTGTGTTTCTCTAATAATTAGTGATGTTGAGTAGCTTTTCATGTGCTTCTTCGCCATCTGTATGTCTTCTTTGGAGAAATGTCTATTTAGGTCTTCTGCCCATTTTTGGATTGGGTTCTTTGTTTCTTTAAAGGTCCAGGAAGATCCCACATGCCACGAGTGGCTAGGCCTGTGAGCCATGGCCACTGAGCATCGCGTCCGGAGCCTGTGCTCTGCAATGGGAGAAGCCACAACAGTGAGAGGCCCGTGTACCACAAACAAAACAAAACAAAAAAACAGCTTTTAGTTTTATTGATCTTTGCTATTGTTTTCTTTGTTTCTATTTCACTTATTTCTGCTTGATCTTTATGATTTCTTTCCTTCTGCTAACTTTGGGTTTTGTTTCTTCTTCTTTCTCTAGTTCATTTAGGTGTAATGTTAGATTGTTTATTTGAGATAGGCTTGTATAGCTATAAACTGCTCTCTTAGAACTGCTTTTGCTGCATCCCATAGATTTTGTATCATCGTGTTTTCATTGTCATTTGTCTCTACGTATTTTTTGATTTCCTCTTTGATTTCTTCAGTGATCTCTTGGTTATTTAGTAACGTATTGCTTAGCCTCCATGTGTTTGTGTTTTTTACGTTTTTATCCCTGTGATTCATTTCTATTCTCATAGTGTTGTAGTCAGAAAAGATGCTTGATATGATTTCAATTTTCTTAAATTTATTGAGGCTTGATTTGTGACCCAAGATGTGATCTATCATGTAGAATGTTCCATGCGCACTTGAGAAGAAAGTGTAATCTGCTGTTTTTGGATGGAATGTTCTATAAATATCAATTAAATCTATCTGGTCTATCGTGTCATTTAAAGCTTCTGTTTCCTTATTTATTTTCATTTTGGATGATCTGTCCATTGGTGTCAGTGAGGTGTTAAAGTCCCCAACTCTTATTGTGTTACTGTCGATTTCCTCTTTTATAGCTGTTAGCAGTTGCCTTATGTATTGAGGTGCTCCTATGTTGGGTGCATATATATTTATAATTGTTATATCTTCTTCTTGGATTGACCCCTTGATCATTACTTAGTGACCTTCCTTGTCTCTTGTAACAGTCTTTATTTTAAAGTCTATTTTATCTGATATGAGTATTGCTACTCCAGCTTTCTTTTGATTTCCATTTGCATGGAATATCTTTTTCCATCCCCTCACTTTCAGTCTGTATGTGCCCCTAGGTCTGAAGTGGGTCTCTTGTAGACAGCATATATATGGGTCTTGTTTTTGTATCCATTCAGCAAGCCTGTGTCTTTTGTTTGGAGCATTTAATCCATTCACGTTTAAAGTAATTATTGCTATGTATATTCCTATGACCATTTTCTTAATTGTTTTGGGTTTGTTATTTTAGGTCCTTTTTTTCTCTTGTGTTTCCCACTTAGAGAAGTTCCTTAAGCGTTTGTTGTAGAGCTGGTTTGGTGATGCTGAATTCTCTTAGCTTTTGCTTGTCTGTAAAGCTTTTGATTTCTCCATCGAATCTGAATGAGATCCTTGCAGGGTAGAGTAATCTTGGAAGTAAGTTCTTCCCTTTCATCACTTTAAGTATATCATGCCACTCCCTTCTGGCTTGTAGAGTTACTGCTGAGAAATTAGCTGTTAGCCTTATGAGAGTTCCCTTGTATGTTATTTGTCGTTTTTCCCTTGCTGCTTTCAATAATTTTTATTTGTCTTAAATTTTGCCATTTTGCCTACTGTGTGTCTTGTCGTGTTTCTCTTTGGTTTATCCTGTATGGGACTCACTGCCCTTCCTGGAGTTGGGTGGCTAATTCCTTTCCCATGTTAGGGAAGTTTTCATTTATAATCTCTTCAGATATTTCCTCTGGTCCTTTCTCTCTCTCTTCTCCTTCTGGCACCCTTATAATGCGAATGCTGTTGCATTTAATGTTGTCCCAGTGGTCTCTTAGGCTGTCCTCATTTCTTTTCATTCTTTTTTCTTTATTCTGTTCATCAGCAGTGAATTCCACCATTCTGTCTTCCAGGTCACTTATCTGTTCTTCTGCCTCAGTTATTCTGCTATTGATTCCTTCTAGTGTAGTTTTCATTTCAATTAAATTTATTGTTCATCTCTGTTTGTTTTTTCTTTATTTCTTCTGGGTCTTTGTTAAACATTTCTTGCCTCTTCTCGATCTTTGCCTCCATTCTTTTTCCGAGGTCCTGGATCATCTTCACTATCATTATTCTGAATTCTTTTTCTGGAAGGCTGTGTATCTCCAATTCATTTAGTTGTTTTTCTGGGTTTTATCTTGTTCCTTCATCTGGTACATAGCCCTCTGCCCTTTCATCTTGTGTATCTTTCTGTGAATGTGGTTTTTGTTCCACAGGCTGCAGGATTGTGGTTCTCCTTGCTTCTGCTGTCTGCCCTCTCCCCACAATATCTTCTTCACTGTAATTATCCCCCCAGTTATGTGGGTACCACTGTGTATATATCCCTGTGGGACTCACAGCATGGGCCTCCAGCCCCACGGATCCCCAGCTTGGCAACCTGGGGTCTAGTTGTAACTCTGCAGTTTTTTACAGGTTAAGGCAAATGGAATAGCCCAGGGAAGACCTACAATGGAGCTGAACTGGACTCTGACCTTTCTAGTCACCTGTTTAGTACTTTGCCCCAGTGTCCTGCCCCCTCCCCATCTTATACACCCTGAAAAAATAAACTGAACAATATATTTTGAGCAAATGTCACATAGGGAGGCCTTTGCTGACTATCTTAATCACATTTGTAGCCTGGCTCCCCACCCTGGCCCTCCCCATCCTCTATGCCCAATCTACTTTACTCCATAGCATTTATTATTCTCTAACATAGTAGAGACTATACTTCTTTCCTTATTGAAGCCTACCACTAGTAGAATGTAAGCTCCTCCATGAGAATAGAGAATCTTTATCTGTTTGGCTCACTGCTGTATCCCTAGCACCTTTAAGAGTGTCTGGACCTTAGAGGTGCTTGGTAACTATTTGTTGATGGAATGAATGAATCAATTAATCACAGACACTTTGACATGTGCCATACTTTTTGACCCAGAATCTATATTTCTAGGAATCTGTTTTTCACATATTGGCTTGAATAAATGGAAAATGTATGAACTAAGAGGGTTCATTTCCTCATTATTTATAAGCATGAAAAAATGGGAAATAGTCCTTTAACAATAAGGGAGTGTTTAAATAAATTGTGGTATTAAACCACTAAAATTCACATCTTAGAAGAATATTTAATAACATGGGAATATGTTAAGGATGTTTTGTTAAATGAAAATAGTATTATTATAATTTGATTGTAAGTGTAACATGACTATGTATATATGCATTGAAAAAATGGTGGAAAGGTAACAGCATCTGTGGGAGACAAGTTTATCTGTGGTTATTTGTGGCAGGAAGGATTACAAATTGTTTTAGTTTTGCTTTTTTGTGTTTTCCTCTGTGTTTAAATTTTCTAGGGAAAGAGGAGGAGGCTGGTGGTGATGGTGGGATGTCTCCCTGGAGTCTGGGGGTTTGGAAGAAGTGGCCTCTTAATTATCTCCTGGTAACCAGGCCCTCAGATATGTTCCTCCCACACTGACTGTGGGTTAGGTCATGTGAGTTGCTTTGGCCAGTGGGAGTTTAGACCTCACTCACATGTCTGAGGTGTCAGTTGGGATGGCTGGAATGGCTGGAATTGCTGGAGCTTCTCTTCACATAGCCTCTCATCCTCCAGGAGACCAGCCCAGGTTTGTCTGCATGACAGAGGAAGAGTTTCTTTCAGCAATAGAACCCCAGTGCACGAGTGAGGTCATTCTAGACCTTCACTGTCCTATACGGTGGCCCTTGAGCACTTGAAATGCGGCTAGTATGAATTGAGATGTGCTGTAAGTTTAAAATGCACACTGGGTTTTGAAGACTTGTATAAAAGAATGTAAACCATTTCATTAATAATTTTTATATTAATTACATATTGAAATAATAATACTTTGGTTATATTGGGTTAACTTAAAATATATAATTAAAATGAACTTCACCTGTGTAAGTCTTTAAAATGTGGCTTCTAGAAAATTTCAAATTATAGACATGATTTTTATTATATTTCTGTTGGGCAGAAATATAATATTCTAGACCATCTAGCCACAGACAAGCCATCCCAGATCAGAAGAACCACCTAGCTGACCCACAGAATTGGAGCAAATAAAATGATTGTTGCTTTAAATTACTAAATTTTGCCATGTTTTGCTGTGTAGCAAAGCCCATTTGTTTCCAGAAGCATACTGTGATTTACAAATCCTACCAACTCAGCTCCTTGACCTTTCCAGGAATGAGCCAGACTCCCAGAGAAGTTTGGAAAGAAAGCAGGATATGATGGAGAACAATGACGAGTGACCTGGTACTGGAGCCAGGAACATAGGTGAGAAGGTTGCAGGGTGTGGAGGGGTGAGGATGTTGAGAGACCTTCACCTTCTCAGAGTCCCAGTCTGGAAGACCACCTCCTCAGCCTGCAGCCCTGGAGGGCAGTGGCTTGGGAATTCCTAGAGAAGCCCTTACCCGCCTTTCCTACTGCCACTCTCCTCTCCTTTCCTATGTGCTCTGTGTGTGCTCTGCTGTCCAATCCCACAAAGCTCTGTGGGAAAAACACTACATCAACAACAACAAGATAATAAAGGGCATGTCAGTGAGAGAACAGGAGGGAGAGGAAAGGGTGATTTTGGCAGTAATACCCTATCATCTAGGGCCTCTGTGCTTCCCTCAGCTCCCTCCTCCCTGAGCCAAATGTGATTGGACGTCAGAGCTAGAGGAAGCCTTAGAGATCATCCAACCTAGCCCCTCTCTGTTACATATGAGGAAACTAAGGCCCAAAGATGTTAAATGACCTGCCTAGGGTCACACCAGAAATTAGTGGTGGTCAGGTCTAGAATTCAGTTTTCAGACTCTCAGTCCAGTGCTCTTTCTTCTGCTTCCCATGATACCAATTCATTGGGTATCAGTCATGCTACATTCAGCCTGGGCTTTTGGAGGCTCATTCATGCCTAAGAGCAGCGTGAGTGCAAGGGTTTCTCTTTACATGAGCACCATTTCTCTCTCTGAACTCACCCCTCCTCTACCTCTCAGACTCTCTGCTACTGAACTTTTGCTCTAAGATGTGAGAGGTTCAGACTATATTCACTTGGGGGCCTGTCTCCTCCCTGTGGTGCTGTCCTTGGATGGAGTCACACTCGTGTTCCCACTCACCTTCTGCTGGATGCTGATTGAACAGAGCTTTGGGCTCTGGAGTGATTGCTGCTCTGGTCTTTGTGTAGCCGGCACACAGAGGTGGATCCTGAAGCATAGGGGCAAGGATTGAGAGCTTTGCCAGAATCTCTTGGGTGGTAGGATACAGGAGTGGGATGGGTTGGAAATAATGGGGAGGAGGGTGAGGAAATCCCAGAGGCACCACTTTTCTCCCAGTGGGTGTCCAAACCATGAGGTTGGCTGCCATAACTCTTGCATCTCCTCTGCTTCTAGACCATTGTTCCACCATCTTCTGAGTATAGCACTTCTTTGGAAGGCCAACCCTCTCCTACTGCCTCATTTACTGCTTTGCTGTTTTCATCATTTGACATCTGGTGGACAATCTTAGCTGTTCTCCATGATTTGAGCACAGGTTGGTATGTGCTGATTATCCCAGGGACTTTGGCATCCAGGTGGAGGCATCTCTGCCCTCCCAGCTCCATTCCTTGATAGAGTCAGTTCCAATGAACTTTATCTCTGTTCTCTTTAGTTGCTTATCAACCATATCTTGGGACTGATTGCTGCATGGTGGCTGAACTCAGAATTGCTTATCTTCAAGATTTCAAAATCTCTGACCCCCAACCTCCTGTACATTGTCTCCTCACCCTGCTGCTTCTGTGAAGTATTCTCCTAGCTCTCTAGTTCTGACTTGCTCCCCTGCTGGGATGAAGGCACTCAGTTCTTCCGTATAGTAGCTTTTTGCCATCCTTTCTTGGAACAGAAGAACACTTACCTGGAAGGCTGCTTGTTGTTGGCGAAGCAGCATGCAAAGAGACATTGAAACCAATAACCCCCAAAGAATCTGGGTTAAAAAAAAATCTGTTTTGGTGTCTGGAACCTTGTTACCATGATGATTTTCTGAAAAGATTTTCTGCTTTTCACCCAGATATTTAAAGTCAGGAAGATGCATCCAGTATCGTGGTACTACAGAGCTGCTCACTCTCTCAGGAGGGAAATAACGAGAACGTGGCCCAATCCGGGGAAATCAGCCATGGCAGATGATGGCCATCAGAGGTCTAAGGAATTGGTGTTTGGGTTATTTCTGGTCCACATGGTAAGTGTTCAGGGTGAGTGTCTTAGTCTGTTCTGGTTGCAATAACAAAATAGCACTGGGACTGGGAAGCTTATACACAACAGAAATTCATTTTCACAGTTCTGGAGGATGGAAGTCCAAGATCAGGGTGCCAGCATGGTCGAGTTCCGGTGAAGGCCTTCTTCCAGATTGCAGACTGCGGACTTTTTGCTTTGCCTTCACATGGTGGAAGGTGCAAGTGTTGTCTCTGGGGTCTCCTGACCTAATCACCTCCCATTCATCTTGTGGGATAGGATTTCAATGTATGAATCTTGGGTGGGGACACAGACGTTCAGACCACAGCTGTGAGGAGGGGCAGAAAAGCTGCATGAGGTGATGTGAAAGTTGAAAAGAGAAAAGTGTGATCCTATCTAGGAACCATCTAAGGAAAAAACTCTTGCAAGGCAGATTGAGAATTTTAAAACAACACTCTCCCACCCAACTGCCCCATGACATCTGTTAACACAAGAGGCAGAGCTATTTCCTGGAAAGGCTCCTTATGTTTACAAGGGTGAGACCCTCTTGATGTTTTTGCAACTTTAATTAAAGAGCTGAGGGATGGATTTATATCCACAGCGGTTCCCATGGGGGAACACACGGGCTGGTTGTACACAATGCTGCACAGTCAAATGAAAAGAGAAAAAGTCAATCAATTATCCAGATGCTTTGGAATTTTACATAAATGTAGTCACAATGGGGATTTGATCCTTGATAATAACGTATTATTCTTCCATAATGGTGGAGAAAACTGTTCTTGGAAGGAAGACGAGAGTGTTTTCCTAATACTCTTTTATACTTTCTTCTCCTTTCTGAGTTTATACTTAACAGCATCAAGCGCAACAGAACATGGAGACTGAGGACAGAAAAGAGAAAAAAGCACAGGACATGGCCCCCTCTCCAAATTGCGGTGGGTGCTCCAGGCTGGGGCAGAATAGCCTTGGGGTGGAGGGGAAGGTGGGGAACAGTACTTCGGCAGAGTCTTGGTATTCTGGGATGTGCAGACCACAGAGTAGTAGATGTGTGCTCAGAAAGCATTAATGGCATTCAACATAAAGAGTTTCTCATATAGTCCTTTAACCTTTCTCTAAAGGCTGAAATTTCACCATTAGAAATCTAGCTCTTTGACTTAAAAAAAAAAGGTTCTCAGACATTAGTGTGTATAAGAATTGTGATTCTAGAAATGAACTAAATTATAGATTCCTAGTCCCCACTCTCAGCTTCAGATTCAGTAGGTCTGGGGTGGTGCCCAGGAATCTGCGCTATGAACAAGTACCCCCAGCGGTTCTAGCGTGTCTCTGCCTTGTGAAACAATAACGACATTGCCTACTTTAGCTGTTCTTTTTCAAAAGGAGACACACAGGCTGAAAGAGCAACCGTCCAGCCATAGCATGGGAACAAGGTTCCTGAACATTAGGATCTAGTCCCAACCCTCATCCTGCCAGCGCTGTGACTTTGGTCCAGACATTTAAACGCTAAGGATCTCAATTTCCTCTTCCATAAAACGGAGACGAAAATTTCTGTCCTATCTAACCAATGGGCCAATGTAAGAAACATTATCAAGTGAAATGATTTAATGTAAAAGCCTTGAAAACTGTTCAGTGCTTTGAACAGTATTTTATTCCATACATTTGTAAAGTGTTGTTATTGTTATTTTCCATTATCGTCCATTAACACATCTGTTTGAATGACTTTGAGAGATTAAGTGATGGGGGAAGGGGTGAACTTGGAGCTCAGGCAACTGCAGGACGGGGGTGGGTGGGCAGGCCACTGTCCCATGCCCAAGGCTGCCAGGAAGCCTCAGGAGGGTATCAAGGTGGTGACAGAAGCAAGCAAAGTGTGTGTGCCTGTTGGGGGCGGGAGAAGTGTTGAGTGTTAGAGAAAAACTTAATTTTACAGTTTTGTTTCAAGTTTCAGCTTATTGGGCACTAATAACATGCCTGGAGGGGCTTCTGTGTTTTTTATCCTCAGTAAAGACACAGACCTACTAGAGAATGGACTTGAGGACACGGGGAGGGGGAAGGGTAAGCTGGGACAAAGTGAGAGAGTGACATGGACATATATACACTACCAAATGTAAAATAGATAGCTAGTGGGAAGCAGCCACATAGCACAGGGAGATTAGCTCGGTGCTTTGTGACCACCTAGAGGGGTGGCATAGGGAGGGTGGGAGGGAGGGAGATGCAAGAGGGAAGAGATATGGGAACATATGTATATGTATAACTGATTCACTTTGTTATAAAGCAGAAACTAACACTCCGTTGTAAAGCAATTATACTCCAATAAAGATGTTAAAAAAAAGATAACAAAACAAACAAAAATCCCTTGACAGTCACAAATAGGAAAGTATAGGAGGATAGTTTTTCATGGAAAAATAAAGAAAAGGAACATTATGGAAATCGTATGGGAAGAGAATCAACTTCGACCTAAAACTTAAAGAATGTAGTTAAACCAGCCACAGACGGTCCCTCACCTTCTGGATATTCTCTCTTTTTGGACAACAAGAATGGTCAGCTATCTTCATATCCCCCAGGCTGGTTCAAAATAGCCACTTCCTTTGGGAATTCAAGCCTAAAAAGAACGCTGCCTTCCAGGAACAAGAGTGGAGCTATGTGTGTGCACATTTGTCTCCCACAAATGTGGAGGGTGACGTCTCCATCTTCCCTGCTGTTTGTGATTAGCAGCTTTGGGAACAGGGGATTGTGCTTGTCCTTTCCTTAGCACAGAACATCAGAGGCTGAATTCTCAAGGGAAGGAGAAAGTACAAGGTAGAGGGGGGAATAGAGCCAGTTGCACGAGGAGCCCTCTCCCCCTAGGGGTCAGAATGCATCCACCTCCGGATGCAGTAGATTGCATCTTGACTGGTTAGACTGCACTCTGAGTGGAGACCGCGCTGTTCAGCTCAGCACCCCGATTGGAGTTTGTGCGGTCACTTATTATGGCTCCATGGGTCAGTGAAGGGCATCCTTCACTGAGGGTGGAAGTGCCAAACTGTTTAAAAATCAGTGGGGAGAGTGAGACAGGAAATAAAGAGCAACGCATCTCCCATTTAAAATTTTTCAGAGCAGGGAAACAGATGGAGATTGGATTATTAGCTTGGATTTGGGCTGGGAACAGCAGAGTCTGAAATGCTGAAGGGATGTGGTCCAAACTGCCTTTAGAACAAAAGGCCAGGGAGGCCTCCTGTGGTCAGGAGGAGTCGCCTGGAGGCCTGGGCTGACAGGCTGGATGGAACCCTGGTTTACTAGTGAGGCCCCAGTGAAGTCTCTGGTCCATCCGGAGCTCGGAGAACGGAAGTCGCCATGCAGATGTGGAGCTGTTTTCTCATCCCTAACACATCCCAGATTTGTGCTGCTGAGGGTCAGGTCCGGTTGTGTGAAATTCCCGCTGTTTTCCCTTTTCTAAAGAGCCACAGGATGAGATGTCAGACCTGCTTCTTTAAGCAGGATGGTAAAATGTGTCACAATGCAGTTGACCCTAGGGAAACAGTGAGGTGGATAATCTCTAGCTCTGGAAAACCCCCCAAATCACATGTAATTAGCTCTGGAATGTGTGTGTGTGTGTGTGTGTGTGTGTGCGTGTGTGTGTGTGTGTGCGCGCGCGCGTGCATGGGTGCGTGCATGTGTGTGTGTAGAGTGAGCAGGGATGGGGGAGGGAAGGAGAATAACAGGTTTAACTGTATTATGCTTGCTTTAGCTGATATTAAAATGCAGAAGCATTCCCTGGATCCTCACTGACTAATGTTAGGTGCTAGGATACCCTGCACCATTTTTGGACACGGGGGGATGTCACCCAGTGATGGCAAATGAGGTGGAAAATTTGTAAAATAACGAAGTTACCTATGGGTAATGGATGACGTGTTTACTGCACTTGAGGATTCTTTAAAAATCGAACACAATGTAAACTCGTGGTTAAGCTTCCATCCCTCTTAGTTCTCTGGGTGCTCTAGGGAGGGAAGGGTCTTTCTTCTATATGTAAAGTACGTTCCTAACACCACCCCCCCACCCCGCATGATAAGCCCTGTCCTGGAGGTGGCTGATGATTAGAATGATTAATTTATGGATATATTCCTGGGAAGGGAACCTTCCAGAAGCAAAAGCTCAGATGGACTTGTGAGACCTTTGGCAAAAGTGCCCACAGGAGTATGTATTTTATGAGCCCTGACTTAATAACAGGGTTGTCACACCCCCTGGGACTGCATGCTTGCTACTTGCTACTTAGGATAAGACATATTTTGTGGTGCTGCAATTTTGCTGGACTTCTGAAGGGGAAAAATCCTCTTGCTTTTACATTGTTTACTTTTTACACTGTTTTGCACAGTGCTAACTTTATCCCTTCTGAGTTGAGTGTGGGATTGAATTCTCTGACCTTTTAAAATGGTCTGTACCTTGCTTACTTGGGCTCTCTTTAACGTAGTTCCATGCCCCCCACTTTCTTATTTTTATCTTTTTTATTTTTTATCTGAAGTCTCAGGGTAAGCTGAAGTCTCCCCTAAACTTTCTTGCAGCCCAGTCATTCAACCTAGCCACCCGCCTACCCACTGGGCTGGTTGTATTTATGGAGTATCTGCTTTACATTCTTTGTGGGCAAGGCAGACACAAAGTACAACCTATGGGCTCTTGCTCCCCCAGAGATTATAATCTCATGGAGAGGATGATATATTTTGTAGACATATAAATAATTGCTTTTTCATAAGTGGCCATGATGTGCTGTAGTCTGAGGTGGAAGGTTAATAAATTCTGGATTTCCCCAGAACGTGAGTGAGTTTTCCCTCTCAGGTAGGAATTTTACATAGTAGACTGATATAGTTACCATACCTTCTGGATGTTCCACAGCCAACAGCATATAGATTTGGGTGAGTTTTAAAGACTTGGCCCTGGTAAGAGCACCTTGAGTTGAAGTCCCCAGGAGTCTAGTGATATTGGGAAGGTCATTAGACTTTCCAGAGTTCCCTGATGGAATTCTTTCTCTCCTAATCGTGGAGTGGAAGGTGGCACAGCAAAGATCTGAATCGTTACCCCATCATTTATATTTAAATGATTCTAGCCTTACTGATCTATAAAATGAGTACAATACCACCTACTTGCAGGGTTGCTGTGAGGGTTTGAGTTAGTGAATGTAACTGTCCAAATACATGGCTCATAGTAGAGCCTCAGTTGGTAGCAACTATTACAACTATGATTCAGTCCTAGACTTTTGAGACAGGTAAATTCTCTGCAACTGGTCACGGAAATCAGCTAGAAAAGGTGATTGCTGCAGTAGAAATAAATGAATGGTACTAGTTTATCACCTAATAGCTCTGGGACTGAGAAAAATACATAAGCTCTCTAAGTCTCAAACTCATCTATGTTACCTGCCTCATAGGTTTGTTGGAGGGATTGAAACAGCAATCCTGAAAATGTTTCCACTTTAAATGTAAAACTTCCAGACATGATTTGACTCAAATTTGTGCCGGTAGGTATGTTCCTTAGCAAAGCTGAGGGAATCTCAGGTGTGCTTTCATAGTTCTGAAAGCAATTCCTGGGCTAGGAAGGAAATGGTTTTTGCAATTCTTTCTTTTTTTTTTTTTTTAAGGAAGTTTCTCTCCCCACAGAGATTCTACAAGTTAGTACCAGTTTATTTGTTTATTTTTTTAAATTTATTATTTTTATTTTGGCTGCATTGGTTCTCATTGCTGTGCGCAGGCTTTCTCTAGTTGCAGGGAGCAGGGGCTACTCTTCGTTGCGGTGCGCAGGCTTCTCATTGCAGTGGCTTCTCTTGTTGCAGAGCATGGGCTCTAGGTGCACGGTCTTCAGTAGTTGTGGCACGCGGGCTCAGTACTTGTGGCTCGCGGGCTCTAGAGCACAGGCTCAGTAGTTGTGGCACACAGGCTTAGTTGCTCCGTGGAATGTGGGATCTTCCCAGACCAGGGCTCGAAACCGTGTCCCCTGCATTGGCAGGCGGATTCTTAACCACTGCGCCACCAGGGAAATCCTTGCAATTCTTTCTTATATAAATAGGAAAATTGAGACTTAGAAAAGTTGTGACATGCCCAAGACTGTGTCAAATCCAAATAGGAACTTGGTTCTCCGATCTGGCAGTTTCTGTCAGACAACTTGAAAAGCAGGAGACGGCCGAGTGTAACTGCAGGGCTGCTTCCCACCCTCTCCACTCCCAGTTTTCGTGAGTGAGATTAGTGGAGCATGCCACCCCACTCTGGGGTGAATTTGTCAAAGCCTTTCTTGTCCTGGAAGGTTTACAGTAAATAGAGTTCCAAGTAATCACAGGGATTGATTTTAGTATCAGGTACTGTAAAGAAAGTACTCTTAAGTCTCTTCTAAAAATAAAATTCTTCCAAGGAGATGTTTGGCCTGTGGCTAATGTGTTTGAAATATGTTTTCTATAAAACTCAACCTCATTAATCTACTTGCAAATCCAGAAAGACAGCTTTTATTGCACACATCAGGGCTTGTCCCAAACTTTCCCCATTCACAGCGGGGGATGAAGAGAAATGAACTGCAGGCTCAAGGTGCCTCTATCTTGTTTTCCCCCCAGTAGTTCAGCAACTAGTGTCAAGTCCAGCCTCAGCTCTGGAGGTCAGCACTCAAGACCCAGGCACCAACAGGGAGGCCATTTTCTTTCCCCCTGTCTTAGCACTTCCTACCCTCTATGCCATAGGTGGAGCTTGGAAGGGGCTGAAAGCTGTCACCCTCTTACCAACCAGGTAGAGTTCTTCCTCTCCAAGAAAGGCTTTTGCCTCTCTCTGGGTCCTGGCTATCTCCATGGCTCCTGAAGAGTCAGCCTGTGATGTTTCAACTATTAATTCATCAGAACTGTCAAACCTTGTGAATCTCTTTTCCCTTCCTCTGGCTGGCACAGTCTAAAATACTCGTCCTCCACAAGTTTTGAAATCACTGAATAAAGGGAACAATGCGAAAACTCAATTCCAACTAACACTTTAATTTACTGCCGTGTAACTGGGCGAGTTGCCATTTAGTAAACCGAGGTGACTATCTTTAAAAGGAATGAAGTAGTCAGGTAAACTCAAGGATCAGGACCTGAGTGCTCACAGAACCACCCCCCCGCCTTTTTTTTCTTAGTTTATGAGATTGCCGATCCAGGGACAGAGGGGAGCATTCACAGGATGCAAGTCCCAGCTGCATCCTTGGTGAACCAGGGCTGAATCCCACATTGGACAGACTTTGCCACCTTTCATCAGCTTTGCTCAGGACACTCTCCTTCAATATCATGCCTTGAACTGATGTAATTTCTTGTAATAAAAGGATTAAAATCTGTCCTTCTTGACCTACATATTCCACGTGCCTATTAAGAGGGTTGTCTTAGGAGCAGCAGTCTTACGCTGGGAAATCTGAGCCTGGGTTGTGTGTCGGGGGAGCTTTATGAGGCATTCCACAATGTCTAGGTTTTAATTTTGCTTTTATTTCAATGTGACAAGATGTGTCGGACTGAGATGTCTTTGGGCTCTAGCCCTGGAATTTATGAATAGAGAATGCTGCAGGGTTATGGCATGGGTGAGGCTGGAAGATGTCACCTGCACACAAGGGTTCAGCACAATAACATATGTTAGAAGAAGAAACTAACCTTGGAACAGTAAATACACATACACACACACACATACACATACACACACTCCTACATATACACATATGATATTTAGCAATGCCAGTGTCAAATCCTAGACACCCTCTGTTTGGCTCTCAGGTCTGCCTTTTCCTCTTAGTCTTGTGAAGGTTGGGGAGCAGCTTCATTGGTATTCTTCATGTCTCCCTCTCATGCACAGGAATATGAGAGGACAGGAGTCAGAAGCCAAGTGTCTGGGCCCCTCTCAGCCATTCTTCATTTCCACTTATTATTGGAAGTAATTCATCCCACTCTGTCCTCTCTCTAATCTCTCTCTGGAGCCTTCCACTGAGCTGCCTCCAAGGTGGCAGGTGACAGGCTGGCCTGGCCAGGAACAAAGACAGTTATCCTTGGCTGCCACCTGTCTCCCTGAGTGCCTGCCCTGTCTTGTGGTGCTCCCTCCACGTGTCTAATCGACACCACAAGCCCTCTGGGCAGGGGCTTTTTTTTTCCTTTTAAAAAATTCTCTGCTCTCTTCTGTGGTTAGATGGCTTATGTCTGATGTTTAACTTCTCCATACCTCCACTCTTCTTCATTCTTAAAAAATGCTGACAGAAAAATCTTTAAAATGAACACATTTGGTTGCTGTTAGATATACAGAAAAAAAAAAAAAAGGCAAAATGAAGCATGGGAGATGCCATGGTTTGAGTGTTTGTGTCCCTTGGAAATTCATATGTAGAATTTCTGACACTGTCCCCCACCTTCAGGCAGTATTAGTGCTACCAAAATCTTGGCTTCCTGTACACGGATGCCGAAATGAGATACGGAGACAGAGTTTTGGAGGAGAAAGAAACGGTGGCTTTATTCTTTGCCAGGCAAAGCGGGGAACACAGCAGGCTAGCGCCTCAAGAACTGTGCCTCCCTCCCTGGGGAATAGGGAGGTCTTATAGGCAGGGCTCCGTGGTCAGGGGTATGTGATAAGGATCAATGCAGTAACAGTCTTGCATGCTTCTTTCTTCTGCAGAGTTTCAAAAGAGTGGGGTTGCTGACAAGATTAGAGTGTGTGCAGGGTCTCAGGTGGTCTCCTAATCTTGGTGAGCTTCTCTGGTCCCTTTAATCTTGCCTCAGGTGGTTTCCTGGATGCTCCTCCCTTGATTTGCAACTGTTTGAATCTGCCCTTTGGAACTCAGGGAAGGTCATGGAGGCTGGAGTCTTGCCTACAAGAAATGGGAGACAAAAAGGCCTCCATGCCTGGGAGCCCCATAGGGCCCCGCTCGGTTTCATTCCTCCCTTTTCTTTGATACTCCTCAATCTTGAGGAGAACAAATGTTGGACGAAAAAGGGAACAATCATTTTGGATGGAGATGTTAATCATAAACTCGGCAGAGGGACTCGGTTTTAGGGGGACTTGGTTTTAATCCCCATTTTGGTTTTATCTCTCTCCAAATCTCTCAGGGAATGGGATGACGACCGCTCTAACTACTTCTTGCTGAGATGGGGCATAGTCCTGCCTAAATTTGGGGGAATAGATACCAAATTAGAAATATTTGAGTTTCAAGTCCTGGATCCAAGTCTTATATGATTAAGATCTCAATCCCTTGTTCTGCCATTTTGGTGCAATAGACCCAGTTAGAGGTAAGAAGAGTGACAACTAGAACTGTAGTAGACAGAATAAAGCTCATTTCCTTAGGAATTCAGAATAGGTCTGAAGTTCAGTCTGGAACAGGCACTTCAGAGACAGTTGTTTCCAAACCGTTCCCTGTATGGGGAAAAACCATCAAGGCAATCCTGAAGACCCAGAAATAGGAAGCTGACCACATATCTAGCAGTTAGAATTATCGAAAGAATCAGTGTATGAATAAGGTATGAGAGAGGATAAGAAAACAGAACTTTCATTCAGCCTGTTGTAACAAATACTTAAAGTTTCTCAAAGGGTGAAATGCCTGCTTCTCAGGAGTCTGCTCGCTGGCTGTAGGCAGGCTTGGCTGGTCAGTCTCTGGTAATTTTCTTGCTCTGGTGTGATGTACCCACGGTTTTACTCCATCCAATTTTAGAGAAGAATGTTGTAGGATCCCTTCCATTTTTCTTCAAGCTGCTGCTCAGGTCATTGCTCTTTTTCATACTTTCAGTAGCACCCAGTCTCCTGCTTTGAGGGGGAGCAAGGGAGCTTTCAGGCAAGGGGGACACCTGTGGAACACAAACTCATGCATAGCGGTTAACAACTGAACATAGCAATTGTAAAGACCTTGTCCCATTTTAGATGACTTTTCCAGCGTAGCTTGGTGAAAGTTTTCTTAATAATGTCATTAAGAAGGGTTTTTGTCACTTGCAATGCTTTTTCTGGCTGTAAAGGCTTTTATTCAACCTTGATCCAGGCATAATCCTCTCAGATCTTCAGCCAAAATCTCATTGAAGAGGGTGGGGGAATTTTTAAAACCTTGTGGAGTCTGATATAGCTTAGAAAATTCAAGTTTGCAGCAATACAGGAATGAATGTGTCTGAGATCACATCCACAGTGGTCACCTAGTTTTACCATAGTTATTCCATTTTGACTTTCAAATGCATTCCCCTCCTCAGTGTTAAAGCAGATGTCACCATTAATGATTTCACTGCTTTTCTAGTTATGGGAAAATGCAAGAATTTGGGCTCATAAAATCTTCTCCTGAAAGTATCTAACTATCTGAGGGCCTGTTCTGCCAGTTTTTCCCCAGAGCACAGGGTGCCTCATTCCTGATCTCCACCCTGAACTCCTTTCTGCGGGTGTTGAAGGTCAATGGCCACAGTGGCCATTGACTTAATCCTTGCAGAGGCAGATGGCAAGTGCCAATTTTCAGTTGGCAGGGCCCCTTCAGGGTCATAAATTTGACCATAGTTTGGGGGCACATTTCATGACCATTTCATCCCACGGTGCTAGGAATGCTTATTCTGTGGTCTGGCGAAGATTTCACTGATAAGCCACTCAATGTGCTATTATTATTGGACTAGGCGTCATTAATAGTGCCAGAAGTCTCCAGACCACCTGTCTCACTAATCTCTTATGGCCCAGGAAAATATTCCCTGTTGTTGCTTCTTCCCATATCTAGAGTTACACTATTACAATCATTGATCTCATACGGAACTGTACATCATCATTTTATCAGAGGCTTAATCACACATTTGGTAATGCAAGAAACAATAATTTTGTAAAACAGACAATGTAAAAAAAACAAATATATAGCTAGCAGATTAGTAAAATCATAAATAAGAATATATGTCAAGAACTTCCATTAGGTGCAGCCTGGTATATCTGAGGTCATCTGACTTAGTCTGTTCTGTATCAACCCTTATCTTTAAGGGAAATGATATAATGGTGCTGTCCATAAGGCACACAGCCTAATATCCGAACGTTACTAGACTGATTATCCTTAGTACAATTTAATTGTTCTCAACATAGAGGAGCCTTTAAACTTAAATTAGCATAGTTTGGTGTGAACTACATAAATCCATCCCATAGTTGTGGGAGGTTTTATTCTTTGGCTGAAATTTTGCTTGTTGCCCTGATTGAGCCTGAGTAATAGAGGAAAATTAATATTTATGGCCAGAGTCGGAACAAGTATTATTAATTGGCTAGGTGAGGGGATCCCATCTAGTAATATCAAGAGTAGCCTGAACAGGACTGAACCTTCTTTCTTCTAAAATAAATTTCCTAAGGGCTATCCAGTTAGAGCCTTGGAATGGAGAAATCTACCAAGGTAATCCAGAAGTACTAGACACAGGTAATTGGCCACAAACCCAAAAACTGGACTGATTTTTTAAAACTAGCATAGGATCATGTCCATGATAGAAAAATATTCTATTTATATGCAAAAGTCCAAGAAGTCAAGAAAACATTATAAATGATCATACAAATCAGGTCCAGCCTCTAGGGTAAGCTGTCTGCTTCTGATGTTGTCTTCTTCTCATCCTGGTATGAGTGTAGTTTCTTCTTTGTTTGAGCATTGTTTGAAGGTGAGTCTGAGGTCAGCAGTCTTCTCTAATAAGGGTCCTTCTGTCCACGTTGGAGATAGTCCTTTAAATTATGTCTTTTCCAGCATGCATAATCCCCTGGTTGCAGGTCTTGGGACATCTGATCTGTTAGTTAGCCTTCCTAATTCATCTGATAAAGCTGCTGGGAACCTAAGAGTTTCCAATCTCCAGTTCAACATTATGGTCTGAAAGTCAGAAACTTGTATTAATCCAAAAGTCCTTTCTCTAAGTCTTCTTGAAGAGGAAGCATTTTTGCAAAGGCATTAGAGTAAAACCATAAGTGTCTATAATGACAAAAGACTTAAGAAGGCATGTTTAAAATCTGCTTACAATGCAATTGACAAAGTAACTTGGTTACTGCTGTGACATACAACACTTTAAGATAATAACTAGAATTATGACTGACAACATTTTACCAGGACATGTCAGATCTTTAGGAATTCCATACAATTTCTAGAATATCTATATTAGTAAAAATTTACCATACCATATAACCTAAGAAGATTTATTACTTGACAGTACTTCCCATGTAATTTAACATACCAAATGAACCTTAGTTAAATATCTCTTTCTGGGATGTTTCAGGGGCCCTTTGAAGCATCCCAAAGTTAACTAGAGGTTGAAGAAACTTCATTATAATTTTATTTGGGAAGTTTTGTCAAAAAAAAGGAAATATCAAAAGGGTTTAGAACACTCAGTCATATAGAGTCACAGGTCACTGTGAAACAGTGTTATTCACTCAGCCAAAGTAACAATAAAAGATTTCAAAGGCAATTACAGAACAGATCACTTAAAAGGTAAAGAAACTTGAAATCTGTTATCGTAGGCAGTTCAGCATTTTAAGAAATCTTGTCCTCTTAAGAGAGAGAAAAAACAAATCCAAGTTTTGCACCTGCTTACTTTTAAAATTCATTTACTCAATTAAATTTATTTTAACCTTAGTCTCGACCATGCACAAAACTCTTTTCTCGGGGTCCACTTTGACAAACTTTTCTATCACTTTTTGTATCCATCACTTTATTTCCCCATTCAGAATCAGCCAGCTGTAAGTCAGACCTACTTCCCTTTCCCTTAGTAAAATGCAATTCCATCCCTCATCCCTTCTTTATTGAAAACATACATCCTACTTTCCTACTGTATACTGAAATGTTTCCTTTATTATTTCTATTAGCTTTAATTACATGTTTAAATTGGAATCCTCAGCTCTTAAAACCTTAATTTCTTGTGAAAACTAAGAAGTAAGCAATTATGAACGGTCCTTTACATCAGCATTCTGTAGATTGGTGAACATAAATACCAGTGATATTTTCTAAAAACATTTGCTTTCTTTAGAGAACGTGGCACCAGACATATTCATTAATAGTTCTAGGGGCTTCCCTGGTGGCGCAGTGGTTGAGAGTCCGAAATTAATGTTTCAGTATCTTATTTTATTTGGGAATGACCTAGCTGTTCAATAAACTTCCATCACTTAACTTAGTTTAGCACAACTCTAGAATTTCAAGTTACCAGAATCTATTTTAGATAGACATTCCTAAAGTATAATTATTATTAATAGAGTTTATCTAAAAGCTCATCTCATTTGCATTTTCTTTCCTTAAAAGTTTCTTCACATTGAGTTACTTTCCTTGCTGACAAATTTGCAACAGATATAATAAGGTCTTATTTAACTCATATGAAACCTAGGTGCAGTGAAAGTATTAATGTTGATGACTCTGAAGACATGTATATTAATTAGATCAACAAACTTAAACATTAATACCAGGTGTTAATTTAATACTGAATATTTCCCAGTTCACATCAGCCTAAAATTCATTTAGCTTAATTTCTCATGTATTTAGAATCTTTTGATTTGTAAGTGCTTACTTTAAGCACTTTTCTTTAAGCCAATTTAATAGAGCTCATTTATAAATTAACCTCAGCAATAATATCCAAAGACATATACTGAGACGTACATATATCCAGACAGACACAGCAGGAGATCTCATAGCTTCATTTTCCAAACTTAGTCATGAATCAGATATCACAATATAAAACTCACTAGTTTATAAACAGTTGGAATAAGAAAAAATTTTAAAAGCCTTCTTCCTCTTTTTTTTTTTTCCCCCTAAGTCTCAGGAATTAGGGGTGGTCTAGATAAGATAAGTATTCCTGACAGCCATGGTCTCAAGGTACAGGAGAGAAACCATATTCTCCTAGTAGGACTTGTTCCCTCAGAGTCAGAATTCTGAAAAAAAAAAAAGTATTTTAACAAGCTAGCTTTCTCTAATTACACATGCAAAAATAATTGAATTTGCAATTTCAATAAAGTTTTATCTAACCAGTTTTCTCCAGAGTCTAAAGAATATTGTGGCCACACTGTCAGAAATCACCTTTCCTTTTCTGTGGTCATAGTTCATAGCTAAAATTTAGACCAGATAGTGCTCAAATTGGCCCTGATAACAAGGGCAGACTGGCTGATAAAATGTTGTTCCAGCAGGGATTGTCCCTTTGGGGAGGTGGGGGTCTTAGTATGTTCAGAAGAATCTGAAGGAGTAAGGAAACTTGCAGAAGTGGGGGAAGCTTGGTTCACCCCTGAGACAGGAGAGTTTTTCTGATTCCCCTGGCTTTTGATTATAGGAGAAAGTCCTGGACATAAGGAAACCTCTGTCCATCCATTTTCCCATCCTGTAGCAATAAAGATCTAATTGTAAGAGACCCACTTTTAGGCCTTTTTGTCATTGGATCATAGCTATAGGTCGACCAGTCATTCAAAATTTTTCTGAAGGGGCTCCCAGGTGGGGATGGAACCTTAGAGGAAGCACTTCCCATTTTAGCTCAAGCAGTTAGTACCAGATGTCTGTGTGCTCAAACCAAAGTAACCAAACCAAACCAAAACCTCACCAGCTGGAAGTAACACTCAAGTTAAAACAAAAGGCAAAGAGATGCCCAGAAATCAAAAGCCAAATGGCAAAAATGCCCCAAATGTGACTTCCCAGTCCCACTAGACCTGTGACCTTTGTCTAAAGTGGCACCTTACAAATGGAATTTCCCTTCACAGGGAGAGTTCCCCAAATTGGAACTGAAGTTCCCCACATTGGAACTGAAGTTCCCCACATTGGAACCGAAGTTCCCCAAATGGACAAAGTCAAAAAAATCCTGGTGTGCACTCCGGAGGACTTACCAAATTGCTAGTGGGTGTATCACGACGAACCAAATGACCTCTTTCTGATCCTCCAAGAGTTAATGTCTCCTCAAAGTGAAAGTCCGGGCCGATGCAGAGAAGGGAAAAAGAAGGTGTCCTCAGGCAAGGAAAGCCTTGGCAGCTGCTAGGGCAACCTGTCCCCCATTCTCCACTGCAACCTCGGAGTTCCGCAGTCGAGATGGCAGGCTGGGTGTGATCAGGGCACGGCCCACGGCAGGGAAACCCTGGTGACCTGGCTTTAGAGAAATCCTCCAGCCCTCTGCTCTCCCTGGGGACACTGGCATGGAGAGAAATCCCCAAGCATCTGATCAAGCTGAGGGGCCCTGTGCGGTCACATGCCCACGAGTTGATCCTGGAGGAGCCCCCAGAATTTGCTGCCAGAATCTTGGCTCCCTGGGCACCAATGCCGAAATAAGATACGGAGACAGAGTTTTGGAGGAGAAAGAAAGGGTGGCTTTATTCTTTGCCAGGCAAAGGGGGGAACACAGCAGGCTAGTGCTCAAGAACTGTGCGCCCCTCTTTGGGTAATAGGGAGGTATTGTAGGCGGGTCTTGCGGTCAGGGGTATGTGATAAGGATCAACGCAGTAACAGTCTTACATTCTTCTGCCGAGTTTCAGAAGAGTGGGGTTGCTGACAAGATTAGGGTGTGTGCAGGGTCTCAGGTGGTCTCCTAATCTTGGTGAGCTTCTCTGGTCCCTTTAATCTTGCCTCAGGTGGTTTCCTGGCTGCTCCTCGCTTGATTTGCAACGGTTTGAATCTGCCCTTTGGAACTCAGGGGAGGTCATGGAGGCTGGAGTCTTGCCTACAGGAAATGGGGGACAAAAAGCCTCTGTGCCTCAGAGCCCCATAGGGCCCGTTAGGGTTTCATTAGGAGGTGGGGCCTTTGGGAGATGATTAGGTCATGAGAGTAGAGCCCTCATGAATGGGATTAGTGCCCTTATAAAAGAAATTCCACAGAAATCCCTAGTCCCTTCCACCGTGTGAGGACATAGTGAGAACACAACCATCTATGAATTAGGAAGAGGGCTCGCTCCAGACATTGAATCTGCTGCTGCCTTGATCTTGGAGTTCCCAGCCTCTAGAACTGTGAAAAATAAATTTCTGTTGTTTATACACCACCTAGTTTATGATATTTTGAACTAACTGAGACAGGAGGCTTTTGATGGCTATTGGTGGGTACCTGAGAGCAGCTGGTGACTTCAGGGAGAAGAGGGGTTAGTCAAGGAGGGGGGTCTCCTTGTTTTTACTGAAGGTGGTAACCCAGGTCCAGGCCCTCTGATTGCTTTGCTCAGAACAGAATAGACTTTATGATTTGGACCTTGAGGTTGGCAGTTCCCTATCATAGAAAAAGTGACTGGCCTCATGACCAGAGAAAAGTACCTTTTCTTTAGTACTTTTATGAGTACTGTGCTTAAGATTCTTGTACCAAATATCGGAATTTAGGGTTAGACAAGGTCCAGGGTTTGGTGGAAGTCACTGTTTATTTCTTTAACCCATTTATCCATCCATCCATCCATCCATCCATCCATCTATCCATCCTTTCATCTATTATCCATCCACACACACTGATTAACTACAGTAAAACAGAAGAAAGTTTTAGAAGATAAATGTGGATAACATGCCCCAAAACTTCATCTACTTGCACATAAGTCACTGCAATGTGGCTAGTAGATTAGAGGGCTAAAAATGAGAGGAGAAAGGCAATGATCTGGGCTAGGAGGGGTCACCTTGGGAAGGTTTCCTAGAGGATTAATTGATTGAGATAGAAGAAAGGGGATGTGGAGGAGGCAGAGCATTCCAGGTTGGGAGATATATGTACAGAATGCTTGAGGGTGGGGAGGAAGGGACTGGTGGACGTGGTCCAGAGCCTGGAACGGGCTATCCACGGATACGCTACTCAGTAATGAGAGCAGTAATGGCAGCTGGGGGAGAGCTAGTAGAATAGATAAGGATGATGGGAACTGCCAGGGTGCTGTTGAGACTCCAATGAAGAAATCATACATCACAGGCTTATTTAGGGAAGTGCAACAAGCAGAAAAATGGTCCTCAGTACAAGCAAGGATGAGCATTCCATATCAGGCTGTCTGCCCTACAGCTGAGGGCCCATGCTTGTAGCTCTGAGTCTGTGTCTGTTGTGGAGGAAACAGTCTGGTTGAAACAGTGACAGTGTGTAATGTGTTCATGCCCAAAGGGCCAGAGGCACAACGAAGGTATTGAGAATCAACAGTCCCAGAGAGTAGGAGCTCTAACAAGATGCCAAGGCCTAGAGAAACAAGAAACACTTGCCATGAAGGTGCAGAGAGCTGTGGTCTCAGCCTTTAGAAACAGCATCAAAAGAAGCTGTTCAGAGCAAAATGCATTCCATGTGTTGGCTCTGCCCATGTGTTTCTTGTCAACGAGGTTGATCTTCCTGGGTTTGGAAGGATTTCTGTTTGAAATTTTATGAGCCTTGGTTGACAAGCAGCACTACCCCCAAACTGTGGGAATTAATGGCCTTTTCTGGCAGTACGACTCTGGGGGCCCAGGGGGAGTTCTCAAATGCCAGGCAAGGAAAAACCCATAGCCCATATTTCAACTTAAAATTACACTTTATTTATAGGTAGCCTGGGACAAAGACTCCCCAGAGCCCTTCTTCAGCATCACCTCAGAATCTGATGTGGTGTATCTGGGCTCACAGGGTCTTCCTTGGGTCAGCACTTAGAGCTCAGGCCAGCATTCTTACGAGGAGTATGCCAAAGTTAGGGGCTCTTCAGTCCCCCATACCAAATAGGGACATCAGCCTACATTCAGAGCAGGAGCCACATTTGTTCCTTAGTCTTCCTACTTAATATTACTTAAGTAGAGAAGTACTTAAACACAGAAGTAAACATTAGCCCTTGACGTACTGGTGCCTACTTAATTTACTTCAACCAGCATTTATGGGGCAGAGACTGGGAGTTGATCATTGTATTGGGCACCATGGTAGATGCAAAGGGAGAAGAATGGAATAGCAATCCAGAGGACCTTAGTTCAAGCCCTGCCCTTCCATAATCTATCAGGATATGTCACTATTGCAAATCATTGCCCCTCTCTGGGCTTCTGTCTTCTCGTCTGTAAAACAAGGAGCTTGGACCAGTTAGTACAAGTGCTGAAGAAACTCAAAGTAATGGAAAGATTCTTAAAATATTAGTCTAAGAAGAATAAATGAAAGAGGCTCTTGGAATTTATTCAAATATTGGTGTTTTGTATGTGTCACTTAACTGCTTATTATCTGTGGTAGATGATCTACTTGGGACAGCCTAAGAAAGACTCCTTACTGCTATCCAGCTTGGCTCTTTGAGACCCCTTGCCATCCAGCATCTTTATGCCAGCCTGATATCTCATATGCTGATTCCCTACAGATGAGCTGCTGTTTACAGCAGTGATCCCAGACCAGGTCCTTGACCTGTTCCCATTACAGTGTTCTTTCTGCCTGGGCCTGACTCTTGACCTTGGCTGCTGTTTACTGTCTCCTGTCCTTGGACTTGGGGTTGCTCTTTGTTCTTCTTTGCTTGACTCTTAGCTTCCCCTTAAGGTCTTGGCTGGGACCCACTCATGGATTCAGCTCTTTTCAAACTATCTCAGGTAGGATTTGAGTGCCCCGTTTGATCCCTCATGACTCAATTCCTGTTGTTGGGCAAAAAAGAATGAAAAACAAGGGAATTGGAAACTCTTGAATATAGTACTCCTAGCTGGTCAATAAATATTGCATCAGAATTTTAGCCAAAAGGAGTATGGATAAAGGAAACTGTGTGATCCCAGAGGGCTCCAACCATTGGTCCTAGTTTTCTCTTTTGAGGTCACACACGAACAACTCTAATTCCTTCCTTATTGGACAACTCTTCACATATTTAATTACAATTATCAAGCCCTCAACCTTCTGTTATCATCTCATACTCCTACCAAGTCAGCTCTTCCCCAGGCTAAACATGTCAAATTTTCCAACATTCCTCAGATATTATGGTTTTGAATATTTGTGCCAACCTGACTGCTGTTACTAATCCTGTCCAACTGACTCTCTTCCTCTTCCTTTGAGGTGCCCAGAGCTGCATGCCACACTTTAGATTAGGCTCTGATCAGCCCAGGGAGCTGGATTCCTTTGCTATAAGTCATACTTCCCAAAGTGAGTTCCATTCATCCCGGCTCCTGGGACATGATTCTCTGAGGTCAGGAGTGGGAAGTCAGTTAGTTTCAGTCAAATATCTTTGGGCAATCCTGCAGATTTGTCCTCCCTCTTGGCGATTTCAAAGTGCACATTAGAGTACTAAAGGATCTGAGTAGTCCTGTTTACCTTTATCTAACCCAGTGTTTCCCAATTTTATTTGACCACAGAGCTATTTGCTAAAGTATCACACATTAGCCTCCCTCATGTGCCATGAAGATTTGGAAGGCACTGTTCAACTTCTATTTATGTCACCCAAAATCATTTATTTTTTTCCTCTTCTTTCTCTTTCCCTCTTCTTTCTTTCCTACCCCCTTCCTTTCTTCCTTCTTCTGTCCTTCTATTATGACATATGGAGTTTAGTATCAGTCAAAACTCTTAGATATTTTTCAAACCTATTGCTGATAAATCATGGCTGACTCCCCCACCCCCATTCCTGTATTTGGACAGTTGTTATTTGCTATTCCTCACTTATGTATCAAGCATGCCTTGTACACCTTAATTTAAGCCATTAATAAAAATATGGAGCTCAATAAATATTTGTCGGAAAATTGAAGCATAGGGTGGAGACCTACGTCCTTTGGATATGGTAGTTCAATTAGTCATAATTGTCCTAATTTTACTATTTAGCTAGTAATTCTAGTACCTACCCCTCGTTTCTCTATGCTCGTTCATGAAGCTATCTTGAAATGCTCATCTGCTTTGTTGCAGTCATGTTCATTACCAGGTCAGATTCCCTAATATGTTAGTCTAGAATAATCTTGTCCTAGAAGATGAAATTGGTATGGCAGGACTTTGTGCTTCAGAATCCCATGCAGAAGTTTAGAAATAGAGGCAAGACTTGAAGGGTAGGTAGGATGTAAATAGGCAGAGAGGATCAGAAGGAGTAGGGGTAAGCACGAGTACCGTTATCCAGAGTTTACTGCTGTAAGGCTCTGTGCAGGGAACTGCAAGGAAGAGGGTTGAGTAAGATGGATGAATAGCTAATAATTTAGCTTTATAATTACTGCTTAGAGGATGAGATGTGATAGGTATTAAAGGAATGAGCAAAGTAACACAAAACTTTTATTACTAGGGGAAGTGGGGAAAGCGTCACAATAGAAGTAGACCTTGAGCTAGCCATAAACATTGGGAAGTCTCCGCCAGGCAGGGATGGAGGGCTTCAGGTTCAACCCTTTGGTGATGGAACAGATCCCCCTTACCATGAATTCAATGTGATTAAGGGAAGACAAGACTTGGTAGGGATGGGAGTCACTGACATGACATGGCAGCATATAGCATGAGAAAAGACCCCGTCCTGCAGCCAGTGTAGGAGGGAAGACGTGGGTAGCAGGAGGGCCATAAAACAGATGCAGGGGGATGAGGGCCTGGGCTGGGGTTGTAGCCACATAGATGAAAACCAACAGCAAATGTAAATGTTCTTCAAAGGAAGGAATAGCAGGATATAATGTCGTTGGGAACAGGAATAATGGAAAGAAAGAGTAAAAAAGTGTTTGTGGAGCTTTCAGTCTATGAGGCCCGAAGGGGGACCGTGGGAGGTGGTGTCACGAGCAGGGGGGTAGGAGGGTGACGAATTCAGTCACAAGGAGAGGGCTTCTGCTGGCAAATACCCTCGTTACCCACAAGCGGGTGAAAAGCCTGGGATTAAACATTCTGAGCGATTAGAGTTGGTCCAGGGCCAACTGTGATTTTTATGTTTTTTCAAACGTTTCTGGATGTGGTAAGGTTAGCTCATGTCATTTATATGAGCCAGTTTCACAGAACAAAACACATTTGTGTATTTGTTGGACATGGGGTGGTGCAGGAAGTAATTCTGGCATATGTTTCCCTGGAGCCAAAAGGCTCAACAGGGTCTTTTCTTGGAGGGGTTTCCACTGTGGGACTTTTCAAATGTTCAAACACTGTGACTCCTGTTCTGGGGCTGAAGCGGGTCTAAGACAAGCCCAGATAGATCCCTAGAACCTCCACACTGGCTCTCTTTTGCTCTTCTCCGTTGATGCCTCTGGCATCAACCTATTGAAGCAAACCAGCTGGAATAATTGCAATTAATTGATTCATAGATTGATTGCTTCTTTCATTCAAGAATGTTCTATTTTGCTAATTTCTTGTTGGTCCTTGTGGGAAAGAACAGCTCTTACTTCCTCCTGGTCATTCCTTCCCCAGAGTCTCACATCATATTTTTTGTCTGTTTTCCCACCTGTTTCCATTTTCTGGATGAGGGCCGTCCAAGAGGAAGCATGTACGGTGAGCTGTAGAACAGTGATGACCATCCACTGCCACCATGCTGTCACGCGCTTATCACCTCTCTACACCTAAATATGCTTCAAGGTCTTGGAGGACCATCAAGGTGGGAGAGGGCAGCTAAGGGATAATGAGGAGCTTGTGTCGCTCCCTGTGTTCCTCATCCCTCCTGAGAAGTGACTGGCTGGCTCTGTCCAGGCCACTGCTTCATTCAGTAGCAGCAGCAAGGGACCAGGTGACCAAGGGACACTGTGTGAGGGTGGCAGACCCCTCAATCATGGTCACAGCGATTGTTCTTTAGCCAGAAAGATGCCTTAGAGCGATGCTCTCTGTTCAGGAGCCCTGGTCTCTGTACACCCACACTCTCCTGAACCTTAGACCTTCTCCCCTCGGGGGTCCCTGCCCCCAGTCCTGCTTCCCAGACAGAGGAGCATTGTTGAAGTCTTTGGGGACTCTGAGGGATTCTGTGTCATCCATTTCTTTTAAACAATATTGGTGCCTCTCCAATATGGCTGTTGCACCTCTTTTAAACAAAGCAAGTTTTCTTCTAGCAGGAAATTGTTTGGTCTCAAGATTTACTTAAGAAAACTTTATATAAACTAAGCCAAATTTATCAAACAAAAGAGTACAGGCTTTGAAGCAGGACTCACCACAAGTTCCCCAAACAATCGTAGTTATAATCTAATAGTACTTACTACTTGAAAAGACCTTTGCACTATTTCATTTAATTCTTGCAAAAACCCTATGTGACAAGTGATTAGCTCCATTTTACGCATCAGAAAAGATCAAAGACATAGGAAGAGATCGAATAGCTTTCCAGAGGTGAAGGAGCTAGTTAGTGAAGGAGCCAGGATGCAAATCAGAAATATGCCATTGATTCAGGGCTATGTTAGCTTCTGCACTGCAGGACAGCCCCTGTAAACCTAGAACGTTCACATCCGTCTTCCTAGGAACACATACTTGGGGTGAATCCCTCAGTTGGAGAGAATCCTTCTCTTGCCTTTCCCCTAGGGTTATTCGCAGTGTTGGAACAGTGAATACCTCCTAGCTCCATTTCCCACACCAGGTATGAGTCACTGGCGGAACATTCTCAGGTGATTACTGCCAGCAGTTAACTGTGTGTCACTCTCCCCAGACTCCTAACCCTTTGCTCCTCCCAGTGAAGATTTTGAATTAGTTCAGAGCATCGCAGAGAAAACTAGAGGCTGCAGTTGCCCTCTGCAAGGCTCTCAGGGTGAGCAGGGCTCTGCAGGAATTGCTCTCCAGGAAGCCTTTGGCTCCCTCTGTGGATGAGCAGGTGGAGTTGGGGCTAGGGAGGGGGTGAGGGAAAGGCAATTCTAGGCCAAATACCAGATTATGCCTTTATCAGCCCCAGAACATTTAAGGATTTGGGGATTTCTCGTGCTTTCAGGACACGAATTGCTTGTTAATAACTGAATCTGAGAGGAAGTAAATAGCAATTACTGTGATTTAGTGTAACCTTGGGGACATTATTAAATTCAGCACTGCCCACTTGATTGTAGTTGAATGTATGGCATAGAGCAGAGGGAGTGGGCATTCGTCCCAGCAGGTGGGACCACATGTGTAGGGTGGGAGAGGAAGGGGAAGATGAAGAGAAGCTCCTGGGAACCAAGTTGTGCAGACAGAGCTAGGAAGTGCTGACGTGATGGGGCCAGTGGTGCCTCTTGGATCTGCCCTCTGTGGCCAGCACATTTTGGGCAAGGACTGTTCTCTCCCCATGCACTAGGCCCTGTGCACACACTGGATCACACTCCCAGAATGCAGGTGGATGTGGTAGGTCCTAACTTACCATGGAGGCCACTGTCTCATTTTATCCATGAGGCATCTCTGGCCCCTGGAAGTCCTTCCCAAGGTCACCCAGCTAGTTAGCAGCAGAATGGCAGCTAGAATCCAACTTTCCAGACTTTAAGATTCATGAGCTCTTTCTTGGACCTGGGCCCTATAGAACCTTAGACAGAACTGGGTTTTAAAGTCACACATCTGTGATGGATCAGTCACTTACCGGCACTGTAACCTTGGTCTTTGCATCCCACTTTTATCATCTGTAAAATGAAGCTAGTAGTACTGCAGTGGTGGTGAGGATGGCATAAATATCACAGGTAAATTTCCTACCTACTGGAGGTGCTTAGTGAACCTTCCTCCTCCCCATACAGATGGGCCAACCCACTGTGTGTGGGCTCTGTGAGGAAGGGCTGGGAGCTGCTGAAGGAAGCTTTCCTCTTGGCACTGACCCAGGGCAGAGAGATCCAGGCTCAGAACTCCTTCTCTAGCTTCACCCTAATGAGGCTGCATTCCTCAGCCAACCTAGGGTGGGGCCAACCTAGGTGCCAGGCATACTGGTACCTCCTCCCCATAGAGCATAAATGCCAGTGTCATTGCCTTCTGCTCCTGCACCTTCTCCTGGGGGGCTGGCCCTGGCTCTACCCCTGCTAAGTCCAGTGGACACTGGGTGCTGGAAGGGAGGAGGCTTTTTCTCCTTTTTCTTAAAAAAAAAAAAAAATATATATATATATATATATATATAAATATATATATATATTATATATACACAAACACACACACACAATGGAATATAGCGGCATGCGGGCTCTTAGTTGAGGCATGTGGGATCTAGTATTTTTTTAAATTTAATTTTACTTATATTTTATACAGCAGGTTCTTATTAGTCATCCATTTTATACACATCAGTGTATACATGTCAATCCCAATCGCCCAATTAATCACACCACCACCTGCACCCCCCACTGCTTTCCCCCCTTGGTGTCCATACGTTTGTTCTCTACATCTGTGTCTCTATTTCTGCCCTGCAAACTGGTTCATCTGTACCATTTTTCTAGGTTCCACATATATGCATTAATATACAATATTTGTTTTTCTCTTTCTGACTTACTTCACTCTGTATGACAGTCTCTAGGTCCATATACATTTCTACAAATGACCCAGTTTCATTCTTTTTATGGCTGAGTAATATTCCATTGTATATATGTACCACATCTTCTTTATCCATTCGTCTGTCGACAGGCATTTAGGTTGCTTCCATGACCTGGCTATTGTAAATAGTGCTGCAATGAACATTGGCATGCATGTGTCATTTTGAATTATGTTTTCCTCTGGGTATATGCCCAGTAGTGGGATTGCTGAGTCATATGGTAATTCCTATTTTTAGTTCTTTAAGGAACCTCCATACAGTTCTCCATAGTGACTGTATCAATTTCATTCCCACCAACAGTGCAAGAGGGTTTCCTTTTCTCCACACCCTCTCCAGCATTTGTTGTTTGTGTATTTTCTGATGATGCCCATTCTAACTGGTGTGAGGTGATACCGCACTGTAGTTTTGATTTGCATTTCTCTAATAATTAGTGATGTTGAGCAGCTTTTCATGTGCTTCTTGGCCATCTGTATGTCCTCCTTGGAGAAATGTCTATTTAGGTCTTCTACCCATTTTTGGATTGGGTTGTTTGTTTTTTTATATATTGACTGCATAAGCTGTTTATATATTTTGGAGATTAATCCTTTGTTGATTCGCTGGCAAATATTTTTTCCCATTCTGAGGGTTGTCTGTTCGTCTTGTTTGTAATTTCATTTGCTTTGCAAAAGGTTTTAAGTTTCATTAGGTTCCATTTGTTTATTTTTGTTTTTATTTCCATTATTCTAGGAGGTGGATCAAAAAAATCGTGCTGTGATTTATATCAAAGAGTGTTCTTCCTATGTTGTCCTCTAAGAGTTTTATAGTGTCCGGTCTTACATTTAGGTCTCTAATCCATTTTGAGTTTATTTTTGTCTTTGGTGTTAGGGAGTGTTCTAATTTCATTCTCTTACAGTTAGCTGTCCAGTTTCCCCAGAACCACTTATTGAAGAGACTGTCTTTTACTTCCTTCCTCCTCAATTTTTTGGAACAGTTTGAGAAGGCTGGATGTTAGCTCTTCCCTAAATGTTTGATAGAATTCACCCATGAAACCATCTGGGCCTGGACTTTTGTTTGTTGGAAGATTTTTAATCACCGTTTCAATTTCAGTGCTTGTGATTTGCCTGTTTATATTTTCTGTTTCTTCCTGGTTCAGTCTTGGAAGTTTATACCTTTCTAAGAATTTGTCCATTTCTTCTAGGTTGTCCATTTTATTGGCATAGAGTTGCTTGTAGTAGTCTCTTAGGATGCTTTGTATTTCTGCAGAGTCTGTTGTAACCTCTTCTTTTTCATTTCTAATTTGCTTGATTTGAGTCCTCTCCCTCTGTTTCTTGATGAGTCTGGTTAATGGTTTAACAATTTTGTTTATTTTCTCAAAGAACCAGCTTTTAGTTTTATTGATCTTTGCTCCTGCTTCCTTTGTTTCTATTTCATTTATTTCTGCTGTGATCTTTATGATTTCTTTCCTTCTGCTAACTTTGGATTTTGTTTGTTCTTCTTTCTCTAGTTCCTTTAGATGTAAGGTTAGATTGTATATTTGAGATTTTTCTTGTTTCTTGAGGTAGGCTTGTATAGCTATAAACTTCCCTCTTAGAACTGCTTTTGCTGCATCCCATAGGTTTTGGATCACTGTGTATTCATTGTCATTTGTCTCTAGGTATTTTTTGATTTCTTCAGTGATCTCTTGTTTTTTTAGTAACGTATTGTTTAGCCTCCATGTGTTTGTGATTTTTAGGATTTTTTCCCCTGCAATTGATTTCTAATCTCATAGCATTGTGGTCAGAAAAGATGCTTGATATGATTTCAATTTTATTAAATTTATTGAGGCTTGATTTGTGACCCAAGATGTGATCTATCCTGGAGAATGTTCCATGTGCACTTCAGAAGAAAGTGTAATCTGCTGTTTTGGATGGAATATCCTATAAATATCAATGAAATCTATCTGGTCTATTGTGTCACTTAAAGCTTCTGTTTCCTTATTTATTTGCACTTTGGATGATCTGTCCATTCGTGTAAGTGAGGTGTTATAGTCCCCCACTATTATTGTGTTACTGTCGATTTCCTCTTTTATAGCTGTTAGCAGGTGCCTTATGTATTGAGGTGCTTCTATATTGGGTGCATAGATATTTATAATTGTTATATTTTCTTCTTGGATTGATCCCTTGATCATTATGTAGTGTCCTTCCTTGTCTCTTGTAACATTCTTTATTTTAAAGTCTATTTTTATCTGATATGAGTATTGCTACTCCAGCTTTCTTTTGATTTCCATTTGCATGGAATATCTTTTTCCTCCCCCTCACTTTCAGTCTGTATGTGTCCCTAGGTCTGAAGTGGGTCTCTTGTAGACAGCATATATATGGGTCTTGTTTTTCTATCCATTCAGCGAGCCTGTGTCTTTTGGTTGGAGGATTTAATCCATTCACGTTTAAGGTAATTATTGATATATATGTTCCTATGACCATTTTCTTAATTGTTTTGGGTTTGTTTTTGTAGGCCCTTTTCTTCTCTTGTGTCTCCCACTTAGAGAAGTTCCTTCAGCATTTGTTGTAGAGCTGGTTTGGTGGTGCTGAATTCTCTTAGCTTTTGCTTGTCTGTAAAGCTTTTGATTTCTCCGTCGAATCTGAATGAGATTCTTGCCAGGTAGAGTGATCTTGGTTGTAGGTTCTTCCTCTTCATTACTTTAAATATGTCATGCCACTCCCTTCTGGCTTGTAGAGTTTCTGCTAAGAAATCAGCTGTTAACCTTATGGGAGTTCCCTTGTATGTTATTTGTCATTTTTCCCTTGTTGCTTTCAATAATTTTTCTTTGTCTTTAATTTTTGCCACTTTGATTACTGTATGTCTCAGCATGTTTCTCCTTGGGTTTATCCTGTATGGGACTCTCTGTGCTTCCTGGAGTTGGATGGCTATTTCCTTTCCCATGTTAGGGATGTTTTCAACTGTAATCTCTTCAGATATTTTCTCTGGTCCTTTCTCTCTCTCTTCTCCTTCTGGGACCCCTATAATGAGAATATTGTTTTGTTTAATATTGTCCCAGAGGTCTCTTAGGCTGTCTTCATTTCTTTTCAATCTTTTTTCTTTATTCTGTTTCACAGCAGTGAATTCCACCATTCTGTCTTCCAGGTCACTTACCCATTCTTCTGCCTCAGTTATTCTGCTATTGATTCCTTCTAGTGTGTTTTTCATTTCAGTTATTGTGTTGTTCATCTCTGTTTGTTTGTTCTTTAATTCTTCTAGATCTTTGTTAAACATTTCTTGCATCTTCTCGATCTTTGCCTCCATTCTTTTTCTGAGGTCCTGGATCATCTTCACTATCATTATTCTGAATTTTTTTTCTTGAAGGTTGCATATCTCTACTTCATTTATTTGTTTTTCTGGGGTTTTATCTTGTTCCTTTATCTCGTACATAGCCCTCTGCCTTTTCATCTTGTCTATCTTTCTGTGAATCAGATCTAGTATTTTTTAATGTGAATAAATATATAGAAGAAGATGAATGCACTTTACCCACTCCCCACCAAAAATCTCTCCCAACCACTCCAAAAAGGAGGACAATCAGTGCTCTAATCTGTTGACCCATAGATCCTAGATCCAAACTCTCTTAGATCTTTCACTTCATTCATCTCTGGTCAGTTTATTGGCATATTAAGCCCTTAATAATAATTGGTATTAGTTGTTGCAACAGTAATAGCAATAGCTAGCAATTAGTGTTTTGTGCAAGGCTCTATGCTGGTGTGAGGTAGGGATTATTATTCTCCTCCTCTTACAGAAGAGGAAACTTGGCTTAGAGTAATTAAGTAATTTGCTCACTATTGCACAACCAGCAAGTGGCAGAGCTTGGATTTGAATTTAGATTTCGCTGACCCTGGAGGGAACCCCTCTTGGTCACGGTGGTTTGTACAATATACTTAATATATAGGGGTCTGAGGAAAGAACCACCCTAGGTTGGGCCCACCTTTCCCCACCCTAAGCCCCCCCTTCCCAACCCCTGGCCTCAGATCTGAGGCAAGTGAGCAGGCCTGACAGAGTCAGCTGCCAGGAAGAACGTGTCTTCATCACTTCCACAGAGACTGTGACAGAAGCAAATAAAACATGAAGAGAAGGCTTCCCAAAACACCTAGCCTCCCTGAGTGATTGGGCTGGCTATTTAAAATCCTTCAGCTACGGCATGAAGGTCATAAAATGGGAGAACTGCAATTTCATCCCTTCCACAGCGCCTCTGGCGACATAAGGAATTGATGGAGGAAGGGGACATTCTAACAGGTCTTGACTCCTCAGTCAGCAGGCCTGGTGTGCCTCATTGGCTGTGCTCTAGTTGGGACTGAAATGGCATTTCCATGTGTGGGTTCAGAAAGTTGGGAAATGTGCCTAAAAGAAAATCACCACCACTAACATTTTGTAGAGTTTTATAATTTCAGAGCATTTGTGCTTTATATCTTGTACCCATATCTCCTGATTATTGCCCAGGTTTCCTGAGCCACAGTTTGTGAGTCTTCTTGACTTTAAGTATTAAAGTTTTCAATAGTGGCTGGAGAGTTAATCAAGAAAGTTGTTCAGTTATTTTGGCCCTTTTACCCTTGAAGGAGCAGCACTGGATTAGGAGTCAGAAGGATTAGATTTTGAGCCTTAGTTTTTTCATCTGACCTTGACTATTGTACATGGATATTGTGAATATCACATGGAATGCATGCAAGTAGGTGTTGGATGTCCTAAAACTATGTAAAATAAAAGGAACTTCCTACAACTCATAATGCATGTATTTGGCTTCATATTCATGCAATACATATTTTTCACTGTCCAACCCTAAAATTTATCTATCCTTATTCTTCATTGTAATCAATTAACTTTTATTCATTGTTCAGTGAGTAGGTCTTTTTTTTTTTCTCTAAAGACTTATTTTTTAGGGCAGTTTTAAATTTACAAAAAAATTGAGAGGAAGGTCCATGTACCTTTCACCCCAACACATGCATGCCTCTCCTGATACCAACATCACTCATCAGAATGGTACTTTTTTTTTTTTTAAACCAAGGATGAAGCTATATTGACCCATCATAAGCCCTCAAAGTCCATAGCTTACCTTAGAGTTCACTATTGGTATTATATATTCTATGGTTTTAGACAAATGGATAATGACACATATCCATCATTATAATATCAAACAGTATTTTCACTGCCCTAAAAGTCCTTTGTGCTCTGCCTTGTTTTCTCTCCCTGTCCTCCTGCACCCCTGTCAACCACTGATCATTTTATTGTCTCCATAGTTTTGCCTTTTCCAGAATGTCATATAGTTAAAATCATATAGTATGTAGTCTTTTCGGATTAGCTTCTTTGATTTATTTTATTTTATTAAAAATTAAAAAAAAATTTTTTTGGCTGCATTGGGTCTGCATTGCTGTGCGCGGGCTTTCTCTAGTTGTGGTGAGCGGGGGCTACTTTTCTTTGTGGTGCATGGGCTTCTCATTACAGTGGCTTCTCTTGTTGCAGAGCACGGGCTCTAGGTGTGTGGGCTTCAGTAGTTGTGGTGCATGGGCTCAGTAGTTGTGGCTCGCAGGCTCTAGAGCACAGGCTCAGTAGTTGTGGTGCACGGGCTTAGTTGCTCTGCGGCATGTGGGATCTTCCCGGGCCAGGGATCGAACCTGTTGTGTCCCTGCATTGGCAGGTGGATTCTTAACCACTGTGCCACCAGGGAAGTCCCAGCTTCTTTGATTTAGTTATATGCCTTTAAGTTTCCTCCATGTCTATTCATGGTTTGATAGCTTATATCTTTTTTGTAGTGAATAATATTCCATTGACTGGATTTACCACAGTTTGTTTATCCATTCACCTACTGAAGGAATCTTGATTGTTTCCAGGTTTTGGCCATTAGGAATAAAGCTGCTGTAAACATCCATGTGAAGGTTTTTTTGTGAATATAAGTTTTTAACTCCTTTGCAAATACCAAGAATCATGGATTGCTGGATTGTATGATAAGAGTATGTTTACTTTTGTAAGAAACCACCAAACGGTCTTACAAAGTAGCTATACCATGTTGCATTCTCACCAGCAATTCCTGTTGCTCCACATCCTCACCAGCATTTGGTATTGTCAGTGTTCTGGATTTTGGCCATTCTAATACCGGTGCATACTGGTATCTCATTGTTGTTTTAACTTGCATTTCTTTGATGACATATGAATGTGGAACATTTTTTCATATGCTTCTTTTTCATCTGTATATCTTCTTTGGTGAGGTATCTGTTAAGGTGTTTGGCCCACTTTTTAATCAAGTTGTTTTCTTATTGTCGAATGTTAAGAGTTTTTTGGTATATTTTAGATAACAGTTCTTTATCAGATGTGTCTTTTGTAAATATTTTCTCCCAGTCCATGGCTAGTCTTATCATTCTGTTGATATTGTCTTTTGCAAAGGATAACTTTTTAATTTTTTTGAAGTCTAGCTTATTATTTCTTTCATGGATTGTGTCTTTGGTGTTGTATCTAAGTTGTCACCATAGCCAAGGTCATCTAGGTTTTCTCGTATGTTATCTTCTAGGAGTTTTATAGTTTTGTGTTTTACATTAAGGTCTATGATCCATTTGAATTAATTTTTGTGAAAGGTGTAAGATCTGTATTTATGTTCAATTTTTGCAAGTGGATGTCCAGTTGTTCCAGCACCATTTGTTGAAGAGACTATTTTCACTTCATTGTATTATCTTTGCTCCTTTGTCAAAGATCAGCTGACTATATTTATGTGGGTCTGTTTCTGGGTTCTCTGTATCTATTTGTTTATCCTTTCACCAATACCATACTGTCTTGAATACTGTAACTTTACTGTAAATTCTGAAGTTGGGGTAGTTGTTCTTCTCAATATTGTATTGGCTAATCTGGGTCTTTTGCCTCTCCATATAAGCTTTAGAATAAACTTGTTGGTATCCATAAAATAACTTGCTGGGATTTCGATTGGGATTGCGTTGAATCTATAGATCAAATTGGGAAGAACTAACATATTGACGATATTGTCTTTCTATCCATGAACATTGGACATCCCTCCATTTATTTAATTCTTTTTTGATTTCTTTATTCCTTTTCTGATATCCTATGGCAATAATGTTCACTTAGCAATAAATCAAATATTGTTTCATGATACCTTAAATATTATTTTTAGCTTTTATTATCATTTAGCATTTTATGTAACAATAATTCATTCTTTTCCAATTATATTGTAAATGCCATCCTGGTGCAAAATGAATTTTAAAAAGTTTCAATATCCTATCTAATGTCATATGTGGCTCACCTAGGTAAGAATTATTTAAGAGTGGCAGTTTTGCTGAGCTTCCTTCTCTTGACATTCCAATTTTCACTGCAAATGTCAGTGGGTTCAATTTCAGATGTTTCTTAACAACATCTCCCCAAACTCTTTTATGTTGACTTTAATAAAAGCTACAAGAAGATGAGTTGATAGGAGCTGAACTTATACTATAGAATGAACCATGTCGAATTTATTAAGCAGTTAATTTAAGAACATGGTGAGTGTACATGTTGTGTACCACAAAATACATACATGTTAAGTTAAAAAAAAAAAAGAGCAGTATGTTTCTGGTTCTGGCATTTACTACAAAAACAAACAAACAAACAAAACCCCTGTGCTCTGTAGAATACTAGTGAAATCCTGAGCCAGGAGTCATTAAAAAGTATTTTTCTGGTGGATTCTAGTTTGGGGCCTCTTTCTCTTCTCTTTTGGGTGTCAGATTGATTCAGGACAATATGTATACACTGGTTACTTCCTTTGACTAGTTGCAGGGGTTTACATTAACTGTGGAGAATTCTCCTACAATTCTCTGCTTACAATTGGCTTAAGGTGTAGAATTGCCAGCCCTAATTTTCAAAAATGGCAGGAAAAGTATATTCAGGAATTTAGAGAACAGAAAACTGCTTTCTTGCTTAAACAAGATGTCAGGGTGTGGTATAGAGAGAAGTACATTGAGGCAAATCTTTGTTCAGGTTTTCTCCACCAGAGGCCCGTCAGTTCCTCATGGCAAAGGAACTAGAAGACATAGTCTGAGGCTGAGGGGATAGCCTTACCTCCAGAGGGAGAAGTTCAGGTGTGGGCTCCCAGAACACAGTGAGTTCACATAGACCTTTGCTGCCCATCCCTTAGGGATTCATCACCTCTGAACCTCTTTCTGGAAGAACTTCCAGAAATCTTTTACCAGCTCCTTAATTTGGCAAACATGGAACCTTGGATGCCTGTATTGGCAGAGTCCAAACAGAGGAAGCAGCCTGTCCAAGTTTATACAGCTGTTAATGACTGAGCTGGGATCAGAGCCAACCACCTGGGGTTCTGCCCCTTTATGCCACACTTATACTTCCTGGCATGCACTTTTCATTTATCCCTACGTATCTTTTATCTCTCCAATAAAACTGCATTCATTTCACACTTACTGAGCATGTATTGTGTGGCAGGCACTGTACTAGCTGCCCTGTGGCTATAAAGATGATTAAAATCTGGTTCTTGGAGTTCATGAACTTCTAGTGTAGTGAGGGACATAAGTAGAGACCCATTTACAGTGTGAGACTCGATGGGAAGAGGTTGGGTGCTATGGGATGATGGTGAAAGATGCCATTGTGGTCTGGAGGATTCAAGAAGGCTCTACCATGAGGTTTGAGCCTTATGGGCAGGGAGACTACCTTACACAACTTTGTATTCTTCATAGAGATTGCACAGCATGATAGGAGCCAGGAAAGCTGCACTAGCACAGTCATGGGAGACCTCTCAGAACTTCTTGTTTTAGAATTTAGAGAACTAGTACAACCTGCTCTTGACCTCTGCCTTGAAGGATACTGGAGAGCAGATAGTTCTCATTCTCCTTCCCCTTTTATTTTTTTTGTCTTTCTCATGCCACTCAGTTCCTCTGGGCTCTTCTCCAAAGATTCGATGAAGATTAAAAATTGATTTTTGAGCCAGGATGTGTCACTAGCTGGGAAATGAGAGGCCAGTGAATCACACCAGGAGGCCACGAGTTTCTTGCTTGCACTGGCTCCATGGCTGGACTGCTCCCAGGACTGCTGCAGGAATGAGAGGAAGTTACGGGGCAGAAAGCATTGCATCTTAGGGCCTTCTTTCTAAGGCAGTTTTGAAGCATCCACAGCCCAATCAGGAAATTCAGAGAAATGAATGGAATCGATGACAGGGATGTTAGGAATACATTCTTTCCCATTGACCCCTTCTCCCTGGGGTGCAGGCCTGTGGAGCGGTTTGGAACAGAGAGAGCTTCCTGGGTGTCTGGACTGGAAAAGGATTTGGCCTGGGGCCCCATCAGGTTCCAGAAGCCATTGGTGAACACCAGATTACCAGGTGCACAGTCTCTTGGAGTCTCTGCCCCCAGAGCTAGGCACCCATTAATCTGTACTGGGTGTCCACAGAAGGAGGAGGCTGATCTAAACTAGGTGGAGGGGGTTGATGAGGGCAGAGCTGTTAGAATCACTGGGTTTAAGTCAACTTCATTCTTCTCTTAATAGGTTGACCTTCAGACCAAGTGCACATACCTAATTTCTCAAGGCTAAGAAGGATTTCATGTAGCTGCTGGGTGGTTGGAATCAAGAACCTCTAAAGCTTTTTCCTTCTCAGAGATTTGGGATTCCATAAAAAGAAAGCCCATTTATCTTCTTTTCTATCTTTGTCACTATGTTGTAATCCTGACTTACTAGCTGTGGAGCCCTGGTCTCTTACCTTCTCTAAGTGTCAGTATCTTTCCTTGTAAAATGGGTGTAATACTTTCTACTGCCCTTGGTTGTCAGAGGGACTCATTGAAATAATATATGTGAAGGTTGATGATTACGCTTCATAGGATAAAATTTCCTCCCTTCCTTTGCTTCCTCTCTCCAATATCTTACAAAGATACTGATGCAGTCAAGCATGTAACTGAAGTCAGTCTTATATAATGATGATACTGCCTAGGTGAAAAAGCACTAAGACCCTCCTTGCCCTACCCCAGACAAAAAATTTATCTCTCATTATACCTTGTGATAATGATTGTGATAATGCTTGGTGTGGTGCCATTAGTCATTGTTTTTGTCATATGATATCATACTGTACATATTAGTCATTAAAATCTTAATAGGAACTAATTTTAAAAACACGTTCTTAAGATTGGAAGTCACTTTGTCCAACTCTCATGCCCCCAAATTATTCAAGAAGGTTCATCCAGACTCTGGATGAATTGAATAATTCTAATGATAAAGAGCTCACTATTTTATTGAGGTAGCCCATTCCATTGTGATGCATCTGAAATTGATTAGACATTCTTTTACAAGTTGAAGTAAGTCTAACTCCCCAAAACTTTGTTTCATTGGCCTGAGTTTTGTGAAATAGAGCAAACAGGAGTAAATCTTCTCCTTCTTTCATTTGTCATCACTTTAAATATTTAAAGATAGAGATCTTCTCTTTTCCAGTCTCTAAACATGGTTTAACTGTTTCTCCTGTAACTGTTTCTAAATCCGTTACAATCCAGGTTGCTCTTCTCTAAAGATATGCACATTTTCCAGTGTTCTCCAAATGTGTTACCTGAATACTACCATAGGAGGGTTCTAATAGTGTGGAGGCCAGAAGGTTAAAATCTCCTTTGGTCTGGATTTAGGCTGATAACACTACAGTTTTTTTAAAAATCACATTGCATAATTGCTTAATATTTAGTGTCTGATAAATTAAAACCTCAAGACTTTTCCGCAGAAACTGCTACTGTTGCCAAAATCTTGGCTCTCTGTACACCAATGCCAAACAGAAATACAGAGAGAGAGTTATGGAGGAGAAAGAGAGTGGCTTTATTTCTTTGCCAGGCAAAGGGGGAACACAGCAGGCTAGCGCCTCAAGAACTGTGCCCTCTTCCTTGGGGAATAGGGAGAGGTTATATAGTCAGGACTCAGTTGCCAGAGTTATGTGATAAGGATCAAGGCAGTAAGGTCTTGCATTCTTCTGCAAAGTTTCAAAAGGCTGGGGTTGTCGACAAGGTTAGGGTGTGTGTAGGGTCTCAGGTGGTCAGGGTGTCCTTTTAAAAAATATTTATTTATTTATTTATTTTTGGCTGCATCAGGTCTTCATTGCTGCATGCGAGTTTTCTCTAGTTGTGGTGAGCAGGGGCTACTCTTCATTGTGGTGCACGGGCTTCATGGGCTTCTCATTGCGGTGGCTTCTCTTGTTTCAGGGCACAGGCTCTAAGCGCATGGGCTTCAGTAGTTGTGGCTCGTGGGCTCTAGAGTGCAGGCTCAGTAGTTGTGGCACACGGGCTTCGTTGCTCCGTGGCATGTGGGATCTTCTCAGCCCAGGGCTCGAACCCGTGTCCCCTGCATTCAGGGCAGGCAAATTCTTAACCACTGCACCACCAGGGAAGCCCAGGGTCTCCTAATCTTGATGAGCTTCTCTGGTCCCTTTAATCTGGCCTCAGGTGGTTTCGTGGCTGCTCTTCCCTTCATTAACAACTGTTCGAATCTCCCCTTTGGAACTCAGGGAAGGTCATGGAGGCTGAAGTCTTGTCTACAAGAAATGGGGGACAAAAAGGCCTCTGTGCCCGGGAGCCCCACAGGGCCCTGCTCAGCATCACTGCCAAATTGGGTCTTTCCTGGATTAGACTATTATATTAAGCAATTAAATATTTTAATCTAAATGCATATAATTTTATTATTAGTTAAAAATCTCTCTCTCCCCCTTATGTTTGTTTCAGGCCACTGTTCTTGTTTCTTCACTGAATCTTAATTTGTCAGTCTACAAATTAGAGGTTCTTTCTAGCTTTGTATCATCCAAAAGTTTGAATAAGCAGGTCCAATGACAGAGCACTTTAGCCCAACACTGAAGACTTTTCTAAAACTGGCACCTATACAGTCATCCCTGAGTAACTTTGCTAAACTAAAATTGTTTAACAGTTCTGTCATTTAGCCTAAAATATTGAGAGCTCCCTTGCCTGGCTGCTTCCATAGTCATTTAATTAGTAAGGGAAAGTTCATTTGTTAATAATCTGAGTGGGGCTCTTAAAATGCATATGCTTGGCAGACAGGGCTAATCAGTATGAGGTTTCTGGATGCCTATGATGCTATTTACACAGGTGGACTGATGCAGGAATTATTGCTTTGGCCTGAAGGCAATATACTCAGTCACTGAATAGTAGAAACATTTTGAAATGCACATGAGAAATGTTTGATTTGCCTTATTGTCTGAGAAGATTGAGGAAGAGCTGATGACTTAATTCTGACAGCAAAAGGAATCCTGACCCACCCAATGTCCAGGATGCCCAGTCTTCAAGAGCTTCTCTGTTGCCTTGTCCCATAAACCAGCAGTTGTACAAGAGACTTCTGCAATTGTGAAAAACTTCTAAGAAATTCAAGGACTTGGACAATAGCGGAAGGGGGAGGTATAGTCATTGGGAGGAAACCTAAGACAAAGGAAGTTTTGAACACTGGGCTCCATGTTGAGAGAAGTAGACCAGGGACTGAGGGCAGAGGGAGAAGGAGGTTGTACTATATGATTATTTTCCCAAGACCACAGACTTAGCTTGGACAGTTGAATTGATTCTTTCCCCCATCAACTGGTATGCGTTATTATAAGAGACCAGGGTGAAGCAGTCACTACTCTCAAATCTGATCCCATATATTTGAAATCTTTCAGCAAACTAGGGAGGCCAGTTATGAGGGTCCTAGCCTCCTTTTGAAACATTTACCAACTTACCAGAAATGTGGAAAACAGGGTATTTGAGTGAAAGGAAAAATATGTAGCAACTTGAACTGTGAATATCAACCTCTCCTTAAGCTATAACCTGAGGAGAGGAGTCATCCATTAGCCTAGGAGTTAGAGTACAGCCAAAGATAATTCATACACCCTGTTGTTTGCAAAGATTCAGAATATGTAGATCCTGCCTTATATGAGAATGGGTGAGAGAAAAATTGTCCATGGAAACTTTCTAAAGAATACTATAGAACAAAGAAAATTTAACATAATTGTGGAAATTCAAGAAAGAGGACTTCTGTTTCTCATGAGATGGCAGAGATTGGAGAAACTCTCCAAGTTTAGAACATCTAAAGTTGCTGAATAATTTATTTAAATGCTTTGCTGAGTTTGTGGGAGAGTAAAAGAAATATTCAAAACCTAGAAATGACAGGAAAGTTCTGGACAGCATTTGTACACAGGCATATGTAGATCCCTAGTTTTCTAGAGCTTAGATTTTAACTGGGCAGAATACAGAGCCTATGTAAGGTAGGAGGCAAGTCAGATCTGAGACTCCTGTGCAAAGCAACATCACAGAAGGACAACATCCTTAGTGATAAATTAGGGGGAAAAAACAATGCCACAGAGGTAAATAGTGGGGATACTTTAATGTCTTGGCTTTGATTCTGAGGGGATGAAAATAAGGCAAACATCTTCTGCAAAAATTCCTGTCCCAAGCTTACCTTCCCATGTATCTGGGACCAAAATTCACAACAACTCTAAGATTGGAAAACCAACCTCCAAGCCAAATACTTTTTCTAAAGAGGTCTCAATATTAGTGGTCCACCCAGGTCCCTGAAAGAATCAAATGAAAATCACCTCTGTGGGAATATTTTTCAAATTTCAGAACTCAAAAATTACTATAGATAAATTCCAAGGACTATGAACTTATAAATACACACACACACACAAAGAAACCACCATGTGGTAGAATCAGAAAACACAAGGACCGCAAAACAGAGGACAAAGCTTGAATATATTGGCATTGTCAAAAATAGAATGTAAACTATTTTTAATAAGCTTAAAGAAAAAAGAGGGCATTTAAAATGTTACAAAAAGGAAGAAGATTATAAAGAGTGACTGAAAAGAATTGAAAAGGAACCAAATAGAATTTCAAGTTCAGATTAGAAATTCAATGTGTGGATTAAAGAAGTTAAAGAACAGTTTAGAATCACCTAAAGAGAAAATTAGTGAATTGAAGGATAAACTGAAGACCTTACCCAGAATGATGCACAGAGAGCCAAGAGAAAATAAAAGGGAGGGGGCAGGTATTGGGAATTATGGAGGTTAGCATTAGAAGGTATGCCATTATCCTAATCAGAGTTCCTCAAGGAAAGATTAGAGAATGGGTGATGGTAAGGAGCAATATTCAAAGAGATAATGACTGAGAATTGTCCATCACTGATAAAATATATCAATTCTTATATTCAGGAAGTTCATGTAGGATGAATAGAAAGAAATCCACACCTAGATACATAGTAGTCAACTGTTGAATAACAAAATGAAGATCATAAAAGCAGCCAAAAGATAGATCAATAGTCTGCAAAAGAATGCTAGTTCTTAAGTAGACTTTTAAACAGGAGCAATGACAATGAGAAAACAATGGAAATATATCTTCTAATTATAAATCTAGAATTCCATCCCTAGCAAAATTATCTGTCAAAAATGAGACTAAACAGTTTCACAAAAACTGAGAGTTTACTACTAAATCGTTCTTATTAAAAGAACTCTAAAGAGTATACTTAAGGTAGAAAGAAAATAAATGAAGAAACAAGCTCTGAGATGCAAGAAGAAATGGTGAACAAAGAAAATGACAAATGTGGGAAAATATAAATAACCATCAACTAAATAAAACAATTATAATAATGTCTAATCTTGAGGATTAAAAAAAGATAAAACTAAAACCATGGGGAAAGCCACATGTAAATGGGGAGAGGGGTTTGTGATTAGCATTACAGTATTCTAAGCTCTGTATTCAGGAGGATGGAAGGAATACTGCTTAACTTTAGACTTTTTAAAAGCTATATTGTGCATGTTGAAATTTCTAGGGTAACCAACAAAAGAATAAAAATTGTAATGATTTTAAATTAGATGAATAAAAATATTTTATTATTTACAATAAATATCAATGGACTAAATTTCCCAGTGAAAAGTCAAAGGTAGGTTTCAGGAAATAAAAACAAAAGCAAAATCCAGTTATATACTGTTTACAATAGATACATCAAAATTTAAGGACACAGCAAAGTTAAAAACAAGAGAGTAAAGAAAGAAACAACAGGTAAATACCAAAAAAGGAAAGAGGGGATAAGTAAAATAATGTAGCTTTAAAGGATAAAACATTGCTCAAGGTAAAGATATTGTCATAATTTATAAATGGTTCAGTTTACCAGGGAGGTAAAACAATACTAGATTAGTATACATATAATAACTATACATAACTATATAACTGTCTCTCTGTCATCTGTCTTTGTCATCTATCTATCATCTGTCTAATTACTATCATAATGGGGGATTTTAATACATATTTTTTCAGTAATTGATAGTCAAACCAACAAAAATTAGTAAGGTTATGAAATATTTGCATAACAATTAACAGTACACCTAAGAACTGCCGAGTGTTTATTTTAAACACACATGAAACATTTGAAAGTTTGATCACATAAAGCAAGTCTTAAAAATGTTAAAAAGATCAGCATCCTAGAGAATACAATCTGAGCACAAAATTAGAAATCAGTAACAAATATTATTTGGGGAAAAAAGACCCATGGATCAAAGATAAAGAGGAAATTAAAAGTTACTTAGAACTGAATAATATTGAAATAATACACATTAAAATGTGTGGATGGAGGGGATTTGTGGGAAGTAATGGCTGCATAGTTTTAGTATCTTTCTTAATACCTACATAAAAGAGCAGAGAGAGAAACTGGACAGTAAAACCAAAAGCCCAGGGATAACATTTGCAACCAAATTAAACAATATTTCTTCGAATCCTGAAGTACAGTTACAAGTACTACCACTCCAGCCACAAGATAAGCATGGTATCAGTGGCTATCTGAAAAGAAGAAATGAGCTCAAGAAGTCCCTGCTAAGGTCTGAAGGAGCTGGAGCAGAACTTTCAAAACAGACCTGCCAAGACTTCCTTCTAAGGCAGGCCCCACACTCAGGAGGAACTGCTGGGAGTAGAATCAAAATTGAGCAGGAGAAAGGCAATGGAGACAAAGGAAAGAGAAGGCTCCGATAAGGGTAGAGGAGACAAGTGGATCCAGGAAATCTCTTAGAGCAATTAACCATATATTTTTTTTTAACACAACATGGAAAATAGTAGAAGAGGAAGCTCTGTGAAATTAGAAAATCTACCCTGAACCACATCTTCTGGAACTGAACAACAGAAATGCATTGAGGTTTAATTCCATACCATAAAAGTGAACAACAAGAAAGTAACAAGGTCAAAACTCACAGGAAGTTATTGTATGAAAAAATAGAATATAGAACAGAATAACAAACCTGTAGGCACCGTATGCACACTAGAGTGTGAAATAAAACCAAAACTACAATCTACTATTTCAAAATGAGCTAATGTATAAATGTTAATTTTCTGATTTTGATGGTTGTACTGTGGTTATATAGAAGAATGTTATTTTTAAAAGGAAATACAGATTAATGAATTTAGGCATGCTGGGAGCATCAGGCTGGTAACTTATTTCCAAATTGTTCAGGAAAAAAAAAATCTTTGCATAGTACACACAACTTTTTATAAGTTTGAAATTGTCTAAAAATTAAAATCTTCAAAAATAGAAAGAGGAAAAGAATTTCAGATGAAGTGACAAATATTGAAACTAGACAAAGAAGATAAAACATATGAATAATAGCAGTCCTTTAAGAAGAAACCCAAAGCAAGGACACAAACAAATACTATTATAAAAACTGTAAATCAAGAAAACTTTTTTGAAAAAAATTGTAGATATGAGAAGAGTAAACTGTGTAATTGAGAATATTGACCCAGAATAACCAACACTGAGACATGTACAAATACAATTATTGGACTTTAAAGAAAAATATTTTAGGCATCCGGACAAAAAAGGCTATGATTTATAAAGAAAATTAGAGGTATCATCAGACTTTTTGACAGCAGAGCTTTATCCTGAAAGAATAACATTTTAGATACCATTTAATTTTATACTAAAGAAAATATGAAGGAAGCGTTTTATATCCAGGAAAACTGTCTTTCTAGTAAAAATATCAAAAACTGTTATAAACACATACAAGAACTCAGAGAATATTGTCCTCATGAATGCTTCCTGAAGAGTCTTCTAGAGAAAAATCTAAATGATTAGAGAGACATTATCAGAAGTGCTGCCACCTGGCCTCTATTACATCAGGGTCCTATCATCTCCATTGCCATCAGCAAGCTAAGTTGTATAACAACTTCTTTTGCTGTCAGCCCTGGCCTACAGAGGAGAACCTCCAATGAACTTTATGGCTATGCTTGTGCCTATTTCACCAGTGTGTCCCCTGTGGCCTTTGTCAATAGCGTGTAAATTATGTTCCAATGGAACATAATCATCTAGCAGGTCTTCTCATTGTACACAGTATATCCATGCCACCATGCCTGATTTCTTGAGATTTTTAATTTCTTCATCTGCCATCTGTCATGACAAGTCTAGCATTTCAACTCTGCTTCGTGTGAGCTATTGCTTTTTCAATGCTTCTAGAAGCCCTTCTAGTAAGGCGTGTGGACCATTTCCTTAGGTCCTTGTCAGTATATTAAGTCCTGTGTCTCAGTAGAATGCTTGCAAGTCAATGAATCTTTTCCTATACAATTTTATGTTCTAGACTTATTCTAGACTATATTCTAGACTTATTCTAGACTATATTCAGTCACACTTAGAATCTAGTCCCAAGCAAGCTTCTTCTGGAATACGCTGGCTAGGTCTTAAAGCTCCACTTCTTCCCTTACTAGGCCTAGCACACACCCTGCTGGGTTTTGCTGCAGCTTGACCCTAGTTCTAGGAATAGTGAATGGCTAGAAGAGGAGATGGGGTGGCTACTGAGAGAGACACATGTTACTTTGCACAGATAAGAGCTCTGTACCCTCTTCCAACAAGAGAGGGCGGAGGAAGGTAAGGGGACCATGCTGACTCATTAATAAGGAGTGGGCTACATCTGCAAGCTCAGAAGCTTCAGAGGAGTCTTAATAGGCAAAATCTTTAGGCCCAGTGACTCAGATGTCCCTATCCCATGTTTCAAGTCCCAGACTTTCCTAAACAAGGCCCTAATTTTGTCATAACAGGCCTACCTGGCTGTGCATTTAACTGTCTTTGAAATTCAGCAGCTCTGACTATTAAGTGATAAGAAGAGATGAGAGCTTCTTTGTAAGCATCCAAAGAGGCCCTCTGGCTTTTACAACTGACTCTCAAGTGTTTGTTACCCTGTTCCTTATCTTCTATAGATAAATTCATGCTGCTTAGCAACAGCTATCTAATCCTGTAATCTTATAGCTACTATTTTCTCCATACATCTCAAACAACTGATACATTATTAGCCTGCTAGCACATTCCCTTTCCTCAGTACATTTTCCCAATTCATCACAACTGAAAATTTTAACAAATGGATTATCAGCTGTGCCAGGGACTGTTGGTATAAAACCTACCATCAGTGATGGGATCTTCATTGCCAGACAAGCAGTGAGTGATTCAGCTTCAAAATACCATCTTATTGTCTGTTTTCTCTGATCATTTCTGATACTAACTGTTGTAGGTTGGGTTCTTCAGAAGCATAAGTAGACATTGAGATAGAGATTGGGGTACAAGGTGTTTGTTAGGAATCAACACCTGTGAAAGGAAGGGGGAGAAAGCAGAATTGGGCAGAGGAAGAAGTCTAACATGCAAGCCCAACAGAGCCCTGCTCAACTTGGTAGGAAATTTTGGAGCTAGTATTGATCTTCAGAGTGTCTGCCATTAGGCTAAAGAGACCAGGCCTTTGTACCCTACCTCGCTTAATCACGTGGTCAAGCCTGCATTAGGAAGGGCATAATTTCAGGAAGGCAGCTCTCTGCAGCTGAGGTAGATCCAGCTGTAGGCTGTCTACAATCCAACTCCCTGCAGCTGGGCAGCAAGTCCTTCCTTGAAGGGGGATCTGGGTGGTACATCATACATAATGGCTATAGCCTTTGACAGTCGATACTTAGGATGACCATAAAAAATTCAGTTTGAATGATGATAGCATATGCAAATATATTTAAAAATCATAATTGGTGGTAGTAGTAGTAGTAGTGTCCTGAGGCAAGTATGTATGAAATACGAGATAAAGCAAATGAGTAGTAATGGGATGTTGTAATTCTATTACCCTTTGTATCCTTGAGGAGAAAAACCATTTTTATATATTTGTGTGTATATATATATATCTAGTATATATATATGTATATATATATACATACATATATATTTGTATATATATATATGTACAATT
>NW_020175191.1:3495083-3597091 GCF_003031525.2 Neophocaena asiaeorientalis asiaeorientalis
GTGAAGATTGGAACTGAAATTAATGCAGTTGGAAACTAAGATAGTAAACCAATAAAGCCTAAGCTTAGTCACTGGAAAGAATTATAAAATTAAAATATCTCTGACAAGATTGATCAAGAGAAAAGGAGAGATGATGTATGTAAATAATAACATAAAAGGTAAGAATATAATGAAAGACTTTATGCTAATAAAATTTTTTTTAACATCCTTATTGGAGTATAATTGCTTTACAATGGTGTGTTAGTTTCTGCTTTATAACAAAGTGAATCAGCTATACATATACATATATCCCCAAATCTCCTCCCTCTTGGAAGTCCATGTCACTCTCTCACTTGGTCTCAGCTTACCCTTCCCCCTCCCTGTGTCCTTAAGTCCATTCTCTACATCTGCGTATTTGTTTCTGACCTGCCTCTAGGTTCTTCAGAACTTTTTTTTTTTTTACTTTCCATATATATGCGTTAGCATACGGTATTTGTTTTTCTGACTTACTTCACTCTGTATGACAGACTCTGGGTCCATCCACCTCACTACAAATAACTCAATTTCGTTTCTTTTTATGGCTGAGTAATATTCCATTGTATATATGTGCCACATCTTCTTTATCCATTCATCTGTTGATGGACACTTAGGTTGCTTCCATGTCCTGGCTATTGTAAATAGAGCTGCAATGAACATTGTGGTACTTGACTCTTTTTGAATTATGTTTTTTTCAGGGTGTATGCCCAGTAGTGGGATTGCTGGGTTGTGTGGTAATTCTATTTTTAGTTTGTTAAGGAACCTCCATACTATTCTCCATAGTGGCTGTATCAATTTACATTCCCACCAACAGTGCAAGAGGGTTCCCTTTTCTCCACACCCTCTCCAGCATTTACTGTTTGTAGATCTTTTGATTATGGCCATTCTGACTGGTGTGAGGTGAAACCTCACTGTAGTTTTGACTTGCATTTTTCTAATGATTAGTGATGTTGAGCACTCTTTCATGTGTTTGTTGGCAATCTGTATATCCTCTTTGGAAGAATGTCTCGGTCTTCTGCCCATTTTTGGATTGGGTTGGTTTTTTGTTTGTTTGTTTGTTTGCGGTACACGGGCTTCTCACTGCTGTGGCCTCTCCTGTTGTGGAGCACAGGCTCTGGACGCACAGGCTCAGCGGCCATGGCTCACGGGCCCAGCCACTCCGCAGAATGTGGGATCTTCCCGGACCGGGGCATGAACCCGTGTCCCCTGCATCGGCAGGCGGACTCGCAACCACTGCGCCACCAGAGAAGCCCCAGGTTGTTTGTTTTTGATATTGAGCTGCATAAGCTGCTTGTAAATTTTGGAGATTCATCCTTTGTCAGTTGCTTCATTTGCAAATATTTTCTCCCATTCTGAAGGTTGTTTTTTCGTCTTGTTTATGGTTTCCTTTGCTGTGCAAAAGCTTTGAAGTTTCATTAGGTCCCATTTGTTTATTTTTGCTTTTATTTCCACTTCTCTAGGAGGTGGGTCAAAAAGGATCTCGCTGTGATTTATGTCATAGAGTGTTCTGCCTATGTTTTCCTCTAAGAGTTTTATAGTATCTGTCCTTACATTTAGGTCTTTAATCCATTTTGAGTTTATTTTTGTGTATGGTGTTAGGGAGTGTTCTAATTTCATTCTTTTACGTGTAGCTGTCCAGTTTTCCCAGCACCACTTATTGAAGAGGCTGTCTTTTCTCCATTGTATATTCTTGACTCTTTTATCAAAAATAAGGTGACCATATGTGCATGGGTTTATCTCTGGGCTTTCTATCCTGTTCCATTGATCTATATTTCTGTTTTTGTGCCAGTACCATATTGTCTTGATTACTATAGCTTTGTGGTAGAGTCTATGCTAAAAAAATTTGAAAACTTATGTGAGTGGGAAAAAGTCCTGGATTCAACATTGTGAAAATTTACCAAAACTGATCCTAGAAAATATGAATGTTCATAGAAATGATCTAAGGAATTAAGTTTTAATGGATTTTCCTAAAAAGAAAACACTACATTCAGACAATTTTATAGGTAGGTCCTCTAAAGTTTCCTGTGTCATCACTTCTATTCAATATTTTGCCAGAGGGCCTAGCCAGTAAATAAGACAAGAATTATAAAGAAACTTATGGAAAAGAATATGTGAAACTATTTTCAGATGATAATGTTCTCAATATAGAAAACTAAAATATATAATCTGCAGGAAAATTAATAAAAATTTATGAAGTTTGCCAAATATGTAAATGTTGTGTCTATACAATGGCAACGTCCAGTTAGAAAATGCATTCATATTGAAGTTTAAGGGAGACCAATTAATAGCACCTTTCTTTGCAACCTGAGTTCTGAACCAGGCGAAAAGAGTAGGCACATAAATGCTGAAACACTATTGTCAAAAACGTTGATTGTGGAAAATATGGCTTATATCTGTGTATATGGAGAGATTCATAATCCTGAATTCCAGAATTAGACAGCCTTATCCAATGAGTCACTTATAGCATAGGAACTCCAAAGGCCTCTTCTCTAGGGGACAAGTTATTTCTGTTAAGCTTTATGCATGCCTTAGGGTAATCAAGACCACATGTTCTCATAGGTAGAGCAGCTCACAAGAGGAAGAGAAGAAGGGGCTGGGCAAAAAAAGCTAAGTTTATCCTTCCAAACCATTAATCAGATTATGTTGCTTCTCTCTCAGGACCAGCCTGAGTGAGGGGTGGAGAAAGGCTAGGATTATTTCACAGGTGAAGTTCCCTCCTCATGGAAGGAAATCCTCAGAGCAGTAAAGGAGTTTCTCCTTTTTCCCCACAAAAAAGGATTTATAATATTACCCTTCCCACATACACCAAAAAATGTTCAGCCCCTAGGAAGAGATTTAATAAAAGATATACAATCTTTATGTAGAGATGTATAAAAATTTATTGAAATACATTGAGAAAGACCTAAATAAATGTCCATATTTATTTGACATGAGACATATCATGGTCACAGACAAGAAGACTCAACGTTATAAAGTTGTCAATTTTCCTAAAAATCAGTCCACAGATTTAGTGTAGTTGTAATAAAATTATAAACAGGGGTTTTGAGGAATTTGAATAGCTATTTCTAAAATTAATGCAGATGAACTAAAGGTCATAAATAACAAATACATTCCTGAAGAAAAATGGCAAGGTAGGAGGACTTGTTCTACCAGACCAAGTCTTATTTCAAGCTATGAGACAAGCTATTAAGACAGAGCAGTTTGGGTAAAGGGATAGGAAAATAGCCTGAATGGAACAGAATAGAGAGCCCAGAGGCAAACTCATATGTTTCTGATTAAAACACAAAAAATTTATATGAAAATCTGGCACTGAAGATCAATTGGGAAAAGATGAACCATTTAAGAGATATCACTGAGACAACTGTTATCTATGTGGAAAAATAATTGGATCTTATATACACAAATGCAGGACTTCAGGGAGAAACTGTACAATTTTTAGGGAAAAATATAGAAAAATGTCTTTTGACTTTGGGAGTAGCAAAGGATTTCTTAAAAGAGATTCAAAGGGGCAAACCTTATAAAAATTAGATTGATCAATTTGACTGCATTATAACTAAGAACTTTTTCTTTCAAAAGAAAGTAAAAAAATAAGCCATAAATTGTTAGAAAATAGTTGCAACTTATCAACCAATAAAGAATTAGTATCTAGTTTATATCACAAATACCTATGAATTAATAAAAAAAGGTAAACAAAACATTAGAAAAAATGGACAAAAGACACGAACAAGCATTTCACATTAAAGAAACAACACTAGTTAACGGATGTGCAAAGATGCTCAACTTCATAAGGAATATCACAATTAGGCAGCAATTCATATTGCCCAGATTTATAAAATTAACAAATCTTACAATACTAAGTACTGTTGAGGATGTGGAACAATGGTAACACTCAGACACTGCTAGTAGGAGTATAAATTGATGCAACTTCCTTGGAAAACTCTTTGGCATTCCTTGGTATAAAGATGTGAATATCCTGTGATGTAGGAATTTCACACCAGTATATAATATTTCCTAGAGAACTTGCACAGGTGCCCCGGGGACCATGAATGAGATTATGATTGTAACCTTATTTGCCATAGCAAAAACTGGAAATGATGCAAAGTTCATCAACACTAGAATGGATGAATACATTGTAGTACATTCATGTAATGAAATACTATACCAAAGTAAAAATGAATGAACCACAACTATATGCACTAAATAAATTTCATGTTGAGTTAAAAAGTCATGAAAGAGTACAAATGTTATGATTCAGTTTGTATAAAGATAAAAAGGCCCAAGGCTCAGGGCTTCACTGGCAGTCCAGTGGTTAAGACTCCACACCTACCACTGCACGGGGCACAGGTTTGATTCCTGGTCTGGGGACTAAGATCCCGCATGCCGCGTGGTGTAGCCAAAAAAAGAAAAAAAAAAAAAAAAAAGGCCCAAGGCTCCAGGTTGCCTTTAGCCCTGGCAAAAGAATCACATGGTCCAACCTGATGCCCTGGGGTTCCACACTGGGGTTTGAGGCCAAAGCCTCAGAGAAGAAATGAGCATTCATTCATTCATTCATTATTAACTTCCTACTCTGGGCCAGGCACTGGCAGGAAAAGTGACAAAGTAGACTAGGTATTTGTCCTTATGGATTAATAGGGAAGACAAAATTAAATAATTATACAAATACATATATAATTACAAAACGTGGTAAGTGCTGTGAAAGGAAAAGCAAAGAAAGCAGTGAGAGTGTAATGAGAGTCCTTCACTGAGGTTTCATGTAAAGTACTTAAGTTGAATGTCACTAACACAGTGCCTGCCACATGGAAAGCACCTAATATATGTTTTTTGAGCGATTGCTACTTCTGCCTATTCCATTCATTCAACAAATATGTATCGGGAATATTCTCTGTGCTAGGTATTATTACGGGTGCTGGAGATACAGCAGTATCTCCTTGTAGAGACCTGGCCATAAAGCCAAGCAAGTAAGTAAATTATATACTACATTTGAAGGCATTGAGATCTACTGAGAAAGGTAATGCAGGAAAGGGCGAGTAGAGAGTATTGGGAGGGTATTGGAATTTAAAATAAGGTAGTCAGCAAAGGCTTTGTTTCCTTAAGAATGTGGCATTTGAGTAAGGCTTGAAGGTGGGATAGGAGCAAGAAAAAATGATCAATCTACAAAGGTAAGTATAGATACAGTTAACGGGAAATTGAGACCCAATTTAGGTAAGAAGTAGTTACTTTCAGTTCAAATTTCCAAGCCCAGAGAACATTCATCCTAGAATGCATATAGAATCACACTAAAACAGAGACATATAAATATCTTTTAAAAAATAGAAAAAGATAGATTCTGGCACTGACCAACTGGTTAGATTTCTCTGTGTCCTTGGCAGAATTCTAGAATGCATTAACAAACAGGTGATGTATGAGCATTTAGACAAGGAAACAGTTATTGGTGCCCAAATATACCCTATTATATAATATGCCCCAATATCCTTTTCTGTTCTTTGTGTGTGCAGCACAGATTCCATGGGCAACTAATCTGAAATTCTACATAGAATATCACTCTAACTAGAGTTTCACAATGTGCATTAGCGTATTAAGAGCTCCACAGTAAATGAATTAGTTTAATTTTTTTTAAACTCAAGAACCACTCAAAAACAAAAACCAAAAAACTATTATCTGGCAGAAGGAGTATTCCATTAAACACACCTGAAGATACACTAAGTTAGAAGAAAGGATGAAAGATGGGATTAGACTAGACAGTGGAGGGGTTTTGGAGCAAGACTGGACTGGACTAGGCTAGAAGAGCCTTCTGTGAGAACCAGGAATAGCTGGGGGTAAGTGGTGTAGGGGGAGCCAGACTGGCTTAAAGGGCCAGAGGGAGAGCAGGCAAGCACAAGAGCAGACATAGATTCTTTAAGAACAAGTCATCCCAAACTAAATCATTTTTGTTGGGTTTATAGAACTTGCAGATCAAGAGAATTCTGTAGACGCAGTGCATTTTGATTTCAGAAAGCATTTGACAAAGTTCCTTATAATATTTGTATGAAAAGAAAGGGTGGGAAGAGGTTAAATGAGAGCACAAATGTCTGAGTATGAGTTTTTAACCCAGTTATTTCCAAAGCACATTGATTGTTGGACTAATGATGCCAAAGTGGAGGGAAGTCTCTTAATGTCTTCTAGCCGGGGCAATACAGAGCAGTGGATAAGACGACAGGCTCTGAAGCCACAGTACCTGGCCTCAAATCCTGCCTCTGCCATTTATTAGCTGAGTGACCTTGGGCAAGTTACTTAACCTCTCTGTGCCTCAGTTTGTCATCAGTAAAGTGGGGATACTAATCATACTTATTAGATTGATATGAAGATGATATGTGTTAACTCACGAGAAGTGTTTAGAACAGAGCCTGGCACATGGTAAACACTCAATAAATGTGGATAACTGTTGTATATTCTGTCCTGGGCTCTACATACTTTTTTTTCTTTTTAAATCTGGGCTCTGATTAACATACAAAAGTCAGCTTCCTCCTATAGCTGGGAGAAACAGATGATATGTTAGATGACAAAGTCAAGATTCAAGAAGATTTCAAGAGGCTAAATGAAGTCTTTAAACCGTGAAGATAAAAACTTCAGAGGTAAAGGTCAAGATCAGGTCTATACTTCAAAAAAATCAATGAAGTCCAGGATGAGGTGAAAGTGACTTAAGAGCCAGTTAATGCAAACACACACACACACACACACACACACACACACACACACACACACACACACAGATTAAACCATAGACTGCTACGATTGTCTCATTTTTTTAAAGAACAAAGGATAAGAGAGGTAATGGTTCCAGTGCCATCCATACTCCACAGACCACATCCAGAGGATTTTTTTCCTATCTGAGAGCTCCCTGCCTGACTGCAAGACATCTTCAAGCAGGAACATGTCCAGTGGGGCTGCTTGAATGGGGAAGAGCTCCCCAATCCCATCGGGTACAGGGCAGTTTCAGGAAAGCGGGACTATTTAGCCCAAAGAAAGGAAGACTAGGAGGAGGCCTGACAACCATCTTAACATATTTGAATGTCTGCCATGGAAAAGGGGGATTTGATGTATCCTTTAAGGCTTCACAGGTCTGATGGTTTGAGTTACAGGGAAGCAGTTTGGGGTGGGATATCGTGGAGAATTAATAAATAAGAGGCCTGGACTGCCCCTTGAGTTGGCAAGCGCCTGTCATTGGAAGACTCCCCCCGCCACAGAGGGGAGAGGGCTCCCTCACCCCGAGCCCCTGACCTAGAGGGCATAGTGAGGGAGGAAATTCCTGCACAGGGAGGAATGTCCTGCTAGGTGGCCTCTAAGGTCCCTGCCGACTCTGAGGTTGGCCATTCTGAGAATAGGGTCTGGTGGGTTGGGGAGAATTTTCTATGAAGGAAAACATTTTATGAGTTTCTGTCTGGAGGGAAATGCATGGGGACACGTGGGAGCTGGCCTGTGGGTTCCTGCAAAGACAGCCATGAAAGAGGCCACTGCCCACCTTCACATCCCCAGCCCGCTCGCCAGGAGCCCGTCTCTTTTCACAGCAGGGAGTATGCCTTGGCGATAAAACCATTTTTGAAAAAAATAAAATAGAAGTGAGGCAAGTGTGCATGTTGTAGAAAGGGAGTACTTGTTTGGAGAATGTTTTATTCTTCTCCTTCGGTTGTTTTCTGAGTAGCTTGTCAGCAGACCTCTTGGAGAGGCTTCTATGCTCTGGAGTGTGTTTCCAAGTGTTATAGGCACACATGTTTTGGAAATCTAAACAGGCTGTCTGAAGCTGCTTTTTAAATTGAAGAACCGTTTTTTAAGTACTGTAGCAATCCATCTGAATTGAATATTTTAAAACAGTCCATGTTTGTATAAAGAACAGTTGTATCTCCATGTCCTGAACATAACTTCTTCTTGAAGATGATCAGAACTTCTGTGATAGTAAAATTTGGGGCCACAGAGGACCGATTCTACAGCAAAGAAGGAATGGCCCCCAGAAACCCTTTGTATCCACCATGGAGGATTTTCTCCTGCCTTCTCTTATTTCTGGGTGGATTTACTAAGGCTTCTGTGTCCCTGGTCCTGAGTGATAATGTAGCTAAACTGAAAAACAGGGCCCACGTCTTCAGGAAGCTTAAAATCCAAATTGGGAAATAGTTTTACCCACCTCTTGGTGGTAAATTGTAATGGTTGGTGGTAATTGTAAAGCAATTAACAGATGAGCAGTTCTGGCCATGGCCAGGATGGAGGTAAGACATGCTCACTAGCGCACACACCAGTGCAATGCAATTTTTTTTTTTTTTTTGGTAGAACGACTCATATTATAGTATCTTCTTAGGAAACACAGTTACAGAGGGGTGGTTCCAAAGTCTGTTACATAAATCTCAAAGTGCCATAGCTAATGCAACTGCTCTACTTGGCCTCTGTTCTTCAGGAGGCAAATTAGAAGGGAGTATCATGGAGGAACTGGTATGAACTTGTGGGCAGCAGAATGTGAGTATCTTCCACTTGGCGTTGAGCAGGAATGGAAAGTAAGAATAGTTAAGACAACTGCATTTGGTAACCCTGGTTAATTTATGCTCGTCAGATGGGTTGTTATATATTGTCATTCAAGATTCATTTTTTTTTTTTTTTTTTTTTCAGCATGTGGGATCTTCCCGGACCGGGTCACGAACCCGTGTCCCCTGCATCGGCAGGCGGACTCCCAACCACTGCGCCACCAGGGAAGCCCCAGGATTCATTTTTGAATCTCTATCTTCTTTGACCTAACATCTGCTAAGTGTGTACTACCTGATTACAAGAGCGCTCTTATTACTGTTGAGGAGACAGATTTGTGAACACAAATTCCAATATGCTAGATGTAAAGAATTAACCAAGGCACCCCGTTTTCCAGCCACAGGACAAAAGGAATTCTCCAGGACTGCTTTGCTTGTCAGGTGTTCCAAATGGAACCTGAAAAGTGTCTTTCTCAACTTCTGGTACAAGGACCAAAAAGAGGGGGGAAAATGATAGGAAGTGATAAACACTGTTTATGAAGAATGTGTCTCTTCTTTTTCCAGTAATAATTACCCATGTGAAGGGATTATGCCATTATTTGCCCAATTCTCATGAACCTCACTAATGACAATGCTTTCGACATAGGGAAGATTATGTAAAGGGGGGGAAATTGGACATAAGGCTCACCCTCTTATCCCTGAAGTCTTCCCTGCTGTGTCCCTTGCTTAAAGGACGGGGGTTGCAGAAAGGAGGTTGGGTTTGGATGGATAACCATTACATTTTGTTAAAGATTGCAACATTATGCAGCCATTGTCCCTCCTCTGTCACGACTTTTCCCCTCATGACTTTCATTTCCTCAGAAAGTGTTGGGACCATAGTCCCTGGTTTCAGGCTGGACACACGTCGTTCTCTTAGAGCCTGCTGGTCTGTATTCTAGAGGACACTGTCCCCCTGACTGCTGAATATGCACAAGCATCTCGTCTAGTCTTTAACAGGGAGCCCAAATTATCTGCTTCCTTCCCCCACGACTTTTTCCTTTAAGTTAATGAGCTATATACCTGCTACCTTAATTTATTTGCTCCCAGCCATCTGTCTGCACAATGAGAATTGATTATCAAAGTGAAAAGAGGACTTTGGGGCGAATAATCCTTATCTGAGACCCTTTGAGTCTTAGTTGTTTCATTTATAAAGTAGATTGAAGGAATTTAATGGATGCAATTTAGAAATGGTAAAGGCTGTAAAAATACAAGGTGCTGCTTACTACTGATCCCAGCAATCCCACCTCTTCTTTCTGGCCTCCACTGCCTACCGTCAACATTTCTTAGAGCCCTTCTCACTACCTCCCTTCTCCTGATTCATTAACATGCATTCCTTGTTCTTAAGAAGAAAATATATTTGCCACTACAGGAATCTGACTTCAACTGTCTGATTTTGTATTCCTTTAACCCTTTCAATAAACATTGATTTCTTTTCTGTGCCAGGCATTGTGCTGATGAGGTCTATAAAGGTGTATAAGAGGTAGTCCTTAGTCTCAAGGCAATAATATGGAGTATGAAAGATCTGGATTTGAATCTTGGCTCTGACATTTACCAGCCGGGTGATCTTGGAGAAGATGCATAATATTTGAACCTCAGGTTTCTCATCTGGTGTTATAAGGAGTAAAGGCAATAACGTGCCTGACTGATCCATTTTGTTAGTCTTCTGTAAATGTTGGATGATGATGTTGTTGTTACTATTACTGTTATTATGCCAGGTCAGCCAACCCCTGGAATTCATTCACCGTAAACAGCTAATGCAGGAAAGGAGCTGTGGCCCTGCCTGAGGTAGACTGTGTTTGAGAGAACAGGTAAACTCCCCTTTGGTGATGTCATGAAATAACTGAGAAGAATTTGGTGGGAAATACCAGTTCATTCTTGCACTGGGCCTGGTGTGGCTGGGGAAGCACAGATGCACTGCAGGGTGTGGCCATTCTCCTAATCACCTGAGGACATCAGGCCACCTGTCTCCCTTTCTTCCCTTGCCACCTCCACCTACATTTACAGTGTGTTTCCCATCTTTACACTTTGTCTTTCTGTTTCTGCTATGAAACCACAGATTCTGCCTGTATTACAGGGTAACTTTTATTTCCTAAGGTTTTGTCAGCTCCTAGAAGACAGGAAATATTTTACTAGTATTTATGCCTCCTGCAATATTACAGTAAGTAGGTGCTCCAAAAGTATGCCATATATAATTAAACTGAAATTCAGTGATTCCCCGTTGATTATCTTATCAAAATTAGTTCCAAACTCAGCCCACAGTCAAAATCCTCCATGAACTTCATCTTCCACTATTCTCCAGGACTGCTTTAGACAACTTTTCTTCCCTTCCCAATTTTCTCTGCTGTTCTCACCTCTTCTGGAGGTGCTATTTTCCTCTCTTTACCTCATACTTACTTACTTCTTCACTTTTAATGCTGTGTTCATGTCCTACTTCTGCCACAGAATCTTCCCTTATTATCCAACTGACATGCATTTCTCATTCATTCATTTATTAATCTTTCATCTAGCACTATCTTCATTTAGTCTTGATTACATACTGTTTTATATTGTTGTCCAGTTGTTGCATGCTTTTGTGATATGGTAGACATTAGTCCTGCTCGTCAGTATTTCTGGTTCTCCTCCTCGTGGGCCCAGTAGGATTGTACCTAACCTACCTCTTGTTAGTCACACCATGTGACTTGCTTTAGCCAATCCAAAGCAGAATTGACAAGTGTCACAAGCAGGCAGAAGCTGAAGAGTCAGTGCATGACTCTCTTCTTCTCCTACTGTTGCAGTGACCTGTGACAGTCCACAGAGTCAACCCTCTGTCAGCCTGGATCCCTGAAGATGATGTGGAGCAGAGTCCCACCTCCATGACTGATGAAAGACATGTACCATATATGAGAATTTAAGCACTGATTGATTTAAGTTTCTAGAATTAATGTAATTAGGTGATCCTAACCGACACAAGTGTCTTGTTTCCTGAGTAAGGCTAAGCACAAGGACTGAGTCTTCACTGGTTCCTACATGTCTCTTGGGACCTCAAGGAGCATAGCACACATACCAGGCTCTTACTGTTTGTTAAATGAACACGTTTTAATCCAATCACAGCACCTTTGGATTGAAAGGGATGACTAAGGTCACCTAATGTTAACATTCATTTGTTTGAAACTCTTCTATGACTTTTCTGCCTGGTGTTTAGTCTGTTTAAACAAGTCCAGTGACAGTAGACTCACACCATTCAAGGCAGGTTTTTTTTTTTGTTTTTTTAAATTATGCTAGAAAGTTCAGCCTTATATTGATCCAAAATTGATCTCAGTGTAGCATCCTGTCCTTGGTCTGAACCACCTCTCAAGCTGTAAGGGAAACATTGGCCCATGAGTCCTGCCCCTCACTGTGCTGGTGCAGAGGAGAGAGGGACGGCTCTTACTTGGGAGTATTTACGTCAATGAATTCCATGACCCAGGCTGAATTTTCCTCCTTGTTCAAGAAAAGCCTCAAAAGCCTCCAGGTCACTCGCAGAACAGCTTTAAACATGTTACTAGGGCAGAGCCACCACGTGAAGGAATATCTTTTCTTTGGCCACTCTCAAGTTGCACAACACATTAGAGGGGTTGGAGGAAAATTAGGAGTGCTCTGTGATCATGAATTGTGAGGACAGATAGTCACTATGTGGGATTCCACTGATGTTTCCCTCAGATGTGATAAAGCAACCCCAACTGTTGGCCACAAAACCATCCAGAGACACTCCCCTCACCAGCCCTGATGACCTCAGCTGTGCTGTGTCTGGCCACAGACCCTACGCTTTCTCCAGGGAAAGTTCCATGATTAAAAAGCCACGGAAGGGTCCACTTTCAAGGATGCTGCTGAATGGATCTGAATGGAAACCTGGAGGATAGTGATTTATTTCTCTGAGCTGCATCTCCAGGCTCTGCAGCCAGTGGTGGGCTCTGCAAAGGAGGGATTCATTCCCCGTCCTCCGTTCCCCCACCCCCGCCTCAAGAGCACTCGCAGCCCTGGAGCTGTTCCAGCCTCAGAGGGATTTAGAAAGTTGAAAGCTCAGCAGAGGAAATAATATCACAAATGAAATGGTTTTGAACCACAACAAAATGAGTTTTCCTTGGAAACAGTTTTGTTTCTTTAAATAAAAAACAAAACCTCTCAGACTGCAGAAAAACATGACCCAGAGACTGAGGCAATTTGGTGATCTTACACACGCCTTCCCACCCGGCCCCAAGCCCTTCTCTCCATTTGTCAGGTCAGATTGAACATTTGTGAGAAGCGGCTTCTTTGACAACTAGACACTCCCCAGAAAAGCCTGTGACTTTCTAAGGCCAAGAGATTGAGTTTTCTTCAGGAAAATAGAAAGAAGATAATAGAAAAATGTGATAAATTCATTCAGTTCATCCCCCAAACAATTATTCAACCAGTCTGCTCTCCAGGCACTGGAGATGTGAAGAGGAAAAAGACCCAGTCCCTATCTTCAAGGTGGGAGAAATAGCCATTCAATCAATAATTGTAAAATTTGAGAGTATATATTACACACACATAAAAACATATAAACAGCCTGGAATGTGTAAAGCGTCTTTCTTTGGAGTAATGAACATTTGTTGAGTGCTACTATGTGTCAAGAATTCAATAGTTCTCACTAAAACCCAATGGAGGCAGAGGTACCATTACTATTCTCTCTTTCTAGATGGAGGAGTTGAGGCATAAAATGTCTAAGTGACATGCTCAAGGTCACACAGCAAGTAAGAGGTGACACCATGACTAGCACCAGATATGTTTCTATCACCAGTGGATTCATCCTTGGAGTTATATACACACACTTTATTTGCCCCTCCCCACAGACCTGGTAGGTAGGAATAAATGTTCTTGCTTTACTAAATGATGACATAGAGACAGAGAGATTGAGTAATAACTCACCCACAGTCTCACTCTGTGTAATCACGGGCACTCTAGTAAGTGGCAGAGCCGGGGCTTGACCCCAGGTTTGCTCCCAGCAGTGAGCTCTGGACGATGGTCCTAGACAGCGGGTCAGGACACACCCAGACCCAGATGTAGAAAAGGCTTTCCATATCAACTAGCACCCAGCACGGTGCCTGGCACTTACTCTCTGTAAGGGTTTGTTGAATAAAATTTAACTTAAGCTCTACTTCAACACTCATAAATTAAGAAACTGAGACTCAGAGAGGTAGGTGATTTGTTTGAGTTTGCATAGCTAGTAAATGCAGTGAACAAAACTGGAATATAAGAAGGCTTTTGCAAGAAGACAAGAGCCTGGTTATTGTAACTGAGGCATGGCAGTATATTTGTATTTATCAAGACAAGCTAACTGTGTGTGTGTGTGTGTGTGTGTGTGAGAGAGAGTGTATGTGTGTGTGTGAGTGTGTGTGTTTCTATAGTATTACCAAATCTTAGCGGCTGAAAGGTTCATAAAACGAAGATTTCTTTCTTGTTCATGCTTCAACCCTGTAGGTTGATGGGGGACTCAGCTCAACCTGCGCACTCAGGACCTAGGCTGACAAGGGCTCTGCCATCGTATGATTTCACCATCTCGACAGAAAGCTTTGGAGTTTTCACTGCAGCACGGGAGAAGAGTATGGATAATTGCATACTGGTGCTTAAATGCTTCCACCAGAACAAGACCCCCATCACTTCCCTTCACTTCTCACTGACTAAAACAGGTAAGGTGACCACTCTTAACTTTTAAGGGGGTGAGCAGTGTAATCTTCCCTTGTGCCTGGAGGGAGCAGAGAACTGGGAATGCTCGTGAGTGCTAACGATGTCTTCTTCAGTGGCAAAGGGTTAGGTGCTTAGGATCTGGAGTTGGACAGTTAGATCTTTGAATTCCATCTAAGACACTTCTTGACTGTGTGATCTTGATTTAGTCTCTCTCAACTGTGGATGCCTCTTCTGTTAAATGGGGACAATAATAGTAACATGTAAAGCACTTAGTCCAGGGTCTGGCACCATGAAGGCCCTCAATAAGTGTTAGTTACATCTATGAGGTCACAACCACTTGGGAAGTATTACAGTAACATTTGTGTTTTAAATAGTATAGGCCTGGGAGGCAGGTATGAGGGCAACCAGACCAGACACAGATACATCAGTGAGGAAGCTACTGCAATATTTCAGGCAAGAGATGTTGAGGGTCTACAGCAGGGCAGTGGTTACAGGGAGAGAGAGAACAGATCTGAGGAAACCAAAAGGTAAAACTGGCAGGATGAACAGTGATTCTGAGCTGTATCTTAAGGTTGCTTGTATTCTTTCCCTAGTTGGTGGTCATGAGGAGGAGTGAGCACTGTGGCAAAGCCCTGAATGGGGAGAGACTGTTACAGGAGATGGAAGCAGCGATGGGAGCCCGAGGCTACTCCCTCTCCACTCCCACTTAACCTAGGTTACACGGGGAGTGGCAGAGTGAGAAGCCCTGGAGAGGGTGGTAGGGAGGATGGTGCCTCAGGAAGTGTCAGACTTTAGCTTAGACCACAAGGAAAGAGTACAAGGAATGAGGTTTCCAAGGATGCAAAGGGATGAGAGGAGGATACCTGTGCTGGTAGGAACCCAGGATGAATAAGACAGTGGCATGAATACGTGTTGATGGATTGGTTTGGAGCCAGTACCCATTGGGCTCTAGACCCCTCCTAGGAGAGCCAGAGCCTGAGGTCTAAGGTCTGAGTGCTGGCAGTGCCATGGCCACAGGATCTTGTATAATTTCTCCCAGTGGTCCCAGAATCTTACATAATCGCTGTCTGATTAGTGTTTGTTAAGTTGGAAGGGAGACTACCGTTATGGAAGAGAGAGAGCCTGAAAAGCCCTCTTCCCAGCCAGACCTGAGATTGTCCTATCACCAGTGTTAGACTGAGGACATCAGGCAGTAAGTGTCACCAACATCTGATGCTGGACTATTTTGCAAGTCTATTCTTGTGAATTCCTCTTCAGACATTAAGTGCCGTCACTTTTGTCGCTGCCTTTGAGCAGGACAGGGAGTGTCCCTGAGCTGAGGGTTCCTTGGACAGCCTCCATGATATGGAACTAATAGAATTTCTGTGGATAAAACCTTGGGTGTGAGCATATGGAAGGCTCTGCCTGTCACCGTGTTCCAGAACAGCTCTGACCAGACCCTGCCCACGCATGTGGGTCAGGGGAGGAGAATGAATGGGTCAGCTCAGCTGAGCATCAGTCAGCCTCGTGGGCAGCGCGGAGATAGCCCAGCCTTTCCACTCAGTGGTGGCCCAGTTCCTGTCCATTAGCTCTGCAGATTGCATGTGGCCAGTGGTGGCCCGTGGTCCTCTTTTCAGAGCACTCAGTGCCCTGCAGCACTCTCTTCTCTGGTGTTGGGTGGTGTTGATGGATAAGGTGAACGTACCTAGCAACGTTATCAGTCACACACGGGCTCCTAAATTGCAATCCAAAACCAAGTAAAAATGTTTTTGGATCAACTGTGCCACAGCTCCCCTCCCTCTGTGCAGGTTATAAAGAATCAACTTGCTTTCATCCTTCCTCCCCCAACCTTTATTCTATTTGCTCATTAAAAAAAAGCTATTATGGTAAAATATAACGTAAAAATTACCATTTAACCATTTTAAGTGTACAGTTAAGTGGCATTAAGCACATTCCCATTGTGTGCGGCCGAATCAACTTGGTTTTAACTTGACTGCCAAAGACCCTGGTTTCTATCTTTTCCACATTCCTGCAAATACAAAACTGCATGTAGCAGCTCCGTTGGTCCTCCCTGTGTATGCAAACCATGGGAAGGATGGCACCATGGAAAGTACTCTGAAATGCCATCCTCTGCTTGGTAGGAGCTGGGTACTGTTAGATTTCCTAGGCTCTGGCATTTTGCCTGTTAATTAAATGCCTCTTCTTGAAATGGCTCCCCCACCGTGTGGACCCATATGCCATTCAAGGCGTTAAGACCCCTCCCCTCCCTTCATGTGAGAGCATAATCATGCCAAAACTCTTTCATGGTTATAGAAACTGGGAAAACAAAAATAACTCAAAATAACACAATATAACATGTCTATAGTTTAAATTTGTCTAACAAAATTGCAGATTGATAAGCCTTAGTTAAGACTATCATTAAAAATTTAAGTTCTCTTGTTAGGAAGCCATCCTATGGGCCTGTGTTTCCTTCTCACTCAGCTTCCTCGTGTTGATAGTTCAGCCCAGTGTTGGGATGAAGTAGGAAAAGGGAGAGGAGAGGGTAACGTGTCAGTTTTGGTGTTCCACTAGGGTGGCTTTGCCACCTGGTATCATTTCCCTGTTGAGATTGGAAGTTGACATCTCAACGAGCATAAGGTCTTCACACCTTTCCATTGGGCTGTTACAAGGAGAATCACTCTACAAAGACATTCCATATCCAGGTAGAACTTCCTTTGGGACCTAGAGGTCAGGAAGGTTGGCAATGTGAGGGAAGCTTAATTTAGAGAATGTATTCAGCCATTTGTTCAGAAAATCTTAACTGAGCGCCTACTGTTGTGCCAAGTTGTGTGTGAGATGCTGGAGTAACTAAGAAGGATCAGATGATTCCTACCCAGTAACTTCTAGTCCAGGGGGAGGACCCAGTTTATCTGTGTATGGATGACCTTGCCTACCCAGATGCTGTACTTCAGGGCAGGGTGACTCCCATGCTCTGGCACTGCACAGTCAGGTCTCATAAGAAGATGCTCTGAGGTCGGCGGGAAGATGGCGGAAGAGTAAGACGTGGAGATCGCCTTCCTCCTCACGGATACAACTCTGAGCTACCCATCTCTGTACATGGAGAAAGGCCCAGAGCTTTCTGTTTCATTCACATCTTGATCCCAACTTCCTACTCCATCTCTGCATTTACTTGGGACCTGATCTCCTACGTGATCTTCTTTTCAGGCCCAGGCTTGATGTCAAACTCGGGTTCTTTATCTTGATACTCAAGCATTCTCCTGTGGTCGTTATTGTTGTATACTCATGTCCTGGATCTCTGCTCTTCTCTGCCCCTGGCCACTTCTTTTTATGACTTAGCCTGGCTCCTTGAACCTCCTCCTTACCTTGATCAGCCTGGCTGGTACCACCTACCTCACCTGGCCCCTTTTCCAGGGGTTAGAAAGCTGTACAACCAATTCTTGAATTACAAATTAGTTTCTCCCTGCTGCCTGGCTGAAGCTGAAACTGCTTTCTTCCTACTCTTAGTAGCTGTGTGCTCAGAGAGTACCATTTTCAGCCCATTTTAGCACAAGTCCAAGGAAAGCATCACACAAAGAAAAGCAAGTGGTGATATCTGTGTCTGTAGTTACCTATACCTATATATCTTCTTTGATGTCTTCTTGAAGAAACACAGAAGCACTTTCTTTGCTTTTTCTCATTTGGTTTACCTTTAAGGCTACTCTACTCCCTATGGGTAATAACCTAGATATAATTGGCAGACATTTTCCCCCCTACTTAACACCTGCTAACACCCCATAGGACTAGTGTCCTGTAGAACACACTTTGGGAAAAATGGAAGCAACTCCAGCTGTCTTTCCAGAGATCCTGTGATTGTCAGTAAGGTTTAGATTTTCTGTCAAATCAAGGTAGCACCATATGTAAATCACCAAATGTATATGGACCAACCAGTCATTGGTGTCAGATGCGTTAAAGTTCTCTTTGACTCTTCACGATTATAAATTATCCTCCACGTGACTATGCGAGTGATCTTTCTAAAGTAAAAATCGGAGCTTTACAGGCTTACCATTGCCTATGGGACAACATCTAAATTCTGGAGAACAAGGTTCAAAACTCATCATGAGTGATTCCTACCTACTTTTCCAGCCTTATCTCTCTCCTGACTCCTATGGACATCTCGGACTCTGTCCAAACCACTTTCCTATGGTTACCCACTATTCCATTCTTTCCTTTGCCTCCCTGCCTTTGCAAATGCCATTTTCTCTGCCTGGGACTTCCTTTTGTCCTTGTGTGCTCCAAGCCTCAGCTCAAATGTCTCTCCTGTAAAAGTCCCCCTTTGCCTTGGTAGGCAGAGCTAAGAGCTTTCTCTCACCTCACATTACCATTTATCATATTCATATCTATTCCATTACTAACTAATTGGATCATGCCTGGTTTTCCCACTTGACTGTGAGCTCTCAGAGGGCAAATACTCTTGTCTTATTCATATTTTTATCCTCAGTGTCTAGCACATAGTAAAAACTTAATATGTGTTTGTTGAAAGAATGATGATTAAATGAAAGAACAATAAAAGTAGAGGATGTTACCGCTTGGTTACAGATTTGTAGCCAGTGTTAAATAGTCCTGGAATGAAAGGAAAATGGGCTTAAAATTGCATGGTCACCAGCTGATTTCTTACCAACAAGGAAAAACATTGAACGAATGAAAAACATAGCTGAATGATGTTATCCTTAGGGAATGGTGAAACTATTCAGAGAAAGATATCAGAGAGGCACCTAGTGTTTTCTCATGAAGGACTTTGATTTTCACCCACATCAAGTATTCTCTAGCACCCGTAGTTTCTCCTTATACTTTTCAGTAGGTTCAAAACCTCCATGTTAAATAAGAAAATCAAACAAAAACCCTCTACTCATGCTTGAAGTTCTATCTCTAAGATCCATGATAGACCCAATCAGGGTCATCATACGCACATAATTTATTTTGATTTCCTCAAGGCATTGACAGTGTAGCTCATGAAGGCCTTGCAGACAGGATGGAAAAGGTGAATTAAGAGTTATTTGACAATCAAGTTTAAATAAAACTGGTTGCAGATCGGACTTAATCTGGAGTCAGGTCTTGGTGACAAGCCAAGCAGCTCTCTTCCATAGCCTCATCTTCCTGCCAGCTCCCTCTTCTGTGTTCTGTTCTAGCCATGCTGGCCTCTTTTCAACTTCTAGGACCTTCTGGGCTTTCCTCCACCAGACCTTTTGCATAAGGCTATTGTCTCCGCCTGGAAACTTCTTCACTTTCATCCTCACCAGGTTGATCCCACTCATCCCTTACCTCACACATGATTTTCTCCTCCCCAACTAGGTCAGACCCCTCTGTTGTGCTCATGGTCCCATGTACTTGTACTTGTAACACTCATCATGGTTGCAGTTTCTTTTATTTGTGGGATATCTTGCTCCTTCACTAGACCATAAGGTGATTTTTCTTTTCCCATGTCTGATTTTTCTCACCAGCTTATCCCAGTTCTTATACAGCCCTTGACTTGGATGAACAAATTTATGAATAAGAAAGCTCAGGTCCAAGTTAAGCAAGTACAAGACTCGCAAGTCTGTGGAAGTCTGCCTGGGGTCCAAAGCTGATAGGAGCAAGCAAATAAACCAAGTGAAGGAGTTAGTGCTCAGACAAAGAGAGTTTGCAATGAGTTCCCTGGACTAAGGTCACATTTGTTGATGTTTCTTTAAAAGCTCCAGGTTGGCCTTATCCTTCCTAATAGATGAGAGGATCTGTCAGTATGTTGGATTATGAGATTAAGATTCATATAGAACCCAACATCAGTGATCATTCAAGTTATTGAGCATCTCTTATTAGTCTCATGCTCTAACCTCTAGGGGGAGCTCAAGGCTTCCCCCTCCTCTCACAGGGTGCTCAAAATAGAAGGGGTGGGGCTCTTAGTGGAAGGAATAATGCAATTATAAATGGAGCTGGACTGAGCAAATGCTCTTATATTCACCCCTTTCCAGTTTGCTCTTGTGTTCTTTTCTCTTTCCTTTTCTTTTTCTTCCCTTTTGTGTTTGCCATCAGATGGGCTTGTTTGAGTTCACAGAACTCCTGCTAAGGTCAAAGGTGTTCCTGTTCAGGTTGCCAGGGTGGGAGACATTATAGGGATTTGGAGGCCAAACCTATAATTAGGAGTAAAGATCAAGCTTTTGCCTGGTGCATTCTTGGTGTCTTTATTCCTTAGGCTCTCATCATGGTGGTGAGCAGCAGGTAGAAGGTATAGCTAACACATCAGTGAGCCAGGCACTGTGCTAGGCTCTGAAATAACACGATGAGTTAGACATAGTTCCTGCCCACAAAGACTTTAAGTCTCACTATTCAGTAAGCCACATGCCTGTGTTTAAGCTAAGTAATCATTGGTAAAATGGGAGATGGAGGAGTCCTGGTCTAATAATAGTGAGAAAACAACAAGACAAAACAAAAAAACTAAGCAGTTGTAATTTACCATAAACTTGAAAGGAAAATCTAGAGTGATGTGGGAGCTGAAAACGTTTTTGTAATTTTAGGCTCCATTAATAGATATATACTATGTGGATCAAAGGAGTTAATAGTCCCATTGTAATTAGTGCTGGCCAGTCCACATCTGGAGTATTGTATTTCCTTCTGGACACCACATTTGAAGAGGAACATGGACAAATTAGAGTGTGTCCAGAGAGGGTTGACCAGGATAGTAAGGGGGCTGGAAACCCTTTCATACAGGGATGATTGAAGGACCTGGGAATGTTTAGCTTGGGAAATAAAAGACTTAGGTGGGGGACATAGTAGCTATTTTCAAAAATTTGTCATATGGAAATGGGCATGGGCCAGTTCCATGTGTTATTCCAGAGAACACTTCCTAGGGACAATACTTGGGTGAATGGGTAGAAATGTTGGGGAAAGATTTTTAGTTTAATATGAAGAGAAACTTTCTAGCATCTAGGCCATCCAGCAGTGGACTGCACATCCTCTTTTCTTAGCACTTCGCTTTCTTGTGTCCTTTTTTGCCTCTCCTTGTCAGGGTCAGAACTGGTTTGCATGTTCCCCATTCTTCCCTAACAATCTCAAATCTCTGATCCTTCTTGGTCACCCTAATGGGATGAAGTCCTAGAATTTGCTTCTATGTGAGTGAAACTAGCTCTTGACAACTGACACTCTGCTAAGCACTTTATAGAGGTGATATTGAATGCTTACTGCAAAGGTATGGGGTAGATAAAATTATCAATTTTATATAATTGTCTGTTTTACAGACAGAGAAACAGCTTAGACAACTTGCTCAAAGCCACAAACCTGATGCTATGGACTGAATGGTGTGCCCTAAAATATATATGTTCAAGCCCTAACCCTCAATGTGACTGTATTCCAAAATGGGGCCTTCAAGGAAGCAATTAAAGTTAAATGAGGTCATAAGGGTGGGGCCCTGACCCAACAGGATTAGTGTCCTTATGAGAGCTCTTCTTCACCCCACTCTCTTTCTGTCTTTCCCACCATGTGAGGACACAGTGAGAAGGCAGTCATCTACAAGCCAGTAAGGGAGCCGTTGGCTGGCACATTGATCTTGGACTTCCCAGCCTCCAGAACTGTGAGAAAATACATTTCTGTTGTTAAAGCCAGTCTATGGTATTTTGTTATGGCAGCCTGAACTGGCTAATACAGCCAGTCAGTAGGAAAGCCAGGATTTGAACTCAGGAATTCTGCTTCCATAGACTAGTCCCCTACACACCCTACTATGCTTGCCTTTCCCCTACCAAAATATAAATTCATAAAAAAATAAACAAAAGAAACCAGGTGGATTAGGAGTCTGGACCAATGTGGACTAATGGAACAGGGTGCTTGTTTTTTTTCCAGTGAATAAGGGGCAGAAGTGTAGGGCAGAGATAAACATGTAGCTTTTGTGGATGTGTCAAGGACAGTGATGTTCAGTACGTTCTCCAGGATCTATCACTATTTGCTACCTGAGCTGTGCACAGTGTCTTTGTTCAAAGAAAACAGTACTCAGATCCACCCTGTAGTCCAGATGGTCTGCACATGTCACCAGACTGAGAGCCCTCTTTATTTAGTGGCACAGTTAGGATTCTGATTTAAACATTGCCCTTCTTTTTCTGACACTCTCCCCTCATTCCACTGGGATCTGGGTATTCCATTTTCATCACATCTTTATTGCTTTACATAGGACAAAGGCTTTTATAATGAATAACAAAATTGAAAAGCTTTTTCCTCCTAAAAGCCTCTATAACTCACCAAATACACACAAACCACAACCCAATAAAGCCATGATTAAAGTCTATGTAGAATAAATCTCTCAATGAGTAGCATTTTGAGTTATGTTACCGCAAGTCATCCAAACCCTTTGATGTATGTTGGGCCCTCTTGCTCATAGACCTCTGTCCTATCATCACTTTCCCCAGCCATGAATCTTATGCCTGTGTGATTTCTCAGTGGAGAAGGAGTCTTGTCTAATAGGAGGCACAGGGGGAAGGCTTCCTGGAACATGTGGAGAAAAATAAGGAAAATGACCCAAGTGAAAGGTAAATCCAGAAACAGAAAATCAACACCAAACAGATGGTTTTCCCAGCTGGACTCCTTGCTTGTACTGAATCCAGAGGCTGCTGGAATAAGACTGATTTAGAGGGAATTTTGCCCACATTTTTGTCTTCTGGCTCTTGTTCTGTGTAGAATCACATTGTTTAAAAACAAACAAACAAAAAACCAACAACAGTAACCAAACAAACTTCAATCTCTGAAACAAAATATTTTCCAGATAAATTTATATTTACCACCTAAAGCTGCAAATCTCTGACACCGATTGATGCCAGCCAATGAACTTCACTGAGTTATCTAAATATACAATTTCTGGTATATGCATACAACATTCATTTGATTCTATTGCTTCCAGCAACTATTAATTCAGGGGGAACTAAGTGGCCATCTGTTCTGATAAACTTTAAGTAGCTTGAATTCTTCACAATTGCTTCTAGCAAAGCTTCTCTTAGGGCAATTGAAAGCCTCACTTTTTTGTGTGTGTCCATGATATTTTACTCAAAATCGTGATATTTTTGCTTAATGGATAAAAGAGAGATTGTAATGGCAGCAGCAACTGTTGTAGATCCATAAAGGAGCCGACTAAAGAGAGAAGGGATCGAACTGGTTGTTATTTTTAAATGACATTCTTCAAATATAATAAACTGTAAATAAACTGTATATTGCCCTTTAAGAGTGAGAGCCAGAGGTGGAAACTCCACATATGGCCACCAAAGGATCTGGTTTGAGGTTTTCAAATGCTTCAAGTGACTCCTGACATGGTTTGGCTATGAAATTCATCTACTTGAAGCTGAAGGGAGACAAACTCTGAGACAGGTGAGAGCCAGAGGTGGAAACTCCACATATGGCCACCAAAGGATCTGGTTTGAGGTTTTCAAATGCTTCAAGTGACTCCTGACATGGTTTGGCTATGAAATTCATCTACTTGAAGCTGAAGGGAGACAAACTCTGAGACAGGTGAGAGCCAGAGGTGGAAACTCCACATATGGCCACCAAAGGATCTGGTTTGAGGTTTTCAAATGCTTCAAGTGACTCCTGACATGGTTTGGCTATGAAATTCATCTACTTGAAGCTGAAGGGAGACAAACTCTGAGACAGGTGAGAGCTACTTGTTTTATACATTTAACTGTGACATTTTTCATTTTTACAGCCATTGCTGAGAGTTATATCAAGCGTTATGTAAATTGTCCCGGGTACAGTAAAAACAGCCCCTCTGGGAAGTTTTAGGACAGTCCACAATGTCTGACGCTGATGAGAATGACTTTCATCTCTCTGTTATGGAAACAAAGAAACTGAGGGTCAGAGAGGAGAGGAAGCTTGCTCAGATTTATTTTGAGAGGGAAAGACTCTGTATCAGGCCTCCATTATGGTGCTTTGCTTGTCACTAACTTTTTCACAAGTAGGATGAGCCTGGTGCTGTGTGGCTGGTGCCTTTCTCTCTTTCTGTCTCAATGCCAAATACAGCTTCGAGGCCTGATTCTTGTGACCCTACCTCCACCCCGGGCTTCTCTTTGGGATGAGTTTCCACCTCCTTGAGACTTGGTTGTAGCCCCCATCGCATTCTTCCCAACATGATATTAGCTGGGTCTGCCCCTTTCTGACTTCTCCCTACCAAAGAAGGACAGCAGCACTGACCTTGTGGGACAGCAGCTCAGGAGTGTAAGACAGAGGTTAGATTCTCAGTGGCTGGAGCAGAGCCAGGACTGTTGTACCCAAGGCCAATTTGGACTCTAAGAACCAAAGAGATGAGTCTGGTTAAAGTTCCCAATGGAGAACTGAGGTCTAGACCAAGGGGAGGCCATATGTGGTCTATGACCCTGATACTCAAGAGTGTGGTACCCAGAGCAGCATCATGGGGATCACCTGGGGGCTAGTTAGAAATTCAGGATCTCAGCCTCCTATCCTTTATATATTGAATTAGATCCCCAGGTGACTCAGGTGAACATTAAAATTTGAGAAGCACTTCCCTGGAGAACCCAGGGCAGGATCAGGGTCAGGGGCCTGGGGCCAAGGGTTTAGAACTCAGTAAGGATGAGACGGGAGTGAGAGGAGGTCAGGAATAAGCAAGTAGAGGCCAAGGTGAGGGGGCAGGGTGATTGCTGCCAATACCAGGGGGTATTTGAGCCTGCTATCATGGGCTGTGGGTGTGTGGCTATCTAGACTAAAAGCTGAAAGAAAGACCAAAATCCTCTATCCAGCCTCCAACTCAGACATAGAGTCCTGGAGGACAGGGGGCCCCACTTACCCTCTGTCTACTCAGGGCCTAGCAAGACACCTGTATGTCATTGATGTGCAGTTGGTCTCTGCTCAACTGAATAAGTCCCCTCAGTCTCTCCTGTCAGTCACACAGCTTGGGTGATTATAGTGGAGAGGTGCCACTGATTCTGCATTTCCCTCCGGAGTTTCCTGGTGAGATAAAGATATTTTGGTATCTTCTGTAGCAAAAATCACCCTGCTGGATCAGAGAGGAACCAGCATTGGATTCCTTGAGAGTCTAGGCAGTGCCCCAGAAGGCCCAGGCTCCCACCTGGGTGGTGACCCATCAACGTGCCAATTCTGCAAAAAGGAAAATAAGCCTGCTGATTCTTGCTATTATTGCTGAAAAGTTCCTGCCTAGATGCCAAGTCCAGAGCCTTGCTGTGTACCTGGGAATCGTTACTGCCAGCCTCTGCAGAATCTCAGGAATGAGCTCTGCTTGCAGCAGTCTTCTACTGGCAAGAATTAACGCTAGGTGCAGCTGAGAGAATGTGAAGGCTGGAGAGCCAGCTCGGGGGATTGCTTTTGCAATCAGAAGACGGCCCAAGTCCAATTTCCAGAGTCCTTTGAAGGGATGCCAGCTCGGACACATGTTTCTAATTATCATATGCGACCTCTAGACAGTGTGCAAGTTGCACTTTCATTATGTCAAAGTGAAAGGAATGGTGAGGACGAGATGAAGGGGAAAGAGGCTGCCAGGCTGGATGGAGACTGCACTTAGCCATGGCACCAAATGTCAGCCAGGCCATCGAGCTGGCCTCCAACCCAAGTCCGTACCTGGAGCCAGCAGTGCATGGTGCCCACTCTGGGGACCTCTCTTTTTCTTACTTATTTTGAGTCATGGAAACCCAGCTGATAAGGCTGGAGGAAGCCCCATATTCACAAGCTGTTTGACCAGCTCTTCGGCATCTGGTTGAATACAAAGACTGTGTGGACAGCATACGGGGACCTTACGTCCACCCACAGGATTTCACACTGTTATTCTCTGAGTTTTCCCAAGGTCTGTGTTTGTAGGAGAAGCTGGTTCCATGTCCAGTTTGTAGTTCAGAATGAGGTGAGAGAATAGGGGCAGCTCTTCTTTCTCTCCCATCCAGAGCTGGGCAACCTCGTGTTCGGGTTTCACCTTGTTTGTAGATCTGGAAGAAGTCCCAGCACAAACAATAATTTCGCTCATCTTCTTTTTCCAAACAGTTCAGAAGCTGTTTCCTTTGGAAAGTCTTCCCCGGTGTACTCTTTCCACCTGATTGCTTCTTATCACTGTGGCCATCGTCCAGAAGGTTTATTTGCACTGATTCGTCTGTTGCTCTGTGTTTTTAAGTCAGTGTGTGGGTGCGTGTGAGTGAGGAATGTACACGTCCTGGCTGCTTCAGAGCTCTCAGGGGCTCTCTTTGTGTGTGTATCTGTATATTGTGGCTCTATGTGGGCATCGATGTATATATAGCTGTAAGTGTATTTACCTAAGTTTTAAACACAGTAATTTACTATGTGCCACACACTGGGCTAAGTGCCTTTCAACTCAACAAAGCAGGTGCTATCATCATCATCCGCATTTTCCACGTAAGAAAACTGAAGTGCAGGGAGTGAAGGTAACTTGTCCGATATCACCCAGCCCAGCTGGTGGTGAGGCCAGGGTTTGACTGTGGCGGTCTGTGCTCTTCATCATGACACCAACCTTGGAAAGCTGCTTGGATGACTCCCAGGCAGTGGCTTCAGGAAAGACCTTGCCTTCAACTCAGACCATTAACCCATTTACTGCTGACACAGGGCGGGCACAGATGGGATGGGGTGGTGGGGGAGAAACAGATGGGAGCTAACTTCCATCTTAATTACCCTGGTTGAATGCCTGCCACAGGCAAGGTTGGGCCAGGTGCTGAGGGAACACAGATGGAGCACTTCCTTGATTTTAAGGAACAGGCCTGGGTTGGAGGGATACTCCTCAGGCTGCTGCTGCGAGAGGGCCCGCCCATCTTCATCTTGGCCCTGGGGCCCCGAGCCATCTCCACAAATCCAGGTGAACTTTGAGAAGGTCAGAGCTTTCCAGTTGCAGACGCAAGTGAATTGGAGCAAAACAGAGCCCACGTGCTTGACACGTGGAAACTCTCAAAGACAATGGCATGGACATATATGCACTACCAAATGTAAAATAGATAGCTAGCCGAGACAGTGGTTTATAAACTTGCCAAGGGCTGGGGAAGTAAACACATCCCAGAGAGCCAGGGAGCAGTTCTGTGGCAGTGATGCGAGCAAACAGAAAGCACAGCCTTCCGGTGCTCTCCTTAAGGTGGTCTTGGTTTTAGAACCCAGAGGCTTGCTCAGAGCTAATCCACATGAACTGCTTAGTGCCGTGCTTGTGGAGAGCAAGCTCTTAGTAAATGCTGATGGTCGCTATCAGCATTGCTTGTCACAAAAGGAACCTGTGATATACATCTGTAAAGCTGTCTGTTCACAAACCTCCTTGCTTTGTTGAAAGATGTCCACCCCATTCTAACAAACTTTCAGGGTTTCTCAGCCACCTCTACTTTTCAACACTAAAATTTATTATATACTTCTTAGGTGTGTAAATATATATATATCTACACACATGTATATTACTATTATTATCCCCATTTGACAGATGAAAAATTGAAACTCAGAGAAGCAAAGCAACTTGCCTAAGGTCACACAGCCTAAGCAGAAGTACTTTGCTTGTCTGATTCCAAATCCCATGCTCTTAACCATTACACTAGAACCTCTAGAATCTAGGTGGCCTTCCCGAGCCCAGATTCAAGCAGAATCTGGGCTGAAGAGCTGCTGTTCTTGATCTTACCCTTTGGGGTCTGGCTGTGCCACACCTGTATTCCATGATGTCCACTAGTCAGAAGATTTCCTTTACCCGATCTATATATCTGCCAACAAACATATATTTAGTGAGTACTAGCATAATTGTCACTCTCCTACAATTACCAGAGAAATTATTAAGTGCAGAGTAAATTACTTTGCCTTACCTTTGTATAGAACATGACTGTTTACTTTCAAATAGTTGGTTTTGCTTCATGCTCTCAACTCTGGGATCTAGGAATGATTATTTTCATTTCACAGCTGCAGGAACTGAGGTCAAAGAGGAGCTTGCCAAAGTTGCGCAGATAGGAATGGGGGAGCTGAGCCTAAAAGCTAGCTGACGCCAAGCCCAGTGTTCTGACCATCACACTGGGAGGCTTCCTCAGCACCAGGGCCCTGGGGGCTCCCACTGCTCCAGTCAGGCCTGTGAAAGGAAGACCGGGGTCACTGCTGCGTGGGCCCCTGTGCTCTCGATAGACGCGCTTTCACTCAGGTCTGCTCCCCAGCCTCACTGTCCCCTTTCTCCAAGGGGACGAGAACACCCGGCCCTTCCCTGTCCTCTGCGCTCCAGGGCTGGACGGACCCTCTGCCCCTAATGCAGATTACGCTGAGGGGAAAGTGGTGAGACTTAGGAGAAGCATTCCTATGTTTCGTGGGAATGAAAATAGCCCTTTGGTTGTTGCCGAACAGCTGTATCCCCGTGGTAGGTTTCCCGTTAGGATGGAATGCAGATCTAGGGCAGGCGGGTGCTGTGGTTGAGGGAGGGGGAAGTCACAGAGCCAGACTTGAAATATACACTAGAATCAGACACCATATTGCTGTGGTCTCCCAGAAGGAGGAGTCTTGCCTCAAGCTGAGGCTAGCATGGGCCTTGCTAGGAGGGCTGGGCTGTGTCAGGCTATGTACGGGCCAGGGTCTGCACTCCTCTCTTGGGCGGGCGTGCTGGAGGGGAGAGGGAGCTGGGTGTTTGGGGACCCCGGGTAAGAAGACCTCAGTGAGGCAAGTGAAGGAAAAATGTGTGGGATTTGCAGCTGCTGCTCTTCAGCAGAATATAGCGGGCAGTTTTGAGCTGTTTTTTCAATGTGTTCGAGTGTCTGGGGCCGTGGTGACCTGGCCGGCCTCTGGGGGGCAGCCTGGGTGGGTCTGGAAGCCAGAGCTCCCCGCTGTGTTGAGGGCAGGGTACAAGCTAGAGAAGCCCCCAGCTCCGGATTGTTTCTTGGATCCTTCCGACTCTTTTCAGCCAAACTGATATTCCCTTGCATTGTGTGAAAACTTTGGCTCCCACGCTGGGACTCCAGAGCTTGGCCTGGAGCAAATGTTGCCTTTGGGGCAGGCTATGGTGTTGGTGGGGAGTGGGGGGACTCGGGGGGTGGGGAGGACCTCCTCTTACCCCACCCTCAGCCTCGGTGTTTCCTCAGCGGCTAGAGGCTGCCTTCCCTCTAGGCAGGTGGTGGGGTCCAGGTCACCCCAGTGTCCTGCAGGGCTGGCGGTGGTTCTCCAGACTCTTCACGACGTTGTAGAAGTTCACAAACATAGCCTCCCTTCCCCGCAGAAGCTTCCTGAATGCCTCCCTCAGCAGCCCTCTCTCCCCACATCTAGGGCCCAGCAGGCCTGTCCAGCCCTCAGAGGAAGGGCCCCCAGGAACTGTCTGTCGGAGGGGCCGGGAAGGACAAGGCCACTGGCACTGGAGTCCAGGAAAAAGCCACAGACACAGGTCAGCGGGACGACTCCCTCCCTGCAGCCTTTATCTGAGCAAGTATCTTAGCACAGAATGTTCTGGTTGGTGTTTTTTGTACGTAAATCTTTATTCCAATTGCAGTAGCTTTGATAGGAAAAACAGGGCCCATTTCGTCACACTTTTACCTTAATCAAATGTCTCTCGTGCCAAAGCTGTCTATGTTTCTAATTTGCCCTATTTGGATTGGATTTTGGGGCGGCAGGCCGTGGGACAGGGAGAGTTACAGATGAATGAATACCGCCATTTGCTTTTTTTGTCAGAGGGACAATTTGGGCCTGTTCTTACACAAACTAGATAGGCATTTTACCCTGGGGGGAAGGGGAAGGGTAGGAAAGCAAAATTTCCATTTCAGCTAAGTGCCCTAAAGGGGGAAAGTTTTTTTGCCTTTGTGGAAAATACAAAAAACAAAACAAAATACAGACAAATAAAAGTTGCCCGGGAAGGTAGCAGCTGGAGAATGGGTAGAGCCCTGCTCCAGGCTGTGCCCTGGAGTCCCTGTCATCTCCAGCTATCTGTAAGACACTCCTGATACAGTCAGTGATAATGAGCACATCCCCGGGCTTCAAAAAAAACAAAACGAAGCAAAAAAAGGAAACTACCCAGGGTGTTGGATCTCTTGGAAGCCTGGGGATCCTGATGCTGGTGAAGATGACACATCTTCCTCCTCTTTCTGCTCGTGCTCCCTGCCCTCACACCCCTCTGCTCCCCTGTCTCTCCCTCTTGTTAGTGTCCTCTGTCAGGGAGGAGCAGAGGGGCGTGTTCCCTTCTGGCTTGGCCCACCTCTCCTCCACCCCTTTCCCGGTTATTTGTGTTGGTTCTCACTCATCTTTGTCTTTTCTCCCCACACCATCTTCTCTGCAGTTCCCATGACCCCATCCACCTTTGGTCACTTGTGGAAGTCACCCAATTAGGAATTAAAAAGTTAGTTTCAGGCCGGCCTCTGGTTCCTCTGATTCTAGGCCGATGTTGGGGCCATTGGAAGTGGCTGTGGGGCCGTGAATGGGTGACAAGAGTGTTGGAGGCCTTCATGTTTTTTGGGGTAATGGAGTCTTTCTGCAGGAAGCCACTGGGGGATAAATTGAGGGCCAGCCATTAGAACTAAGGCAATCTTAACATGAAATCAGATCTACCGTGACAGGCCTCCTGAGATTATTTCGTTACAACTCTTCCAGGGAGCTTTTCAGCAAACAGCAGATCTCCCCCTAAAAAAATGAGCCAGGCTTACGGGTCTTTGGTGCAAGTCTCCTCCTATCTATCTGGTGAGTCCCTGCAGGACCCAGCCTGGGCCCCTCTGAGGTCAGAGGCAGCCCTGCGCCCTGCGGCGGGGATCTGCCTTCTGATGAGGCTCCACAGATTTCCCCGAATGAGGCAATCAAGGCTCGGGAATCCGGGCTGTGGGGTGGATGATCCAAGGATTAGGTAGCTTTGGCTCTGGAATGCAGAACAAAGTTGCAATCCAGCAGACTTCCCTTCCTAATTATACCCGGCTTAGGCTAATTTAATCTGAACCCGGTTAGCCTTCCCTGAAGTGTGGCAAGCCTGGTTGGGGGGCGATGGGAGAGTGAGGGTTACAGGTGGGTCTGAGGGAAAGCCAGGGGGTGCTGTGTACCTTTCTCCCTGCAGCCTCCATCCCAAGGCTTGCAGATGGTCACCCTGGGCAAAATGACTAGAGGGCCGGCACACAGGCTGCTTCCAAAAATTTAATAAATAATGGTTCTTTAAAACTGTATAAACTATAAATTACCATGCAGTCCTTATAATTTAAAATAATTTACAGGTTGAGGTAGGGAGGGGCACCGGAGAGTGTGGAGGGGGGAGCTGGGAGAGGTTGAGGGCTGTCGGGCTGGTCAGGATCTCCTCCCAGCTTTCCTGCTGAGCACACACACGCAGGCCGTGTCGATCCGGATGAACCGCCAGGCTGCCTGCTTGCCATCCATGGTCAGCGCCTTGACGAAGGTGTGGGTCGTGGTACAATATGAGTTCCAGTGCTTCGAGTCGATGCCCCGGCATCCGCTGTCGACGGGATTGGGGTCCCGGCACTTGGTCTCAAAAAAGTACTGTTTGAATACACTGTTGTTGATGTTCACCTCTCCCAACACCATCACCTCCTTGCCCTTGATGTCCGTGGCGGTGGCCTTGTCCCCCACCCACACGCTGACGCTGTCGCACACGGAGAACTCCCCCCGGTGGAAGACAGGGTGGGACGACGACCGCTTGCTCCTGTGAGTCCTGTTGAAGGGGGCGGCCCCGCCGGCCTCCAAGTCCAGACGCTGAGCGTCCGCGGCCGCAGGTGGGGGCTGGGTGCTAAACAGCACGCGGGGTGAACGCAGGCGCCGCTTTTTAAACAGTTCGGGGTCCACGGTGATCTTGCGGGTCTGCCCTGCCACCCTGGCGGCTATCGCAGCTGCCGGGCCGCTGTGGGCTCTGCGGAGGGCTGTGTCAAGGGAGTGCTGAAGGTTAGTCCAGTGGGCTTGGGGGATGGCGTGTCCTGCTGGGACATTGCTCTGGGTGTGCGCTTCTGCCTGGACGCCGATCCAAAGAGCTGTGATCAGAGTGTAGAACAACATGGACATTACGCTGTGCACCTGGAATGAAACAGAAGTGAGGATTATTCCACCGAGCACTGGGTGTGGGGCAAGGGCAGTTTCTGGGTCCCTCGGAGTTGACCTCCCAAGAGGATGACGAGGAGGTTTCTCCTGGTCGCTAAAAGCAAGGAGACCCTGGAATTGACCATTCAAACTGAGACGCTTCTGAGAGTGAAGGGCGGTGCTACAACAGTTACACTGGGATGACAGGCTTAAACAGGGCTGGCTCCGACAACCTGGGTGTCTGGGCACCCCATCTACAGGGTGCACTTTCCCAGGAAGGGACGGAACCCCTGAAATTCTGCCCAGTGGTGTGGTATGAACTCGGCAGTGCTGGTTACAGAATTCTTTGAGTTCTGTGCCTGGGCAGGCGGTATGTGTGCACCTGTGTGAAACAGGATGGCTGGGGGGTGAGTCTGACACCTCTCCCAGTGCTGTCTCCTGCCCAACGGCTTGACTCCCCTGGGAAGGCAGTGGGCAGGGCTGCTGGGGACTTGTCTTGAAGCCTCAGCACTGAACACACCCTCTTCAGACAGTAGCACCGGGTCAGCTCTGAGATCTGGTGACTGAAAACCCACGAAGCACCATGTTTGGCAGAAAAAGTGAACATAACTCTGGGACCATCTTAGCCAGTCTATTCAGCCACCAGCCATCTATTCACGTCTATAAATGTGATACTGATAATGGTTTCTCTTGGCGTGAGTGATGTTTTTCAGCCTTTCAAATGCATTCGCTTCTAGTTTCTTATTAGTCTGTGAGTTAGGTTAGGATTTATCGTCTCTCTTTCATATGCAAGGAAAGTGATCCACAGAAATTAACTAACAGGCCTACAGCTGCAAACAAAAACTGGACCAGAAGTAGAATCCAAACATGACCCCTTACTAAGCCAGTCTACCCTTCCATCCTTCCTTCCTCCCCGACTTTCTCCTTCATTCTTACGTGCGTCTTTTTAAAAATTATTTGATCTTAAGTGAGAGTAGACCAAATGGCATAAGTCATCTGCCCCCACAAGGCACTGCCAGCCCCTCTTAAGCATGTGCCAGATAGGGCTCTGCACTGCACCGTGCTGCTTCCCCACCAGCAGCCACCCCCAAGCCAACTAGCTGTGAGACTAGCTCTGTTCTTGAGCTCACTTTCGGTGAGCTCCTGTGCACACCTGTACGTGTGTACCAGCCATCACTGGTAGGGTTAGAGGCATCTAACAAAGCTTCCCCAGATCTTCCTGGTAGGGTTAGAGGCATCCTCTAGAGAGGGTGTTAAACTTCCAATTTGATCCCTCTCCCTCTCTCTCCCCACAGGTCATTCTGCTCCCTGCCTGCTCTTCCAGCCTGGCATGGGTACCACTTCCTCCTTGAGGTCTGCTCAGATCACCCCAGCGAAAAGCCATCTCTTCCTGTTCTCAGCTTCAGAAGTGTGTGTGTGTGTGTGTGTGTGTATGTGTGTGTGTCTGTGTGTGTCTCTCTGTGTGTGTATGTGTGTGTATGTGTGTGTGTGTGTGTGTGTGTGTGTGTGTGTGTGTGTGTGTTCTCTCCTACTAAATCAGTGTAGTGGAAAGAACTCTGCTCTGTATCTGGAGTTAGGAAATCTTGTTTGGATTCCTAGCCCTGATACTTGTTAGCAGAGGAAAGTCACTTAATCCTCCTGAGCCCTCGTTTCCTCATTGATAAAAAGCAGGCAATAAACACTATTTCACAGGGTTGTTGTTAGGATTAAACAGGTGCTCACACACCTATTTAATTCTGAGTCATTCCAATGTCCTGCGGTCAAGGACTTTTTTTTCTTCCATTGTATTGCTGCTAATTCACTCTCAAAGCACACTCCATACACATCTTTTCCTAGCACATAGGTTTACCTCTGTCAGGCTTCTTCTCAAGACTAATATTTGAGCCTGTCTCGCCACTGGCCGCAAGGTCCCGGAGGGCAGAGCCTGTCTCATCCACCTGCGCACTAGTCACTCCACCCCTTGTCTCCCATGGCGGTTTGTGCATAACCCTGCGGCCTCTCTGCATGCTGTGGATAATCGTTTACACGTCTGTCTCCCTGAGAGCACTTTGGAAGCGGTGCAATATGAATTTACGGGGGCCATGTGCAGTGCCTGGCATGTAGTAGGTCCTCAAACTCTGTAAAGAAAATGAACGAGAGAGTGAATGGGTATGGCCAGAGCAGCTCACCATCTGCCTTCTTTCCACCATGATGCCTGGTTTCTTTTGGATTTTGTGCCTGTGACTACATGCTGCATTCCTAATCTGTTTTAAAGTGATGCATTCTTCTCTGTAATGTGCTTCTATTCAGCTGGAAATAGACAGCTCTTTGGTGCGATACCAAGAATAAAACCACCAAATTCTTTTCTCTCTGGTTACTTGGGAAGATGTTTGTGTTTGCTCCAGTTCTGCAGCCAGCCATGCAAAGGAAGCAGTGACACATCTGACTTTCCGACCATCACTGGTTGTGCTGGCTAATGGTCCTGCAGATAAGTGTCCAGCTGACTAGTCAATTGGCAGCTAATTCAAGCCCTTTGCTTTTGCTCCTTTTCTTGTTTCATTTCTTTCTGCCTCTCAGTACACATTATCTCTCATCAGGTAGATGAAGGGAGAAGAAATGAAATGGAAATTCATCCCTTTATATCCATGTTAGTAACACTTAGAATTTGGATAGGGAAATGACTAAAAGATTAAAATGTAGGGTTTTGATGGTAATAAGGGACATACTGCTCCCTATTTCCAATTACCAGAGGTTCCCACCTCATTCTGGAGTCCCCTCTTTGGTGAGCTCATCCTCTTCTAAGGAGTCAACTGAAGTTTCTGTGCAGTTGATGCCAATGCCAGGATCTCTGGTCCAACTCCTCTTCTGAAAGCCCGTTCTGAATCCCCAGCTTCCTGATGGGCACCTCCCCACGGATGCTGACATTTTAAATGCAAGACATCCAGAACAAAAATCTTTGTTCTCATAATCCTCACTAGGATTCTCCCCTTCCTCCTCTTTACTCAGCAGAAGCTGCCCCATTTGGAGCCACCTGACGATTTATGAATTAGTTCCACAGCTACTGTCTCTTGTGAGCATCTCTCCCCATCCTCCTAAACATGTTTCTCTGCATTTCCTTTTTCTGTTACTGGAGCCACCATTCCTTCATTCACCAGCTCCAAGCCTCAACTCACGACTGGACTCTTCTCTTTCCTCTTTGACCTCCATCCAGCCCTTTTTGTCTGCTTCAGTAGCATCTTTTTTTTTTATTATTTGTATTTAAAAAAATTTTTATTGGAGTATAGTTGGTTTACAATGTTGTGTTAGTTTCAGGTGTACAGCAAAGTGAATCAGTTATACATATAGCCACTCTTTTCTTTTTTTTTTAGTAGTATCTCTTGAAACTATACTTTCTAGTCTCACCTCTATGTTTCTAGTCTCACCTCTATGTTCCTGGTTCAGGTCATGGAACAGTCTCCCAGCTGATGTCCTGTGCCCTCATCTGTCTTCTCCCAATGCCTACCATCTCTGGCTGCCCCATTTAACTTCTTAAAGAAGTGCTCTGATCATATCACCCTGCTCAAAGGATCCAGTGGTGAGTGGTTGTCTAGTATGCCACTAGGTTGCTCAGCCTGGCAGACAGACCCTGCTCTCCTTCTACTCCCTTCACATATTTTGCATTCCAGGCAAACAGAATTCCTCAGAGGCAGTGCTTCCCCCCTGTTGCCCTTGGTTCAAACTCTTTTGTGCCAGGCATTCTTCCCTCTGTCCCTCCCTGTGTCTTTTCTGCTCTCCACCTCCGCTGGTTAGAGTCCTTCCTGTTGGCTTTAATACCCACCTTAATAGCCGCCTCCACTGGGGAGCTTTTCCTATTTCCAAAGAGATCAGTTCTCTCCCTTCTCCATCTCTAAAAGCATTTCCTTAATGCTCTTTTTTTTTTTTTAAGATTGAGATATAGTAATATATATGTTTATTTATTAATGTATAAAATAGTAAGGTCTGGAAGCATAACTAATAATTACCTTGATTTCGATATAGTGATGAGCATGGATTTTTTGCTATGAAGTGATAAAAAATATCTCTTTTTTGTTTTACATCTTTATTGGAGTATAATTGCTTTACAGTGGTGTGTTAGTTTCTGCTTTATAACAAAGTGAATCAGTTATACATATACATATGTTCCATATCTCTTCCTTCTTGCAACTCCTTCCCTCCCACCCTCCCTATCCCACCCCTCCAGGCAGTCACAAAGCACAAAGCTGATCTCCCTGTGCTATGCGGCTGCTTCCCATTAGCTATCTATTTTATGTTTGGTAGTGTATATATGTCCATGCCTCTCTCTCACTTTGTCACAGCTTACCCTTCCCCCTCCCCATATCCTCAAGTCCATTCTCTAGTAGGTCTGTGTCTTTATTCCCGTCTTACCCCTAGGTTCTTCATGACATTTTTTTTTCCCTTAGGTTCCATATATATGTGTTAGCATACGGTATTTGTCTTTCTCTTTCTGACTTACTTCACTCTGTAAGACAGACTCTAGGTCCATCCACCTCTTAATGCTCTTTTATGGCAACGTATTCTCCTCTTATCCTCCCCCCTAGAGGGTAAAGTCCCTGGAGGCAGAAACGCATCCTGTCCATCTTTGTCGTGTGCACGTGACCTAGCCCTCGCAGAGAGCTCCACCTCTTAAGAGTCAGTGAGTGTGTAAACAAGTCTCCTTCTGTGTCCCTTAATTTCTCCATCTGAGTGGTGAAGTTTAAGGTGTCTTCCAACTCTGACACTCTTTGGGTTTAAGCAAGTATAAAATTTTCTGTCCTGCCTAGAACTCTGCTGGTTCTACTCAACTGACTACACAGAATTCTTAAAGCCTAATGTGCTACTCCTCATTGCACTGTCCAGATAACCTGTGGTACCTGGTGGCATTTGATCACAGTGGAGGTTTGCATCGTGGAGAGATTGTTTTATTATTTCATTGAGATTTTAAAATGTTGCAAATATATCTCTCATTTGGGTCTTAGAGTAAAAGGTTTTTTTTTTAAATCGACTTACTCATAACAGAATGCCCCTAAAATCTTTAAAAAAAAAAAGTCTTTGGTTTAAAAATCATGAGTGGATAAGAAAGAAAAGAAAAATTAGTGTGTTTTCTATTCTAGTAATTGAAAGCACAAAGCACTGTCTACAAAAGAACATTCTCTCCTTGACGTGAACCAGGGGAGGAGTTTTATTTATTTTTTAAAACAACCTTTGAAGCCTTTCTTCTGAAGAGATGACAGTCCTCGCTGGGGCTTCACTAAGCAGAGACCTGTGAGCGGAATGATTAGCTGGGGAAGATGCAGTTAGGAGCTCACATGATGGAACATGTTCTGTTTAACGTGTGAATGTTCTGTGTTTGTTCTGCTCCCACCAGAATGGAAGATAAATGACTAAAAGTTGAGGGACCCGTCAGGGGCCTTTTATCCATCTACTCAAGGTCCGCCCAGCTTTCTTCACCCTCTCCCAGGCCGAAGGTACATTCTGTGGCTTTCCAGTGGTTCACACACTCCAGTAATAAGAGGAGTTTCCTGCACCAGGTGAATGATTTCACACAGGTTCTGGCCTCACCTGAATAGGTGATGAAGCTGCTGGGCAGAGCTAAACAACTGGTCCACCTCTGTGGCCAGGACAGCTGATGGCGCTGGGGGGCTCGGCGACCATGCCTTTGGAGGTGCATTGTAGAGGGAGAGAGAGAATTCCTACCTTCGCGGGAGGAGGGTCGAGAGAGAGCTGTTAGTGATTTTCAGGCTAGAGATTAGATCAGCGAACCAGGGTCACTAAGCGTTAGTAGAAGAGGAAATCCTCATGACTGAGGAAATCCAGCCTCCTCCTCCATCTCACTCGCCACATTACGAGTGCGGGTCAGGAATCGTTTCTTGTTTTACACTTGGCCTCCACTTGCAACGTAAACTGGCTGCTGTCTTCAGCCTGGGACTCAGTTGGGTGTTGGGGCCTGCGTGGAGTGAGCTTCCCAGGGAGAAATCCCTGAGGCTGCAGCGCAGAAAGGCACTGACAGAATAAACTCCAGCTCCTCTGCAAGTATCTCCCAGGCTGAATTTATTATGGGGAAGCATGAACTGGAAGGGACGTCAGAGTTGATCAAGGGCAGAGGTTCAGTGCATTAGAGTCACCTGGAGGGCTTGTTAAACCACAGACTGCCAAGCCCACCCCCAGAGTTTCTGATTCAGTAGGTCTGGGGTGGGGCCCGAAAATCTGCATTTCCCACAAGTTCCCAGGTGATACTGATGCTGCTGGTTTGGACACCACATTTTGAGAACCACTCATCGAGTCCAGTCCTTGAACCTTAGAGAGGAGAGAAATGGGCCTTGGAGAGGCTCAGCGACCTGGGGTTATGCAGCTAGTGAGTGGCAGGCTCTGCATGTGGGCGCTTGGCATTGCTCAGCCTCAGCTGCTCTAGAGGCGATAGGCCTGAGGCCACACACGGACTGTAATTGATGGGCCCTGGGCTGCGTTTACTCAACCTCCAACGTCAAAATGAAAATTCTGTTCAACAGGTTGTGAGTTTTACCATCCTGAAGCCATAAATCCAGATTCCAGGGAATAGTTGGACATTTAATTGTTTTATATCTTGTTTATCGGGTTTCTAGACATCATGCAGACTTGATCCAAAAGCACTTAAAATGCCCACGATAGAAACATGCAGCCAGAAAGCACTAGCAGGTACAGGCACCTGTGGATTTATTCTCTACTCCAGGATGGAATGGAAACAGAATCTACTGGTCTGAATCCTTAGAGACACATCTTAAAATGAATGAGGAGAGATCATAATTACATCACGATCAATTTAATTGTCTCATTACCCATCACAACAAACCTAGCAGGTGGGTCTTATTCTTCCCATTTTAAGGAAGAGGAAACAGAGACGGTAATAGTAAATAACTTGACCACAGGCAGAAGCCTGGTGGAAGTGGAACTCACCCCTGTCTTCAGACCTGGAGCTCTCCCCACCCTCCACTCCACGGCCAAGGGCATGAAGAGTGATCAGGGACCTTCAATCTCATAAGATCACCTGCTCAGACAGACCAGGAGCTGTGTGGAGGGTCTGACTGGCACTGTCTATTTGAGACCCTGTGTTCTGTTCCTTCAGAGGTGTGTGGCTCAGACTCTTATCGTGTCCTTGGAAGCCATGGGGCCAGCCTGAGAGCATGGGCGATGTCCTCTCCAGATGAGCTAGGAGGGCCACATGTGCTGGGTCACTAGGAGCCACCCGGGTCCCTGCTGATTGACAGCTGGCACTGATGCCCCATCCTCAGCCTGGGGCTCATTTCCAGTTGTCCTGGCAGCTCTAGAGCTAGGAATCTTGGTGAGACAGATGCCTCTCGGGTGCTTACCTCAGTGTGGCCAGGACAGAAAGCTGCTCCCTTGGAAAAGCTGTTATTGGGCCCAGACGCTGAGCTGAGCTTGGGTCCAGCATGCCATCCAGCCCCTTGGACTGCACGACCCCGGGCCAGGACTCTGTGAGAGGAGAGAGCTGGCATTAGATCGGCTCTTTACTACGTTCTCTAGCGGACGGGTAGCTGTGTCCCAAGCAGGAGGGGAGGGAGGGGCCAACACAACAAACCCTGTTTTCTTTCTTTCTTTTTTTAAAAAATTAATTAATTAATTTACTTATTTTGGTTGCATTGGGTCTTTGTTGCTGCGCGCGGGCTTTCTCTAGTTGTGGCAAGCGGGGGCTACTCTTTGTTGTGGTGCATGGGCTTCTTACTGCGGTGGCTTCTCTTGTTGCAGAGCACGGGCTCTAGGCACGCGAGCTCAGTAGTTGTGGCACGTGGGCTCAGTAGTTGTGGCTCGTGGGCTCTAGAGCACAGGCTCAGTAGTTGTGGCGCATGGGCTTAGTTGCTCCGTGGCATGTGGGATCTTCCCGGGCCAGGGCTTGAATCCATGTCCCCTGCATTGGCAGGTGGATTCTTAACCACTGCGCCACCAGGGATGTCCCAAACCCTGTTTTCTTGAGTGTTGGGACTTTACCAGCATCAGGACCAAAGGAGAAGACAGAGCTCAGCTACCAAAATTGCCAGGGGCCTGAACTTGCACAGACCTGCGGCAGCACCTGCCTCTCACTCTTGTGCCAGAGCTCTTGGTTTCTGCCTGGACACAGCCTATGGCTGATCTTACACGCAGTGTCGGTGCTTCTAGTCCCACATCAGAGTCCTGCTCTAGCAGGCCCCTAATCCAGGATTGAAATGGAATTATTCTGTACATTATACCCACAGATACAGTAGACCCAACTCTGGACCAGCATAACTAAGGTAAATTACTCAGAAGAAAAAGTCCTGACAATTGAGAACACGTTGGTGTTTTGATGAGAATCTAGAACAAGTCATGGTGGCAAAGAAGGCAACCTGACCACTTGATAGATAACAGAGAGCTGTTACAGAACTAGGACGCCAATCTCAGAGTTCAGATTTTAGGAAAGTCACATTTTACGAATCAGGAGCTAGGGAGCTGATGCAATGAGCTGATGCAAAAGTTCTATTCAATTTTAGGTTGTAGTTCCTAGAAGCAATGGTAGGTGTCCGTTCTTTTACTTCTATATGTATATAGAAGTATATGTAGGTGTTTCATTCATTCATTCAACAACATTTCCTGAGCACGTATTTCTACTATGTGCCAAGTACTATCCTAGGTGCTAGGGACCCAGCAGTGAATAAGATCAACAAGGTCTCTGCTTTTGTGGAGTTTATAGTCTTGTGTGAATAAACATCTTCAGATTCTTTACATGCCCTGCAGGTAAGCAGGGTATGAGGATAGAGGGTGATAGCAGGGTGTAGTGAGGGGCCATTGTAGACAGGGTGCTCAGTGGAGAGTTCTCCGAGGAAGTGGCCTTCAAGTTGACATCTGCAGGATGAGAAGGAATGGGGGAGAGAGCATTCCAGGCAGAAGGAACAGCAAGTGCAAAGGCTCTGGGGTAGAAACAAGTCAAAGATGCTGAGCATGTAGGGGAGAGACCAAAGAAATGAGTTGGAGAGGTAGAAAGATGTAGGGAGGAACTATGGTTTTACCCTATGGGCAGTGGGAAGGGAGTGGAAGGCTTTAAGCTAGAGGGTTACGTGACATTTTTTGTGAATGAATGAATGAATGGTTATGTCTATTGCAGAACTTGTCATAGGGTGGGGTAGCTCTCCCACCAAAAAGGTTGTAGAATGACATTTTTATCCTTCCTGTCTAGATTGTCTTTTCAACTCCCAAACCCCTTTTCCCATCATGCCTCTTCCCAGTGGGGGGCTACCCCCACCCCCCATCTTCCTGCAACACCCCCTTTCATCTTGTGCTATGGAAGCAAATGTCAGTGAAGCCACCATGGCCCCCAAGTCCCTGATCACACAGAGGAGCTGGAGGACAAGGAAGTAGAAAGGACCTTGGGTGGTTTTCCTGCTGTTAGAAGTTATGAAATTAAGGACTGAGATGTTACTATTCCTCTTTCTGACCCACTTTACTCAGAATATCATTTTTCCTCTAGGAGTACCAGAAAAACCTACACGTACTCAACTGGGGCTCAGGCCTAGAGATGAACACTTACTCAAACACCCTAAAAAAAGTTAGATTCCGTAGCAAAGACCATTTTCAGGCTCCCTCAGGGTTGGATTGAGCACAGGAGAGGGAGGATAGCAGGTTCCCCACAGCAAGAGGTGAGTATTCTAGGGTCTTGTTGCATCACTCATGGGAAGAGGATCTGGTCCACAAACCCTTCAGCTGGGTGTTTGGACAAACCTGACTGATCACCAGATTGGAATCTACAGAGCTGTGTCCTGGCCCATTTTGCTCTCATTTGTGGGTAAGTTGCCAAGTATCTTTAAACATCTCTGAGGCTTCTGCGTAGAATGAGGAACCAGCAGGGATGATAGCTAAGGTCTCCTCCAGCTCTGATCGCCTGTGATTCTATGGGCATTAGTGTTTCCAGCCTGCATCCTTACTGAGTGCTTAAGGAATGCTTTCCTGCCTGTCCAAACACTGGAATTTATTTATTTCATTAATTAAACACTAAACTTGGAGGCGCTGCACCAGCCACTGTGCTAAGTGCTAGGGAAGCAAAGAAGAATGAGACACAGCTCAACTTCCAAGAGCAAGTAAGCTAGAGGTAAGGAAAGCAAACACATGAATAGCATTTAAAGCACAATATGTTAAGTATGATAGATATCTGACATGATATGGAAAACATAGTGGAGGGAGGAGTTTGTTTTATTTGGCCAGATTAGCCAGAGACATATGTTCATAGAGGAAGGAACATTTGAGCAGGGCTCTTAAGGATGAATAGGAGAGCATCAGGGAAAAAGGGAAAGGCATCACAGAGCCCCAGAAGTCCAACATGGCTTAAGAGGGAGTCTTGGGGGAGGGTGAGAAAGGTTTGTGATGGGCCTTATACAGTAGCAGGTACTTAGGAGCTTGCAGAGCTCACTGCTGTGACATATCTGCTGACTGTACCTTCCTATGTGACACAAAAGGCCTACACTTTAATCTTTGGGACAATCAGGGAAGTAGGAGCGACTCTCTTTGAAAATATTCTATATATTCCACTGTAAGGCAGGGTGGCCTCCAATCCAGCTGATTAGAAGGAGAGAGAATGTCGATCTAAATCAAACATTCCACAACTCCTAGGCAGACCTGCCTTCTTGGAGGATCAGCTCTAGACCGACCACAGAGGGTTCCCTGGCCATATATCTGCAACCTCTGGGCCAAGCCACTTTTGCATGCCAGGGTCTCCTGCCAACCACATCTAGATGCCTGATTGCTATACTTGAGATCCTGTGTCTTTGGCCTTCTCTTGTTCAGTGTAGGTACAGGTAGTTTACTACTGGAGAGAGCAATTTCCGGCCCAGAATCCTAAAACACTAAGTGATTTTCATAGATATTGTTGTCATTGATTTTAGTCTTATGCTAGTGGAGGTTGGGGCTCTGAAATTAAATCCGATTTAAATATTACCAATTTCTAATGCAAAGATATTAGGAACAAACAACCCAAATGCGTATCTATTCTTAAACTCAGGTGGTAACCACTTAGACAGTTTTCACACTTTTATAAAAGCATGGAAATAAATCTCAGGACAATGTCCTATTCCTTCTTACAGGGCACGAAAGAATGCTATTGAAATCTGGTGTACCCCTTCTAGACCAGGACAATGCTGGCCTGTCCTGGGTCTCAGGCTTTAAAGCAGTATTTCTCAAAGTGAGGTCTACCATAGTACTGGCAATATCTTGGAACTTGTTAGAAATGCAAATTCTTAGGCTCTACCCTAGGCCTAGCAATGCTGAGTGAAACCCAGCAATCCGAGTTTTAATCTCTGCAGGTGATTCTTATGCGCATCCAAATTTGAGAATCACTGTTTTGGAGGGTCCCATTCTGGTCCCCTTCCAATTGCAACCTCTCCCTTGGGTGAGGGATCCAGGGCTGAGAGAGAGTGATAACCCAGAGTCAGCCTACTGCTGTGCGGTGCCTGCTTGGCTATAACTTTCCATTTCACGATCATCATTATGTCTAGACCACGCCCCAGAACCCCTGAGCAACCAGACTTGAGTCAGCTAGAGCTAAAGCATCTTCTGAAGACCCCCTGAGGTTAAGCGTGTTTGTATGGCCCTCTCTGTTGACACTTGTCTCAGCCTCCCCTTCACTTTCATATGGTCTCAATGATCTTTTGGTCAATTTCAGAATACAAACTGTTTTGTAAAGCTCCCAAGGTGACCCCAGGCAAAAGCCAGGGCTGAGAATCACAGCTGTACAGGAGGAATGGGAAACTTGACACTGGCTTTGATGAGCTAGCAATTAAGAAAAATTATCAAGAAATAAATATATCTCAGAAAATATAAAGTGCAGGTATGGTCACATCATAGGCAACAAGAAGGTGTGAGAATATAGCTTGCAGACTCTCAGGGGGATATTGCCCCTGTCTCCCCTTCCCACCTCCCCACCCCCAGCAATTGTCTAGATATAATTGACGTTTGTGAGTTGGAAAGTTTTCTTTTTACTCCTGGCATGCCACTTAAAATGTTCTTTGGTGTTGGAGCTATGGTTAGCTTATTATTAAGTCCAATGGTTATTTGCTGACAGTTTTAGTACCAAAAACTGGGGGATGCTTGACCAAAAAGACTTCTTGGACCTCTCATTCCTCGCAGGTGCTGGGACACAACGGCTAGTCCCAAGAGCAGTTTACACCACATCAAAAATGCTAGAGCAGCTGGAGTGAACTGCAGCCTCTTTCCTCCTAGATTCCACCTGCTGGAGTTCTGTGGGCTGGGAAAACTCACTAGAAAGGCTGGGCCTTAAGAACATGTTGCTGAGGGCATAATAATAACTTTTGGTGCTGTCGCTGTGGTTTTCACTGCTGTAACTGTTCCCCTTAATTCTCCCCTCTGTTAGTTCTTTCTCTGAGCCTATACACAAAGAAAATTTGAAATCTTTTACATTGAAAGTCTGTTTTCCAAATTTTTAGCCTAACCAGACGTTTTCTAGTATGGAATATGACTGTGGGGTTTGCGACTAGGAGCTTTTTTGCGGGGGAAGAATTCAGTTTGGGCCATTTTAAGATCATTTGATGTGTTTTAACTGTTTAGTTGTTTTGGCACATCTAATAGGAAAATAGCATCTGGCAATAAGGACTTAGGAAGACATTAAGGTTCAGCAAAACCACTATTCTTTTTGAAAGTTTCAATGCTGATAATTCTAAAGTGCCTTGCCACTTTTCTCTAAAAGAGAAATGGTCCTGTGGCTCTTTTGGAGATGCCCAGATAAATTACAAACTCTTCCTAGCATTTCCCAGAGAGGCAGCTCAAGGAAGAAGTCATCATGGTATTGACCTTGAGCTTCAGAATCAAAGAGCATTTGCTACAAACGTGCGTGGCCTTCTGGGGTGTGTGGCAGGCCACAATTTGCATGGTATTTACCCGACTGGATTCATGAGCTGTGGATGCATGAGCTGTGCAATGCCAATACCACGGAGAGGTTTTTGTAACGTGGGTAATTACAATGACACGAATGTGGTAGAAGATAAGGCATCTAAACACACAGCAGCCTTCCACTGTAGAGTTGTGGGCAGTACATTTTTGCAAGAATATGCTAGTAAATAACAGTCCTTGTAGTGTAGCCCATCAGCTTAGTCATACTAATGATATATCTGTAATCTACGTTTGAGTGCAGAAAACAATCCAATAGTTTCAAACTCTTCTGCAACCCTAAGAAAACATCTCCTCATTTCCAACTGGCTGATCCTTAAACCACAAGAAAAAGATCCATTTCAGTTCTGCATTGGGCCTTTCCTGACTGTTGTTCTAATACTTGGGACTAAGAGGTATTGAGGGAAAGGGGGACTCTCAGGTTGGTTGGAATCAAAGTTTACATCCAACGATACCAGCGCCTACTGAGGCCCCCAGCCCACTGTAGACCGAGATGCCCACCTGGGACAGAATACATGAGTGGAAACAAAACATTGCCAGTGAATGCTAACTCAGATCCAAGCTCTTTATTCCATTTGCTTTATAGGATTCAATGTCCTCAGCTCTTCTTGAGCTCGCCTTTTCCTCTCAGTGTATGGTATGTTTCCCAAGCAACAGGTCAGGCAATATTACAACACATAAGTCTATAATGCAATTCAGATGTAACTTCAGAAATTAAGACAAGCTAAAGATCCATAGCCCTGAAAAAGACCCGGGAAAAATCCTGGCTAAACACATACACAGTGTTCTAGGGCTTTTAAAATGCAGGCAGTTCATCCTTCCATTAAAGAGGGATAAGGGACAAGCTGTGGGGCTTGAATGTAAAGATCCCAGCAAAAGGTCACCCTTACTCAAAGTGTCCATGAGATGAGGCCATTTCTGTTTGAGCAGCTGGACTTCAATCTTACTGCAAAAACTGCTGCAACCCAACCACCCTGCATCAAAGGAAACATGGATCACAGGTAGCCAGCACCAAACACATCCTGGGGACACCGAGTCCCAAGGGCACGTCAGATGCCATCCTACTCCACACCCCCCCCCTTGGAGTGACAACTCCCTCACTCTTCCGTGCTGACATTTCCTGGCTTGTCTGCTGACTTCACACCCAGAAAATGACTCAAAGTATGAAAGATAACTTGGCCCAGCTTTGCCCAGGCATGCAGCACATGTGAATTCTAGGTAACCAGAGGATTACCTAGATAAGAGCTGGAAATGAAGAATTTATTTCCCTGTGTGTGTTTGTCAGGGGGCTTTGGGCTGTTTTAGCTACTTCCTGTGTGTGCCTTTAACTATCCCAGCCCCAAGTGGGCGCCTACTACACAGGTCATATACGCCTGATGGGGAATGTCGGAATGTCAGCGGGCTGGTTAACTGTAATGAGGGGCTATTTGATGGGCATTTTAAAGCTCACTTTAAAGAGTTTCATCTAGCTCCTTCATTACCCCAGGAGGAAAGGTCAGAGGAGATGAAAACCTGCTGTCCTCCTAAAGTCACTTGATTCTCATACAATTATATTTCAGAACATTCTCAAACTTCTAGTGTTTCTTCTTTTAGGCTTTTTTTGACCGTGACATCATGAACAAAAGCAAAACCCTGCACTGGGGAAATTTACTCCAGAGCTAACAAGGAACCCACAGAGTGTATCGTCTCCAGGGACCCAGAACATTGTGGGTAGTTAGAAATTCCAAAGATGAAGACAGACAGTTTTCCCTGCTCCATCACCCCCCGCCCACCCCGCACACACAGAGAAGGAAACCAGACACTCAGCCACTCAAGAGGTAAGTTTAGATGTTTAAGATTCAAAGAAATAAAAACTATTTATTTTAGAATCTCAGTTGTTATTTTACAGAATTATAGGCTGTTAGAGCTGTAAAGAAAGGCTCACTAATGACTCTGCACTTCCCTTGATGGCCACGTCAAACAAGGCCCTGAGGCCTGGGGCTGGTTGCATTTTAGCCCCACCACTTATCAGCTGTGTGACCTTTAGCAAGTGACTTAACCTCTCTGTGCCTCAGTGTCTCCTCTCAAAGGTCAGAATAATTATACCTTCTACCTTGAGTTGTTGAGAGGCTTAAACAGAATAAGCATTTAGCCCAGTGGCTGGCACCTAGCTGGTGATACGTAAATGTTAGCTATCCTTATTAATACCGTTAAAGACATTCAGCTATAATCAGGCAGTGGGTTACTGGCAGGCTTGGTGCAGAACAGAAGGCAATGCCTCCTGTCCATCCCATGCCCTGGTCTGGCTGTCTCTGGCAGGAAGAAATCCTGTTTGTGTTACAGTCGTTGTCTGTATTCCAGTCATTTTGGAATGGCTGGCCAGGCACATGCTCAGTGGCCCCGTCTGAACAAGTGTGGAACACAGTCGGTCGGCAGCTGCAGGATGATTATCTGCAGTCATTTCCTGACAAAGATGCTGAGTAACAAACTAAGACATTTGTTTTTGAAATGATCCATTTTCTTCAGCCTTGTCGTAGTCAGGGGCAGGAAGCTACTCCAGCTATGACTAAAACTTGCCAGGCCCTGTACAGTTAATAGCATCTTTGCTTAGTGTGATTGCTGCCTAACAGGGAAAGTGGATCACAAGGAGAATAAAACACGGAGGTATCTTCAAATTTATGCTCAGTTATCCAGGGATTTGGGACAGATTTAGGTATCTGCTGGATCGTTAACTTTTGGAGGTCTTGGGTGGTTTTCTCTCCATGGGGCAGTCTCAGAGGTTAGGCCCTTAATGAATGTTTGTTGAACAGAATTGAAAACTCTTCCCACAGCTGCACCAGTTTATTCAAAGTAAATCATTATTTCATACTATATTGGTAAATAACAAGTGGTCCCAATTTATATTCCTGGATAACTGGGTAAGCCCCACTTTCATGTTGGCGCTGTGGTGTTTTATTTAAGAAGGAGAATGCCCCGTTGCTGGGCCGACAGGTGCACTGCTGAGGAACCAAGTGTCTTAGCTCTCAGCAGCCCCTCATTCCGACTTCATGACAAGCACTAAAAAGCACACAGGTGTTGGGCAGAACAAACTCCTTATTTCCAGCTTGCTTATTTTTCTAGTTCAGAATTTCTTCGGAGAAAGCTATGCTCGAGTCCAGCCACTGGTTATGTTGTGCAATCCACTGGGATGGCAATCACCTCATTGTTTAGTTACAACCCATGAAAAGATGAAGCAAAGAAAGAAAAAAGCAGAGCACACACATAGGGAATGAGGGTGGAGGCTGCACGATGATAATGAAAACCATTTGTTAGCATTTCACTCCTTTCTTTGTGAATCAGCCGAGTTCCTGGCTCCAGGCCTCTGTCTGTGAAACAGAGCTGCCCTTCCAAGGCCTTCCAGGGGCTCATCCCGCCATATCTGGTCTAGAGTGTCACCCTTTGTCCCCAGGAAGGCGGGTGCTTGAATGGCTGCCCCAGCTCCCTCTGGGCCCAGCTCTGGCCCTCACCTTCTGTCCCAGGGCACCTACCCCTCCTGTGTGAATGTGCCCGGCCTCGGTGACTTTTAAGCCCTGCCTGAACCGGATTTGGTGCACTTTGTGTATGCAGGGCTCTCCTCTTTGCCTGCATTGTGTCCACCCGTCTGTGTCCAGGACTTGCAGCCCCAGCTTTTTTTTTTTTAAATTATTTCTACTTTTCTTTCTTTCAGCAGACCTGATTTCTCTATTCCCAAAATACAGGCTGAAACATTTTTAAGGATAAAAACCAAAAATAAATAAAAATTTAAAAATAAAGCTTATGCTTAACAAGCAAAAACCTTTCAACAACCGCCCCCCCCCCAAATTTACAGCCAGTAGAACAGTATATGTCTGCCTAAGCATCTCTGTTTTGCTTGCATTGTCCCCAAGAGAGGAAGCACCTCGAAATGCACATGTTGTAGTTACAGGCAGAGACCAGCACCAGATGCTCTGTGCACTTGTGCTCATGAAGTCCTAGTACCTAAGTGCTCCACCGCCCTCTGCCTACTTCTCGAATCTATCACAGCATTTATACAAGTCTGTTATTCAGAGCCATAGAGCATGGCAGCATTATGTTCAACCGTCACCACCACCACCACCACTATCTCCACCACCATGGCTGTCATTTCCACCACCTTGGCTGCCTGCATCGCCATGACCACCACAACCTCCTCCATCCTATCATCACCCATCACCACCACCAGCATCACTACTTCCACCATTTTACCATCACCATTACCACACCCCCACTATCAGTACCACCATCACCATTACTAACATCACCAGCATCACCACCACCACCACTACGAAAGGATTAAAGAACTTTTTGGAGTCAGTCAGGGAAGTCTGACCAGTGTTCCTCAAGGCCTCCTCTTAGGCTGAGCCAGAAGAGGGTCAAGACTGGGGGTCATTTAGTCTCTCCCAAGTAGTTAAGTGAATTGTTTACATTGCATATAACTCAACTGAGTGGTGAACAGAGCTGGGTCTAGAAATCAATATTCCTGCTTTCCGTCTGTGTATTCCATCATACTATTTTCCAGCACCCATTCTGGAAGTTGTATTTTTTTCTTTCTTTTTCCTGAATTTTGTTATTATTGTTAACTTTGTTTTTCCAGTAATATAGATGACATTATCTAGTTTAGATTTGATAAAATTATCTCAAAAGAGGAGTATCTATGACTATTCAAGGAAGTTATATATAGACACACATATACTTCAAAAGGTAAAGAAGGAATTAGGTACCTCGTCCTCCAAAATGAGGCCGGTTCTTCCATTTGCCTGTGCAATGTTTGAGGATCAGTGCACCATTGTTGCCGACCATCTTTGAGCTTTTCTATTTGTTCATAATCTGAAGACAATCTGACTTTGTGTTTAGGCCCCTGCAGGAGGGAAAGCTCTCCCAGAGCCCTCCCCTCAGCTTCCAGGAGGTACTCATCAGACTAGTGGGACTCCATGCAGTGATTGGCTCCCACTTGAAAGAGGGGAGTTCCCTGGGAGTTAAAGGCCAGCCCGAGTGTGGCTCCCTACTGGCCCCTCTGTGCCAGCCAGAGAAGGGCCACCAGTGTCCCAGGAGAAGGTTAGCTCCCTGGGGTGCTTCTTCCTTATCCACTTGTTCAGACACTGGAAGTTTGAGTTTAGGCTTGTGGGGCAAAAGGGCAGGGGTGGGCTAGAAGTCCCCCGAAGAGCCCCCTTAAGCTTCTCCCTTAGGCTGCCTGAGAGACATCAATAAGGATGGAATTACCTATATTTTAGGTGTAAAATTAAATGTGGTATAATATGATGCATTAAAATATGATAAGTACTTCACTAGCATAAACCATGGGTTAGAAGTGAATACAATTACGACCATTAATAATAAATAACAATTATTGGGTATTACGTGCCAGATACTCTACTAAGGGCTTTCTAGAGATTATCTTTTTAAATACTTATTAAAAGTCTTCTGAGATCAGTATTATCCCCAGTTTGCAGATAAGGAAACTTGCCCTCGACGTGAAGTGGGGAAGTACAAGTGCTTAGTGGATGTGTGAAGGACAAGAGCACAGGGCTGCTCTGTGGTCACTCCTCGTCACTGTTCTCCAGACTGCTGACAAATCTGACTGTTCAAAAGAGCAACAGCTTTGTCCTCTGGGCTTTGAACTGATGGCCGATTTCTGCTTCTGTGATATGGATAACGTATAGGTGGGATCCTGCGTATTTTCTATTCTTGAATTTACCTAATTGCTTTTAAAAATCTAATGGTGGAGTCCGCCTGCCGATGCAGGGGACACGGGTTCGTGCCCCGGTCCGGGAAGATCCCACATGCCGTGGAGCGGCTGGGCCTGTGAGCCATGGCCACTGGGCCTGCGCGTCCAGAGCCTGTGCTCCGCAATGGGAGTGGCCACAACAGTGAGAAACCCGTGTACCGCAAAAAAATAAATAAATAAAAATTTAAAAATCGAATGGTGATCTCCTATCTATAGAATACCTTGACTTCTCCACTTCTCTGTCATGAGACTCTCCTTGTTTACAACCTGAGGGAGCCCACAGTCACTGAAATGCCCTCCTCGCTGAAATACTCTAACCGCCGAGGAACAGATTCTGGATGGACCCACTATTCTGACAGTAATGTAGGTACAGAAGATAGATGCTTAGAATGTGCAGTTGTTTCTTACTGAGCAATTTATAGACATGGGAATGTGTCTATTCTATGTACTCTCATGCATTTTCTGGATAAGATTTACTCTTAATTGTGAGACTGTGAAAAAACCGAAAAACAAAAAAACACAGCAAGACAGGCACTACTCACTCTGGGCTGGGTTGTGATTCTCTGTTGGTTGGCTTTTTGGGTGTGAAGACCAAGCCAGAGACTGATGGGGCCAAGTGGAGTCTGTTAAATATTTCCATTCATGGACATGCAATAGAAAACCATCTCATACATTTACAGGAAAACATCACATATAATATCTTTGTTGTGCTTAATCAGAACCAGGGTAAAATTCCAGTCACCAGGAATAGAAACTTACCCTAATGATTTCATTTTTTAGTCCAAAATATACAGTGTTTTCTCTGCCTGCTCTGTTTGTCACTTTCTAAAACAAGAAATTACCAAGCTATAACTTTGGTTTGAGGGATGGGGGAAAACAGTCAACTCTGAACAGAAATAAAGAGAGACTGAATGTCAAGGGTCCTTGGTGGATGAGCATCCAGAAGTGGATTCAGTTTGTGGATTGTTGACTTTATTTCCCAGAACCGTGTGAATTACTCAATCAGTGTTCAACTGTCCATCCAGGCTCCAGGCTCTCAGCAGTGAGTACTTCATATATATATAATAGGAGTGAATCAAAGGCAGAGAAGAGGTTGAGTGAGCTACCACCAGGGGTTTGTGTGTGTGTGTGTGTGTGTGTGTGTGTATGTTGGTTTGGTTTGTTTTTTTTAATGAAGACATGGTTGTTTTCACTGTTAGTAAATGAAATGGTCTTTTCCAAGAAGACTCAGAATCTCATACTGTGAAAAACAGATAGGACGCTAGGCAGAAGAGAAGCACTTCCTTCTGATTTGCCACATTGAATTACATTGAACTGAGTAAATGGTTTAATATTAGGAATCATGCTTCTCTGTGTGCAGCAGATTAATGGTTTTTATTTTAAGCTCTGGGGTGAAAATCTGGCAGCTTCCTTAGCCCGCCAGCCTACAGCCTTCAGAAACTCTCTTTGAAAGAGACAGGATTGCTGTCTTCTAACTTCTCAAGAATAAGTGTGAGCAGGAAGAGTGCAAATCATAAGAAGGCTCTTCACCAGTGAGCAATAGCTGTCACCTACAGGCTGACAGCGACACTTTGGCAGACACACCAGAAGGGCGGACGTTGGCCATGAATTATGCAGCTTGGCCCCGTCCCCACTGGGCACCATGGGGGATCTGAGTAATGCTGGCACTGAGGATGGCCCTGGCTCTGGTGCAGGATCTGCAGCTTTCAGTTAGGGGCAAGCCTGGGGCTGGGTCCAGGTCAGGGACAGGGAGAAACGCCTTTCTCGTTTCCCATCAGCTTGGAGCTTGAAGAGTGTTTGTGGCATGAATGAATGAGTTCTGAACAGATGGAATCAGACCAGCCCAATGCCTGCAGGCACTGGGACAAACTCAGTGAGCTGGGGTTCGCCCTGCCCTTAGGAAATCTGATGTCATCATAGAGGGAAACTGAAGACAGGGAATGAGAAAGATGGAACTATAGTAAGAAGCACTTGAGAGAGGAGGAGAGTGGGGGGAAGTACAAGGGCAGTAAAAGAGAGGAGAGAGAGGGCAAGAAAATGACGGAGGGCAGTGGGCAAAGTGAAAGAAGGTGAAGAGGGGGACCCAAAGAGCAAAGCAAGGAGAGGGGAACCAGAGGAAGAAGGAAATGGAAGAAAGACACACAGATTGAGGGAAGACTTTGAAGATGGCCTTGGCCTCAGCTCCAGTGAGAGGGAAGAAATCCCCGCACAAGTCACAAACAGACACACGCTTCAGCCTGTGCCGGTGAGATGTGATTCCTAGATTTCCCTGGAGAAATAGCCCAAGCAAAAGGTAATCAGAGCCATTTATAATTAGCAACTCCCCCCAAAGAACCCAGATTTCACCGAACTGTCTTCTGGTGACCATACAAGATAATTCTGATGATGTTTCAATTAACAGTCTATTAGAATATGATTTTTTGCTGGAAAAATTCCAAATTTGAGCCCAAACCCAGTGGTAGCATTGTCTTGGCAGAACGACACAGAGATCTTGCTCCATAGATTAGGGTAAGGCCATATCCTAGGGTACACAGTGACTTCAACACAGAAGTCCTTCATCACAGAGCCGCCATGCTGGGTGTGCCAGACCGGCCCTTAAAATAAATGTGATTGAGTGACCTCACAACTATCAGAGTCAGAGAAAATGCCTTGGAAGAGAAACTGTGAGTGAAAAGGACTAAAGGACAACATCAGGGGAATTGGGGCTTCCCACTGATGCACAGATCCAGCCGGACTTGGTTATAGTGTAAACTTTGTTTAATCAAATCCTCTGTCATTGGGCTTCCCTGGTGGCGCAGTGGTTGAGAGTCCACCTGCCGATGCAGGGGACACGGGTTCGTGCCCCGGTCTGGAAAGATCCCACGTGCCGCGGAGCGGCTGGGCCCGTGAGCCATGGCCGCTGAGCCTGCGCGTCCGGAGCCTGTGCTCCGCAACGGGAGAGGCCACAACAGTGACAGGCCAGCGTACCGCAAAAAAAAAAAATAATCCTCTGTCATTAATAAAACCCCTCACCAAACACAAACACAGATAAATGATGATGTACTTGGATTTCACATCGGGCTCGCATCGCTGCTTCACCAGGTGCCATCCACAAATCTGAGATGCAAGCTGCTGGGGCTGGAGCTGCAGAGAGGCTGTCTTGGAGGAGTGCTTCCGCCACTCCGTTTGTGGCACTGCCATTCCCCTGTTACTGCTGCTCAGCCAGTCAGTGAAGGAGCTGAGGGAAACCACGGGCTCTGCCCAAGACCCACGATCCTTCTCTTGTCAGTGAGGCAAACGTTAAAGGCAAACCAGGAGTGTGGGGCATCTGGAAACCACCCCATAATAAAAATGGATGAAGTACGATGTCACAAACTCAGGAAAGTTTCCACAGGGAGGGGAGAAGAGATGCCCTCCATCGTTCCAGGAGACACAACTGGGATGGAGGGGGAGAAGAGATGCCCTCCATCGTTCCAGGAGACACAACTGGGACGAACGCACAGAGATGGAAGAGAAGCGGGTCCTACCTCAACACTAGGTTGCCAACGATATCCAGCAAGGGGGAACGGCTGCCAGCTGAGGTAGAATTCCCTGTCACGAGCCACGTTCAACTCAGGCTGAATAAATGTAATAGCCTCTCATTATAAGAGTACTGAGCTTGTGTAAATTATCAGCAATTAGAACAAATAAAAGGAGGGAGGGAGAAAAGGAGGGAAGAAGGAAGGAAGGAAAGGAGAGAAAGAGAGAACATGAATGACAGTGTGAATAGTGAGAGTGAGTCTTTCTGTAATCCCACCAAACCAGCACAGGAGGGGGAGATACAATTCTTCCATCAGTGTCAGTTCCCATCCACCTCTCCTTCTGTGAGCCTGGGCAGATTTGGTCTGAAAGATTCGTCTGTTTTAAACAATATGGCCTCTTTGCAAGCCAGCTACATCCGGTGCTCCACTGAAGAAAGAGCAGTCTGTTCCCATACTGGAGGGAAAACCAGCTGGTTCAGCTTATTGAGAGGTATTGTTATACTTCAGCATGGAGACTTCCTAAGGGGTTTTTGAAGGTAAATTTGGCTACACTTCACTGCTCTCTTATACATTGACTTTAGAACACAGCCCTGCTGGAGGACAGGTAGATAGTCTTTAACAGAAGGTGGATAATATTAAAATAAAACAAATTTTAGATAGATGCAGATATTAAAGATGAACACAGGGAAAAAAAGACTGAAGGGAGATACAGCAAATGTTAGCAGTAGTCAAGTTAAAGGATTATGGGTGAGTGTGTTTTATTCTTTTTTGTGGCCTGGGGGATCTTAGTTTCCGGACCAGGGATCGAACCCGTGCCCCCCTGCAATGGAAGCATGGTGTTTTAACCACTGGACCACCAGGGAAGTCCCATGTTTTATTCTTTATACTTTTCTGTATTTTCTAAATATTTTGCAATGAGCCACAAAGAGCTTTTACAATCAGAATAACGTATTTTAAAACAGTTTGACAATTGTATATTTAAAACTGTAGAAATGTCCATAGATTTCACCTATTAATCCCACTTTTGAGATTTTATCCCACAAAAATAATCCTAAGAAGGAAAGAGCTATACTCACGACTTTTTTCCCCTAAATTATTTATAATTGCAAAATCAGAAGCCAAGGTTCTTCAATAGTGGGATAGTTCATTAGTTACTCGGCAGAAAATCTTTTTCTAGAACTTCTGTGTAGTCATTAAATATGACTGTGAAGGCAGTAAGAACAAGGATAAATGCTTGTAATCTAGTGTGGAATGGCAGTGGGGGGACGGGTTAGGGAAGACCATGTATGAGATCATTGCAGCCAAGGGAAATCACACATGCACAGGAACCAGGCCTGGAAGTAAATATCTAAAATGAAAACAGTTGTACTGAGTATTAGAACTTTGGGTATCTCCTTCCCTTCTCCTCCATTTTCCAAATGGTTCATAATGTCATTATAATGCCTTTATAATGAAAATAAGGTCCATAAACCTTTCCATATGTTCTTTCTGTAAACCCTTCAGGTTTCAGGTGATACCAGATTTGTTTCTGTGTTCGTGTTCCCCTCAAGGTGCCGAGCCTGGGCTTCTGCATTCTGCAGAGGAGCAGTCGGTGTTGCTGACTAAGACACCAGGTTTATTTTTTGACTTTGGGTGGCTGCAGGTGGGAGACATGCTCAGTCTGTGAGCAGCCTCTTTGTTTACTCAAGCTACAGTTGTATTGCATTGAACACAGAATAAGAATCTGATGAATGGTTTCTATGTCTGTGGACACACTGTCTATGCTTGGAAGTTCTTGGATACATATGCAAATAGTTGGGAACTCGGATTCTCCTTCATCTATTGTTGACTTAGGTGGTTCCGTTCCCCCAAAGCTCACATAAGGTTTGGTTTTAATGGCAGCTCCTGATTACCTGTTCTATGGAAGGAAAAAATTGTAAACAAACCACCAAGCTATTTGTAGGGCATATTATTTGGTTGTGTTCACCACAGGCTTGGGGGAAGGGGGCTGGGGGAAAGAGGGGTAGGAAGGTTGGGAAGAGGGTAGCACTAACATTTAACACATGCCTGCCCCTCTCCAGGAATAACACTAGAGGCTTACTAGTGTGTGGCTCACTTGCACGTCCCAGACAGACAAGGGAACTGAGACTCTGAGAGGTTAGGTAATTCGTCCCAGGCCACACAGACTAGAAAAAAGGAATTATCTAGTTCTAAAGCACAGTAAGCATTGATTTCCATGCTCTGGGCACATACTAACAGATAATCCACAAAATGAAAAAAAAAAAAAAAAAAAGTCTGGAACTGACTTTAATCACCAGGGCTTCTTTTGTAGTCAGTGGTTTTCAAGCAAGGGTGATTGTGACCCCCAACCCCACCCCAGGAGATATTTGGCAACATCTGGAGACATTTCTGGTGTCACAGTGGAGTGGGGAATTGCTACTGGCATCTCACAGGTAAAGGCCATACATGTTGCTAAACATTCCACAGCGTTTGGGACCACCTGCCACAATAAAGAATCATCTGGGCTGAAACATTAATAGTGCTGAGGTTGAGAAACCTTGCCCTATCATAATAGAGCCCAATGTAACTTATCCCCACTACATTCACTTCCTTATTCACTTATGACATTAAGTTTCTGTGCTTCTGAACAATTCTCAAATATATAAAGTATCTGAGGTGCTGTCTGCTTACTGATCATGTGAGGAGGAACCACTCAGCATATGTAAATCAAATAAATGTGCATCTAGATGACAATGCCAAGTTCAAATCTGAAATTTATGAAGGGAGCTTACAGTGAAATTGCCAGCAAGAAATTAACAACTCCCCTAGTGCTACCAATTGTGGCTAACCCTAATCTGTATTAAATTCTACAGTGAATAGCTGAATGTTCTTCTGAGTCTCGGGATTCCCACATGTAAAATCAGAAACTTGGCTGTTCTCTGATAACAAGGTCACTCACTAAGATTTAACACTTAAGCTATGTCTATAAGCACAGTAAATTGCTTTGGTTTGCTGTTCCTTGCCTATTTGGAGGGCCAGCTCCAGGAGGGCCATTAATTTTGTTACTTCTGTGGCATCAAGACAGCCCCTGGGTAACTAAAGCTAATGAATTATTCAATACTTTTGTGGTTCACCATAATTTTGCAGGCATAGGATACCGATATTTGAGAAAGACTCTCAGAAACTCTGCAAAACTACAAAGGACTCAGGGATCATCTAGTTTAGTCTTTAATCAATCAAGTAATATTCCCTGGATGACCTACTATGTGTCCAATTCCATGCTCAGTATCAGAGAGAATACTAGACAAGCATACAGCACAAGCTTAACCCTCAAGTAATAAACAGTATAGGGGAGGAGATGAGACAAGAGCACAGGAAATATTTAGTGAATAACTTGGGTTCTAAATTGTGTTGTACGGACTGTTAGCAAAGACGGGGTTCAGAGAAGCCTCAATCACATGGAATTGTTGATATTTTTTCACGTGTTTACCTCTCCCATTACACTGACAGCTACCAAGAGTGCAGGGACCTTGACACTTTCTTCTTGGTGTCTAGACAGAGCCTGGTTTGTAGAAGCCAACAAATTAATGTCCATTTAATAAGTGAATGAATGATCTCAACAGGAAGTGGACCTTGATCTTGGCCTTGAAATCACAGGAATGTCTAAAATCAGTGTTTCCTACCCCTGGGATGTCAAAAGAGATTTGATAAAACAGGGGTTCCATGGTCAAATGCATTTGGGAATTGTTGGGTTAGAAACAGCTTTCTTTAATCAGAGCTTTCCATATGCTAGTATGCATTGGGAGTCTCTAGAAGGATTCACTTATCTGAGGTCAAACTTATTTGATCATGGAAACATTTTTTACTGAAGATTTGGTGACATAAATTTGAATCAATACACCAAGAAATTCACTTTGAGACTAGTTAATTTAAATTATCCAAAGAAAATCGTTTCTTGGATTGATCAATGCTTCGAACACAGTATAATGGAGCCCATAAAACTGTGATTTGGGGATTTTCAAGAGAGAGGAAAAAAGAAGTCCTGTCCCTCTAAACCAAGCTGTGTGAAGGAAAGACCAGAATACATTCTATGCTGTCCTTGAGCAGTTCTCATAAGTGGCCTCTTTGCCTCTCTGGTTTAGAGTGTCCTGCTTGGCCTGACGTAATGGCTTAAGCCTTGGATGGACATTTTTTAAAATTTTTGGATGAGTCTTTTCTTAATATTCCCAGTGGGCTTGTACTTTTATTTTTTTTAATGTCTTTTGCCCTGAACTGCTCAACTGGGCTTGATAAATTCTCAGCAGACTGCTGGCCCCAGAGCCCTAGATGATCTGGGACAGCTGCTGTTTGCTTTTTGTAAATTTGCACTTGCTTTGATTTTGGTGGGTTTCCTTACATAGTTTCCAATTATAAGGATCACGTATGGGCACCAATCCACTAAAAAGGTAAAAGCAAAAATGCCTATTATGTTGTTTCTTTACCTTATTAAAAGTTTTTCTTTTTTTAACTTTATCTTTCAAATGTACAGTTGTTTTTCCTTTTCTAATCAACTTTTGAAACAAGTCTTCCAGATCCCAAAGGGTTTTTATTAAAAGACAAAGCAGTTTAAAAATAATTGATGGTGAATTGGGGAGTTGAGTAATATTCTATTGCCATTGGGAGAAAATACAAGCAGACAGTGACACATTTTGTGAATTATTTCTGTTTAAACATCTGAGCCTGAGGTTACAGTTGAAGGCAGAGTTAAATCCCTTTCTGCAAGTAGCTTTGCTTTTAAGATAAATTTGTAAAATGATTCCTAGTACATTGTGTCATGTTCTAGACCAATGTATAGCCTTGAATTTTGTACCTGGATTCCTTCCAAAGGAGCGGGTTGTTGGGAATGGGCCTCATTATAGTACATCCTCATCTGTATCAGGGCTTGGGGGCATGGGTCCAGAGGATGACACTGCAGAAAGACCCTGGGTCATATCACAAACAAATGGATGCAATTCCCAAGTTGAGGAACAAAGTTGTCAAGTCCTGTAGAAGTGTAGCAGAATCAGACAGGAGCCAAAATCCTGGTGTGTCTGACTCACCAAGGTTTGTCTACATGGTTCTGTGGAAGATGTATGATATACCCTTCCCCTCTAAGACAGACCCTTGACCTTGGTGGCTCTGGGCCAGTCAGCCCTCTGGTCACATTTGCTTCTGTTGCTTTTCCCAGAGCTTGGCTTGGGATGCTCGCCCTGCTGTGACTGCACCTCTGTTTTCTCCAGCACACAAAGCTCCATTTGTGCTGCTGTGTCTCCCCAGAGTTGCTGCCTAAGTCATAAAGAAACACTGGGACCATCTCTCAGAAAAATTAACAAACCCTCTGGGCACAGCGCCCCTTATAGATGACGTGAACTGGATTTAAGTCACATAATTTGTGGCTAGTGCTTAGCAGTTGTTCAGTTTAATTCAACACACATGTGACGAGCACCTGTTCCGTGCAGGTACACCATGCTAGGGATTGCAGGAATTACAGAGGGGAATAGGACTGGTCTAGTTGGAGTAATGAGATAAGTACACAAACGGCTAAACTGAAACACAGAATGATAGCATATTGTTAATTCACTTGTTTAGCAAATACACAGAGAACCTACTACCTGCCAAGGCCCTATTTTAGATATGGGGGTACAGTAGTGGACAAGGTGAAAAAGTTCCCTGCTTTAAAGGACCTTAAATTCTAGTGGCTATGGACAGAAAATAAAGGACAAATAACCAACAAAATGTCAGTTGGTGATAACTGCTAGAAAAAACAAAGCATGATAAGGGTTTGGGAATTACAAATTGGGGACGTGCTAGTTTGTGACAGGAAGGCCTTTCCGATGAGGTGATGTTTACAGAGATCTGAATAAAGTGTGGCAGAGAGCTATGCAGAAATGTGGGAGAAACCTTCTAGGCAGAGAGGATGGCCAGTGTAAAGGTCCTGAGGCAGGAACGTGTTTGGCTGAAGAGAGCAAACATTCCCCTGCGGCTGGGGCAGAGTGATCCCTGGGGAGAGTGGCAGAAGATGGGATCTGAGAGGCAACTGGGACGGCTCTTTTAGGGCATTATGGACCTTGGTGAGGGCTTCGGACTTTATTCTGAAGGAGAGAAGAAGCCATTAGAAGGCTTTGGGCAGGAAAGTGACCTGATTTGATATATTCTAAAAGGAGCACTCTGGCTGAGCTTGCACAATGGGGACCAAGAGTAGAAGCAGGAAGATCAGTGAGGCGGCCCTTGTAATAATCCGGCAAGAGGTGGTAATGGTCAGGGCTGTCATGGCAGTGGGAAGACACTGTGAGTGGGATCTACTGAAGGAATAGAGTGAACAGGATTCCCGAATGGATTGTGGTATGGAGGAGTGAGGAAGAGGAGAATCAAGAATGACTCCAAGGTTTTAGCATCCAGCAGGATGGAGCTGTGATTTCCTGCGATAGAGAACACCAGGGAAGGAGCAGATTTCAAGGGCAAAATCAAGAGTTTGGTATGGACATGGTAAATTTGAGATCCCTATTGGACAAGAGTGCAAGTAAGCGGTTAATATGGAAATCTGGAGGTAAAGGAGAGAGGTCAAGAGCCGTAAATGTAAATTTTGGAAATACTGAGATTTGGAGTTTGTCTGGGATAAGGAGCCCGGAGAACTAACTCACTGAGGTTTATTACGTGATTCAGTTTCTGACCTTCATTTTTCTGTAGATGAAATTAAACAAGTCTTCCTGCTCTGAGACCCCCCTCCCCCTCGTCCCCTTCTGTGCCTTCCCTGGTCAGTCTCAGGAAGCTTCTCAAAAGCAGTCACTCTGTCTTATTTAGCTTCCTATCCTTTATACTGTCCAGCATACACCTGGCATATCAGAGGCTGCAAACTTGCTCTTGAGTTGCATTGAGCAAACCATTTATCAAATACCTGCTATACATCCAGGGCTATGCTATGTGCCGGGTGATATTATGAGTAATATAGGGCACCAGTGGGGAGTCAGTAGCCTTACACATCAACCACTAGAGAAACCAAGAAGCCATCTGTCAGAGTGAAAAGAGATGCACAAACAGTCAGGAAACAGTCAGGGGCCTAGGGTTTGGTCTGGTCTTTGTTAGTGACATCCGGTAAGTCATCACACATCTGGGCTCATTTTACATCTGTAAAATGGTCTGGACCAATTATCTCTAAGACTCCTTTCAGTCCTAAATTTCTGCCTCACCAAATTATGCATTATTTATAGGAGTAACTGGGATGAGATCTAAGACCTGATGGAGGCTGGAAGACTTGAGTTGGACCCTAGATATTTGTTTCACACTCATGTATCTCAGATAAATTCAAAAAAGAAAACAGTTGATATCTGCTCATTGCCTACCTATTTCTTTCTTTCTTTTTTTGCAAATCTTGGTGTCATCTTTAAAAGAAAATTACATATATATATATATATATATATATATGGCTAATCATAGCTAAAATTTACCAGATATCTTACATGTGCCAGCTATTGTGGTAAATACTTTAAATGGATTATCTCACTTAATGCTCATAATAGCTCTATGAGTAGAGTTGTTTGGTTTTTGTACAGAGGAGGAAACCAGAGTATATATATTTGCTTAGGTAAATCTCAAAAATCAAACAACCAACAAACAAACTCACTCTAACAATGTTTTACTCAGATTACATAATTTTAACCTAGAAAATCTCAAAGAGAGTCAAAACAATTTTGATTAAACTTTTAAATCTTGGAGCAACTGAAATAGTTTATTAACTAACTAGCGTTTTAAGATGTATTTTTCTCAAATGACATTGCATATTAAGAGAAAAGATTTCCCCATAACCTCAGGATTTGTTTGTAACAAGTAGAATATTATTTGGGGATTGAGTGTTATTTTCTCAAACAAGTATGCACAATTCCCGATATGCCATCATGCTTTTTATTCCAATCCCACTACTCAGAGATAACCAATGTTAACAGTTTGGTCACATCCTGCAGCATTGTCTTTGGTACTCAAATTTTCATACCAATTTAGCTATCTAGAAGTACTTTATTTTGACATGGGCCTGGCCCCTCGGAGTGTGTAATGAAGGAGGGAAGGCCTTTCTCTTGCCCAGTTGGTAAAAATGGAGTCTTCCACGGGGGTGAGTAGGTGGAGTCATGGCTCTTGTAATTTTCCGATGTGATGACACTTGCATGGAGCCACCATGTGTTTGCAGGGCAGCTCTGAGGGCTGGGCATCTGATTTCAATAAGCCCAGAGAGCAACTCCATCCCACAGTGCCTTAGCAGGCAGACACATCTGCTCTGTCTCCACACTCCACAAGCCAACAGAAAGTTGCTCTTGTGGAGCCTGTGGTCCGGCTTGACAACCAAAGAGAGTAGTTGCTGTTGGAGCCTGTCCAATCCCTGTGGAGGTCAAGTTTTGACCCAGAGCCTTTCGGAGCTTAGAAGCCAGGCTGGTATTGTTCTTTATGGTTAGTCGTGTTGTCTCAATTAGAAACAAAAAAATCTATGAAGTCTGGGTGCAGACTTCTCAAGTCTGGAATTCCTCCCACACATGGAAAACAGGACTCACTCAAGGAAACGATGCCGCTGTGTTTGTCACCCACATACTTTGGGATCTGACCACAGAGAATAATTCGCACTTTATCCGAGCTCTCTTCACCTGGGACTGGTAAAGAGCTTCCACTGAGTAGAGCCGCAGTCAGGAGACCCCAGTCAAGTGACCGTGTGCAGCAAAGTAAATGCTTGGCTCTCACTGGCGAACTGGAATCCCATCCCTGCCGCTGGCAGGAGTCCCGTGTCACTGAAATGTTTGGGTAATTATTGGCAATAAGATGTTTTATTTAACAATATTTAGACAATGCACATGATAACATAAACTCATGAGTTATTTCACTGTTAATAAAGAAAACATCCCTTGATCTTCAGACCGTGTGGCTTTCGGTGGAGTAAACAGATAACCCTGTGCTGCTCTAGGAGATGGTAAGCGGGTAGCATCAGTCTTCACCTTTCCCTCCCACAAAGGCTGCCCCTCCCCTGGGCCCACGGTACACAACTTCCCCCTTCTCTGGGCTTCCCATCCTCTCTCGTGGCCTCTGTTCCAGGACCTAGGGGGGCTTCCCAGGGGCAGGCTGCAGCCAGATCCCGTGGAGCCTTCGTGTGAATTAGTGGAAGGTGCCCTTCCATCAGCAGAGCTCCCACTCACCCCCTCGGCCGGATACCCAATACAGGACACAACCTGCACACTGCCGTGGAGAATGGGGACCGCCCACAGTCCCTCTACGGATGGCTGGACAGGGCTGCCCTCTAGACTGCCTCACTGACTCACGGGATCTGGGTCAGGACCCTGGAATTACGGCGCATTGCCAGAAGGGTCAGTAGGTACCCTTGGACTCCAAGGCAGTGTCAGCAGAGGAACAGCGAGGGGATGTAGCTTCTCTGCACAGCAGCCGGGGGCTGTCTTCACATCCACCCACCTCTCGTCTGCATTACTGTGGGCAGCTCACCTGTGCCAACCTCCTTTGGCACATCTGTGACCTCCAGCCACCCTCTCTCTTTCATCATCTCCTCTGTGTTCTAAATACAGAGCACCTACAAACAGCAACCACTGCGGCATCACCGTGTCGTACCACCCTGACGGCCCACATGCTGGTCTTCCCCCCACAACCCCTTTGGGCAGCCTCTGTCCCTCAGTGCATCCACTGCCACCCTGCGTGTGCAGTTTGATAATCTGAGAACCTAATTCAGGAGTAGGTGTTAGTAATGCTGCCCTGATCATTTGGGTTTTGCTTTTAAGGGAAGCCATCTGGAGACCCACAGTCCACCTAAGGGGTGGTGCCCAGAGTGTGCTATGGGCAGATAACATTGGGTGGCTTCACAGGACCCCCTAAATTATTACCTGCATACTCATGCCTGGCTCTAACTGAAAATCCTGGCTGGGAGACTTGCTGGTTGGTGTCACCCAGCCTTTAAATCTGATGAGAGGTTAAGCTAGTAAATGGTTGAGTTCCCATAGCACAGCGGGTGCCTTCCCCAGGGTGAGCCAAGTGTGAGCATCACGGGCTCCCATCCGGGAGCTGGGAGCTGATCAGAGGGAATCATCTAGAGTGTCCAGCTTCTTCTCCCACCCAGACCCCATGGCTGGTCTTTTCCTCCAAGATTCTCCATCTCACAGCCCTGCTGACTGCCTCATCTGCACCTGCACCACCATCCAGAGCCCATATTCTGTGTGCACAGCAGACACCACGCAGACACACAGAAACACACACACACACACAGCTGCACACACACCCTGGAAACAAAGGTACTTCCACTGTAAAGCACCGCCTCTGCCATGTCCACCTGCTTTGCTTCCTGTCAGTCTTTGTAAGAACTCAACACTCACTCTTTCTCTTGGCAGATCCCTTTAGAAAACTGGGAGGACAGCGAAGGTGCAAGGATAGTAGAATCAGTTGTTTTAAAAACTTGACCAAATCATATATATTGTGAACTCTGACCTGTGCTCACCTGGTGTTTCCTGTGCCTAGAAACAGACTGGGAAAAACAGCAGAGGTGCCATGTTCTAATCTCGTGCCCTCGGCTAAGCTTTCAGCCCCTGGTTCTTGTGCCCCGAGCAGCCCGAGTTATATTAAGGAAGAACAATGTCAGCCTAGCAGCCTCAGCCAGGCCCCGAATTCCTGAGGGGTCAAAGCCTGACTGGAGATCTGCCTGACCAAGTGTCTCATAGAGGTGGTTGATAAATATCATTAGATGGCAAGGGGGTGACGAAGACCACAAGAACGGGCTCTTTCTTAGAAGCCAGATGGCCCAGGGTGTGACATAAACAGCCCCAAGGCCCCAGTCACTTGTCGACAGTGCCTTTCTGGGAATAGGCTCTTGGAAGAGTCTCTGCAGGAAGGGGACAGGCATTTGGCTTAAAGGGCAGGGTCTGTGCTGTCCACAGCAGGAAGCAGGTAGAACGTAGTTGGAGCCCATGGTGTGTTGGTAAAGGCGGTTCTCCAAAGTGGGAGGGACCTTGATTTGTAGCATCTGCTGCTTTCTGGGGTGTAAATACTCCCACCGTGGCTAATTTCAAGCTACCAGTGTGACCTCACTGAGTGTGGAGTTGGGAAGAGAAGCTTGCAGTGGATCAGGTGAGGGCCTGTTGGAGCCCGCCTCAGCACACCAGTGTCGGAAATATCTTCCTGGGTGAGGAAGGGAGACTTCCCTTCATCTGGGGAGCATCTCTCCTTCTCCTGCCTACCTTTCCACTTTCAAATGAATCATGCCTTCCTCCAGGAACCATCCCTGCCCCCCTAGGACCCCCTCTCCAATGGCATGTGGATCTCTCACATGGAGCACTTCTCAGAGTGGAAACCGCCCATTCCTTTGTGTGATTCTTGCCACTGTCTTCCCAACTAGTCTGTAAGCCTTGTGAGGGAGGAACTCTGTACAGTTTTTGTCTACCTTGTATCAAGGATGCCTGGCATGGCTCCTGGCACAAAATCGGTGCTTGTGAAATAGCTGATGAAAGAGTGAATAAAAGAAATGACCTGAGACCTGAGCTGGGCTTGGTTGATAACCCTGATTTTAGACAAGGGACTTCACCTGCTACCTTTTTGGCTTTTTTTCCTTCTTTTTCAAAATTTGTATCTATATCTCTATATAAAGACCGAATGATTTCGCATGATTCTTTCAATGCTAAGATTCTATGGATACTTGAGTCAGGAAGGTAATGCAATTTTTGAATGTTTGCAGCTGCTTCAGCAATGTCTTCACTTTTTCATGTGGGGTGTGTGGGTGTATGTATGTGTGTATATGTGCGTCTGGTTATAAGTGCCTGTGCGTGTGTGTGTATGTGCATGTGTATGTGTGGTGTGGAGGGTAGGCGGGGCAGACGGCGGAAACATGCGGAAGGGGGGGGAAGAAAATCTCATAATGAAATGTTTTCATTTCCTTTTCATGTCCAAGGCCACCGGGTCATAGAAGAATCCATCTGACAGCCAGCCCTGTGGTATTAGATTCATCCCAGTGATTCTTTTTCCCAAAAGGCTAAAGGCTTCATTGGAATTAAAATGAAGTAAGAACTGCCAGTCAGTTCCTAAGTCCCTTGTGGGCAGGTCCAAGTCTTAAACGTCCTTATATCCTGCTAAAGCCCAGAACGGTGCAGTGAGAAGCCAGTGATACCTGCTGAATAGTTAGCTTTAACACAGACCTCACCTTGGCAGTAGGAGTCAGTCCTAATCACCAGTTTTGTTGGAACCAAAATATTCCTCCATTTTTATAGGTTTACTTAGGAACACATGGGCAGAAACATCCTCAGAACATTTTATAAATTTCGGTAGTTTTGATCACAAATCAGGCAACCTACAATTTACTTCTCCTTCAGTCCAAGGAAGCTAGAGGACCCTTCTCTCTGGGATTGCTTTTCTGTCCCAGTCCAGCACTTTCTGGCAAGACCAATGGCAAATCTAAGTTCTGGGCCCCTTTTCCTTTTACCCATTGCTGCATAAATTCATTTCAAGGGCCATGGTTCCCTCGCTTTTGTGACCATCCCAGGAATGAGAGGTGAGAGCGAGGTGAGACTACCACCAAACCCCTTGTAAGAAAGGAAAGGAGCTGTCCCCTGTCTGTGTATAGCATGACATTGCCTTTCCACATGACAAAGCCACATGGAGGCAGCAAGGAGTAGATCCCAGAAATCTGTGGGAGCAATTCTTAGCTGGCTGTAAATGCTCTGCGACAGGGACAGGCCCTTGCGGGTCGGGGAGAGGTGCTCCAGCCTAAATCCTGGAATCGTGCTTAGGAAGCTAGGTTGCACTTTCTACATGGAAGCTTGACCTGAGTAAAGAGTTGCAAGAGGACCTGGCATGGGGAAGACAGGTTGTGATAACAACCACGACAACAAGAACCCTAAACTTTTCAAGGCTTACGTGCGTGGTGCTACGTTAACCATCCCTAGGCATTATTATATGTAATCATCATAGCAACCTTATTATTACTGCCATTTGACAGATGGCTTAACTGAGGCTTACCCCACAATTGAACGGTAATCACAGGGACACCGTGACGTTGAACTTCTGCCTTCCTCGGCTAGGGATTTCCTCCCAGTGTTTTAAACTCCATTCCCTTTCCCTCTCACTTCACAAAGACCTTAAGCTCCAAAATATTTCCATGAGTCACTGACTGATGTCTGAAATTTTACTTTCCAAGATTTTAATAACAAATAGCAAACAGCCGCCGTTACAGCTTTTTATGTGCCAAATACTGTGCTGTTACATGTATGCTCTCATTTAACCACTGCTTTATAAAGGAGGTATTATTATTATTCCAATGTTACAGTTCAGGAAACTGAGAATCAAAGGGAGTTTTTATAATATATGTAAAGTCACACAGTCAGTAGGAAGGAAGGACCGGGGCCAGCCTTTTGCTTGCTCTGTTGCCTCTGAGTGGTTCACTGCCTTCTGACGGAGGGAATTTGATGGCTGCTGAGAGCATTTGCCCCTGGGATAGGCATCTGTCTGAGCCTTTGTCAGCCATGTATTTCTTAGTATGAACGAAGGGTCAAAGATCAGCCTTTGATGGAGTAGAAGTTTGAGAGCATCACATCTCTGTATACCAAGGAGACCTAATGATGGAAGGGGGATCCAGTGACAAGTGGCAGACAGGTTTTGTGACCAAAACGTCAAAGTGAGTGTCAGCGGCTCTCTGAGGAATCAGCAAAGAGATGGTTAGCTCAGGGGTGTTTTATGGCTTTCAAGGATGTGTGACAGACAGACTCATCACCTTAGCTCTATGAGGCACGTGGGGCCCAGGCAGCTATGAGACTACGTCTGTGGGGAAATCCATATTTCTATGGACTGAGTCAGGGCTAAATTAGACATTGGGGCAATGTAACGCATCTGAATTTCACCACCATTATATCATTCTTTAGACCTTGTAAATGTTCATGATGGTATTTTTGGTAGGTTGGAGTAAGCTGTCTACATCTGAGGTGTATTACTCTAAACCTACATTATCAGACTAATAAAATAGGGTGTTGGTCAGCTAATCCCCTATACTGATATCCTCAGAAGTATCCAGGCAGCAAAATGAACCAGAGTTGCGAGTAAGTGTTCTGAGGTGGCCGTGAGGGCACAGACCCTGACCATACGTGTCACTTGGAGGAGATGTTGGGTTGAGTGGAGCTGTGTACCTGGGATGAGGCATTCCCCTCCCATGAGGGGCTCCGTGATCTACAAACTCTGGAATCCTGAGACCTTGGAAAAATAATCCATGATGTGAACCCAACCCTCCTCAAGAACTGGACATTTACATCCTATTGTGAGGTGGTGCGGGGGGGGCTGACCTGGGGCGGTGGGGGGCACCCACTCATCATCTGGCATGTGTGCACGTGGACTACACATTGTCACATGTGGCATTATGGGAATTGCTTTTTTAAACTGAAGCGCAGGACCAATGTTTGGCAATGGCTCAGAGTGTTTGAAATCAAGACTATCCTGGAACCACATTTGCATAATTATCTCATGTAATACCAACTAGATATGGGTCAGTATGTCTATTCAGGACACAGTCTCTGCCTGGCTACGTGAAAGGTCTGATTTTACCCTTTGCTGGCCTTTCTAATGGCCCAAGTCCAACTCACAGTTGTCTCACTTGGCTCCTGGAAAACTTAGAAGAACCCCCAGTTCCTTCTCCAGGAACTACTATCAGCCCTTCAGGATGAGCTACCCAGAGATGTTCCCTGGAGATGGCTTTTCTTCCATCCCAGACCCCTCCCTCCCTCCATACTGAGCTCTTCTCCTGATCTGAACCAACTGGAGCCTAGGTTTCTCCTTCCTGCTCCTGCTTTTCTCCCACTCGCCTCTCTTTCCTGGCTCCTCTCTTCAATCACACATCTTAGACCCCTGAGCCCTCCAGCTCTGCTCTCCACCCTATTGAATGTTAAAGTCCACAGCTGGCTCTAATCTACAAGAGGTGCCCCCAGGTACATTCAGGCTTCAGAGGAGGCCACAGCCCTGCTCCATTTGGGGCCACCTTAGCTGAAGGGGTGAGGGCTGCACATGTCACACCTCCTCCAGGAAGCCTTCCCCTACATGCTGGATCCCACTGATGGTCTCCTTTCCTAACCTTCTGTAGTAATCCCTGTCTGCCATATTTACCAACCATTTATTCATTCAACAAATACTTCTTGAGCTCCTATATGTGATGCAGCCCTTGATGAACACAACAAAGTCCCTGTCCCCATTCTTACATTCCTGTGGAGGAGAAGGATAATAAACAAGAAAACAAATAATAGGACTAAGTACTGTGAAATAAAGAAAGTAGGGTAAGGGAACAGAACCTACCATGGCAGGGTTTGGTGGAGTGGGGATAGACATTAAATTACGGTGTTCAAGAGGGGACATCTGCGCAGACCTAAATGATGAGCAAAAGCTAACCATGTGAAGAAGACCTGTGGGTAGAAGTGTCCCCAACAGAGGAAATAGCAAGTACAAAGGCCTAAGTCAGTAGCAAGAGTGATATGTTGAAGATATAGCAAGAATGTCAGAGAGGCTGCCACGTAGCAGGCGATTGGAGGAGTGATACAGGACACAGGAAGGAGGGTCAGGGTCCGGATAACATAAAGGCATTCTCCGCCTCACCCTGCTGACATTTTGAGCCAGATAATTCTTCGTTGTTGAGGGCTGTCCTGTGCACTGCAGGATGTTTAGCTGCATCCCAGACTCCACCAACTAGATGCTGGTATCACCCCACCCCCGGCCCCCTCCACGTGTGACAATCAAAAATGTATGATGCTGCCAAATGCCCACTGGGTTAGGAACCATTGAAATGAGGCCGTGGCAAGGGTATGGATTGTATTCTCTGTGTAATTGGAGGGTTGAGAGCTAAGAAATAACGTGACATGATTTACATCTTCAAAAGGGCATTGTGACTGCTGTTGGGTTAAAAGGCTGTGGGAAACAAGAGTGGAGGCAGGGAATCCAGGAGGAGGTCCCCGTGTCGTCTGGCTGAGAGGTGACAGTGGTTGGGACTAAGAGGCAGGAGTGGGATGCTGAGAAGGGACTGGGTTCAGAACTTATTTGGAAACCAGTGAGACTTGCTGGTGGATTGAATATAAAAGGTGATGAGGAAGGTCCAGTCAAGGGTGATTTCTAGATTTGGGGTCTGAGCAACTGGGAATAATGATGTCATTGTCTAAAATGGGGAAGACTAAAATAAGACTCGGAGAAAAGTAGTTCAGGGGTCAAAAATTCTCCACTTGAGATGTCCATTAGATCTCCAAGTGGCCATGACAGTAGAACGGAAGAGGCTGGAGCCCAGGGGAGAGTCCAGATTGGAAATAGACATCCAGAAGTTGTAGCTCACCTTTAATGCCTGGGGGAAAGAAAGGACCCTAGACTGAGCTCCAGGCACTCCAATATTTAGAGGCCAGAAGAAGGAAAAGCCAGCAAAGGAGACAGAGAAGAGGGCCAGTGAGAGAGAGCGGGGACATTAGGAGAGCTTCGCATCCCCGAGGCATCCTGGCCTGGCAGCCTCATCCACCTTGGACTGTCCTCAGCCAGGTCACTGCCTAAGCGGGGAGCCCCTTGGGCACTCATCTGTGATCAACACCAAGGACTACTATAAAACTGGGTTTTGGACAACCCAAGGACTTGGCAGGGGTCACCTTGTTTAATCTTTGCACTAAGAAGTTAAGTGCTACTAGTTCCATATCACAGCTGAGGAAACTGGAAATCAGAGAGCTGCAGTAATTCGCCCTCCATCACATGTGTTTTTCAACGCCACTCCTGGGCCTGGAGCCCTGGAGAGTCTGATTCCACGTTCACACTTTTTCCATGGCACCCTTGGCCTCAGTCTCGCAGGGGCCCACTCAATGCCTGGCACAGGCCTCCGTTCCCACCATGGTAGGAACAGCTTGTTTCTGCCTAGGCTTACATGAAGTGCTTTCACATCTGCTACTGCATTTGAGATGGGCAGATGGGAGCTGGGATGGCTCATGCAGGGTAAGTGACTGTCAAGGTTCCTCACCCAACTATGGGCAGAGCCAGCACTGGCGCCAGGAGTCTCATGGTCCTTGTCCAGGGCTCTCAAATCTTACCTCTTATACCTACAGTCAAGGTATCTTCCCAGCTGGCAACCATATTCAAGACAGCAGCCCCATCTGGTAATGCAGGGGCAATATTATTATTCTCATTTTACTGATTAAGAAACAGAGGCTCAGAGGGGTTCTGTGATTTGCCCAAGCTACACAGCTAGGAAGAAGCTGAGCCAGAAATAAATCCCCAGTTTCCTAGCTCTCAGTAGTACTGAGTTGAAATAAATAACCTATATCTGACTTAACCATTTTTCTTTCTTACATAACAACTTTCCCAATCCATAAAAGAAATAAGCTTTAGACAGGTTTGTGAAATTTTCCCAAGCACAAGTATTGCCAGTCCGAATTCTGCAGTAGGTCCATAATCATTTAAGAAGTGGAAATGGGTAGAAGGAGGACATTCTGTATACTGTGCCAACTTAAAATTCCTTTCTTTCCCCTTAATCATAAAGGTGCTTTAAAAATAATCTTTGAAACATATTTGTTGCTTTATTAAGGCTTCTACTTTCTGTCCCACTCTTTTTTAGAAAAAATCAAAATAATACTTAAAAGCCCCACTCCCTAAATATTTTCTTTCATTTCCAAGATACAGAGATGCTGACACATGGGCATGAAATCTGGAGTCAGGCTTTGGTGTCTGACCTCCTGAAAAAGAAAATGAAAACATTTCTAAGTGTTCACACTTTCCCCGTGAGAGGACAGACACAATACCCTTGAACCCAGATGAAAAGAAAGGTAATTCGTTTCATGCATAAGAAATATTCTTGGTGGTATGTTCTGGGACAATTGATTCCATTTGTCATTGCAAGTTTCAGAAAGGGTGGAAGTATGCTTTTTCTCCCCCCCTCTTTTGGGCACAGAAAATGTTAAGTCAGCATTCACTTTTTCTTCAAAACAAAACAAAACAAAACAAAAAACCCAGGTGCAACAGTGATGGATTTAAACAGCCTCTTAGCTGCTTCGCTTATGGTCCAGTCAAGCTCCCGGTGCTTGGCTCAATATAACCCACCTGCTTAAGGAGAAAGGGGCTGGGTATGATGTCACAAATGTGTGTCTTCTGCTATAAATGTTATTTAAAATGTGCAACTGGCCTGGTGACATTAGTTTTACAGGGAATAGTGGGATAAGTGGTGGAAAAGCACGGAGACTCTTACAGAGATGAAAATTACACCAGATCCACGTCTGCCTTCTCCCCTTAGGCCCCCTGCCCTGCAACCTCAAATAGAGATGTCTTAACTGCCTGGAAAGGAGCTTTAAACCTTTGGTCTGGATAGGAATTCAGTATTTGAGGAGATGTCACTAATAATCCTCTTTGAATCTGAGTGGTGAAAATGGGGCCCAGGGGGAGGGCATTTTACAAGAAAAGAGTTGGAATGAGCCTCAGGCGAGCACAGGAAACAGAGGAGGGAGAAAGGTGAAGCTTCCGTCTGAACAAAGAGGCAGCAGTCTGTCATCCCTGATCTGTCTTCAGGGGCTGCGTTAGCCAGGCTCTCAGGAAAACTGGGGCATATCATCTCTGTGGCCCCTGGTGTGGGTCAGTCTTCCACACTTCCAGCTGGAAAGGGGTGGTCTGGGGTCAGTGACACATCAGGGCCAGGTTGAGGACCGGAGTCAGGATTAGGGTTTGGTTTACCTGAAGCTGTCAGCTCCAGGGCCCACGCCAGGAACCTCTTGGCTGTTTCTACCAGGAGAGAAACTGAAACCCTCCACATTGGGGCCGCCTGGAGCCTCGCTCACGAGAAAATGTTAGGCTCTCTGCTCTGGGCAGAAACTTCTTAAGAATTTGACAATGTCAACATTTTAATGGTATCTTAGCCCTGTTGCCCTTACAAAAATATACTGAGGAGGAAGGATGTGATTTGTGGGAACATAAGCTCCATACAGAGTCACTATACCACCACATTAGGACCAAAGCATTCATCCCGGTCACAAGGCCAGGGAAGGCTGGGATGTCCCCCCTGATGGTTCTTAGTGACAGGGAGGGGGATGTCTTGGGCCCCTTGGACAATTACTGTCATGATCATGTCTGGGGAACAGAATCACAGAAAGATGGCTACGCAAACATGAAATAGGGAAAGATGGTAGAGAAAGGTAGGGACAAAGGTGAGATATGATTGCTGTTGTTTCTTCGCTGGGTTGACCAGAGAAGCAGCCAACCTCAGGGATAGAAACATCTAGGGAAGTCACGGTTCTGATGAGGTTGATTAGTCTCAAAGAAGAAGATAAAGAAGGAAGAGGAGGCGGGGGCGGGGGGGAAGGAGAAGACAGGTGATGCCAGTGGCTCTTGCTTCCTGAGGCCTCCTTGGTGGCAGGCACAGTACCAGGCACTTTATCTGAGTCACTTAATCTACACAACAGCCCTACGAGGAAGCAATTAGTCTGACCTTACAGATGAGGCCGCTGATCCTAAGAGTACTTAAGTTACCCAAGATCACACAACTAGGCATCACAGAGCTGGGATTTAACCCCAAGTTTGCCTGGCTTCAGAGCGATGCCCTTTCCTGTACAACGCTGTTGTCTGTGCCAGTAGCTTTTAAATGTTTTTAACCATGATTCACAGTGAAAAAATACATTTTCCATCGTGATCCGGTATGCACACATATTGTGTAAATGTATATACAACTAAAATAAAAGTTTTATGAATACCTTCCCTTTCTCCATGCAACGCATATTGATTTTTAAAAATTTACTCTACTTTTTTCTTTAAAAAAAAAAAGAGAGAGTTGTACTACTTGATTTCGCATCCCCCTAATGGGTCTGTAGTTTGAAAACCATTTTTCTTTCCTTTACTCTATGGCAGAGTAACATTTGAAATGTTTGTCAACTTCCTGCTTGAGCTTGTTGGATGCTGGGCAGCATCTTTGCTTTGGAGGCAGGCTGCTAATTATGCGCCCTGGACCATCCCTCTGATGAGGGGACATCATTAATCAAATATTTCAGAAATTACAAATATCTGACAAAGCCGTTCACTTGGAAAAGAATCAGTCCAGGAAACCATCCAGAAAACATAATCGCTGATCTCAGGCACCGGCTAGTAATATTTTAAGCAGTTGATGCATGCTTTTGCAAAAGAAACAATTTTCTCTGCCTTCAGAGCCTAAAGGACACATCTGATCTGACGGGGCAGTGCAGTCACCATCTAACAATAAATGCCCAAGGAAAAGAACAATGCAAGGGGTTGCTGAGACTCTATCCCTCCACCATCAAGAATAGTGTCTTTCTCATTTCTTGGTGAGTACACCCAGGATCTGAAATTAGACTGCTTTGCAGTGCGGTGTGTACGTCTCCACCCTGGTTTAGGATTTGGGGGTGATTTTGTTTCGGCAGCTAAGGGCAGGGACAGGGTTGGCTGGATCAGATTTAGATCATGGAAAGTGAGGTCCAGATCAGGTGGCTTCAGCACAAGTCAGCCTGAGGAGCCGCGGACTCAGTGACTTCACTCCAAGCAATGTGTATGCTAATTGAGAAAACATGTTCCTGTGATGGCCTCATGCAAAAATCCAGATTTATGAAATTTTTTTTTTTTATTCCTAAGAATTCCTTGAATATTTGCCGTGCGTGTCTATACAGCCTCCCGGAGTACTTTTCCTTCTAATGGAGTCGAGTTGTGTTTTTCTGCTGTTGGCCCAGGTCAGGTTTTTAAAGGGTGGCATTCTGACAGAGCAAGCGGGCACATGGTCTCAGGCAGTGGGGAGAAGCAGGAAGAGGTGGGGAGGGGAGCAAAATAGCCTACACCTTCTGTCCTTCTCTTGGGGCAGGAAAAGCAGTTGAGGCTCAAGTCCTCAAAAAGCAACTGTTCACAAAGCTCAGTGAGGGGCCCTTCTTCGTGCCTCTGGCCCTTTAATGCCCTCTGGACTGGCTAAACCCCACCCACCCAGCATTAAGACAGGACTCAGGCTCGCTGGGCACTGCCAGTGTTCCAGGCTCTGGGCTAAGTAAGGGCTTTCCAGCCCTCCCTCCTGTCATCCTTGCAACCATCCCCCGAGACCAGCATTATGAGTCCCTTTTACAGATGAGGAAACTGAAGCTTAGAGGGATTGAGTAATGTGGTTATAGAGGCAACGAGAGGCAGAGCTTGCCTCTGAAGCTAGTTCTATTTTGTGCCAGGGCTGCTTTTATACAATCCTACCCGCCCGCAGGACATCCCCTCCCTCAGGAAGCCTCTGGAGAAAGCACCGCGCCATTCAGACCTCTCTGAGAGCCACACAGCTCGCACTTCTTCAGCTAGTTTCCATTTTGATACTGGTCTCAGTTGCTCCAAGTGTGTTCATCTAGGTGACAAGACAAAAGAAGCCGCAGACAGATTTTGTTTGGTCTGCACAGATGTTTTGAAAAGTGAAGACACTATACATTCAAACTCAAAGTTTTGACTCTTTTGGAAAAGTTGGAAGATCTGGCCACATTAGACCTACAAAGCTGCAAAGCAACAGACGGCCTGTCCCCTTCTGATGGGCGTAACCTCTCTAGTTTACTGCAGTCCCCATTGGCTCATGGCCTTACCTCATTTACGTTATCTGATGAGCCTCTCTGAAGCCATTTAAATGTTCACTCTAGAGCCAGGTCCTTGGGCAGGACCATGATTTACATTTATTATGACTCTCCACAGTGCCCAGGCCCCTGGTTAGCATATTAATAAAGATGCTAATTGAGAGAAGGAAAATCAGTCCAGTGGCCTGATGTCCAGTGAGCCTGCCTCCACGGGGGTGAGGACTGTTCCCCCTTCAACCACAGGTTATACGCTATTCAGCAACAGCTGCCCAGCCACTGACCCTTGGGGTGGGAGAGCGCAAATGCCCGCCTGGCTGCCATAGAGAAATTCACCTCCTCCTCTTCCTTCTCTTGTAAACTTGATAAGATACATAAAATCCTAAGGAAACAAGTTGTTGGAGGAGGAGTTGGCTATGCGGGGTAAGGAACTGAAACACTCCTAAAGCTGCCAGTACAAATGGCCATTCGCAAGAAATGCCTTATTTAGAGAGCATTACATAACATCTCTGAGATACAAGTCTGAGGAGAAGTTTGCCTCTGAAAGAAAATTGCAGGAGGAAATCCACGAGTTTCCTTTTACTCAGATATTGTGAGGCCAAGGTAGTTCGGAAGGTGAAATGTTTGGTTCAAATTCCATCAAAATGAGAATGTTAATTACAGAAGGTCAAAATATAGGTGGGTAAGTTCCTAGAGAAGCTTCAGTGCTTCCAGAAAGATTCCTTCTCCTAGTGCAGCAAAGCTTTACACATACAGAGGCATAAAAAATGCAAAGATGATGTTGTCCGGTCTGAAGTGAAAAGCATAAAGGGAGGACTCCCTCAGATCAGTACCACGGAGGGAGAACATGAGTGAAGGGAACTCGTGTTTGTTGAGTGCCTGCTCAACTGTGCGCCAGGCCTGTGCTGGTGTCCCATCAGTATCATCCCACTTGATGTGCACAACAGCCCAACAGAGCAGGTCCTACTGTTCTCTCTGTTTCACAGAAGAGGAACATTGGGTACAAGAGACGCCCTCCTGCATCTCTGGTCTCCTGGTGCTCAACTCCTTCCTCCCTGCTCACCTAGTCCAGCTGCCTGCAGGCCGTTAGAGCCCAGCACGACTGCTCCTTCCTTCGAAACCACAACCCAAAGGGAGCCTGCCTCTCTTGGCGTCTCTCATACAATGTGGGAGTTCAGCGTATGGTTACTGACAAGGATGAGGTGATTGACCTCCAAGCCGGGCCTGGTCAGGTCCAGACATGGGACAACACTTCTCCAGACTGGACAAGTGAGAAACGCAAGTCACTTTAACCACACATCAGATCCATAGTGATGGGGGGGCAGAGACAGGACCTCCCTCCCCCAACCCGGGCTGAGCTCTCATGGCTTCCAGCAAACGGCCCTCCCTGGGCTCACTCGGGAACAGCGTGCCGCATGAAGACAGATGATATATTCCACCAACCCTGGCTACCGAAGGAACAGCCAAAGGAAATGGGAAAATCAGCCCATCTGTACCAAACGACAAATACTTTGTGGCTATTGGGAGACGATTCCAGCAATAGTGGATTGTAACTGCCCTCGATGTGGAATAGCTTCTGTGGGAAGCTTGGGCCGTTCATTCCCACTGACTTCGGAGCTAGATCGTTCCACTGGCAGAGCTCTCCACCTGCAGAGGCCCCCACGGGCAATGCCAAAACATCTCCGTCTGCTTACCCCAGTGGGGAATTTTCAGGGAAACCCTGACTGTCTGACTGACTAATACTACCACTAATAAAAAGACGCTCCGTGTGTGAGGCTGGCCAAACCTGGCAATTCAAAACGCATTGTTGCTAGTCCCACTTGCCGGATTGCATCATCAGACCGGTCTCAACCTCATTTGGGAATCTCCTTAAGTCTCCAGTGTCCATTTTTGGGGGCCTCATTAGGAATCAAATTCAAACTCTGCCAGTTCTACCGCTTTGGTAGTTTTCTCTCTTCTACTGCTTGGGGGTGAGTAGCAAGCTATTATATCCTCCAAAGGCATCGTTCGTTTTAGCCGTTTGCACTATGAATAACCAAATGGTCCTGTTTTTTGTCCTCCAGTGAGACCTTGGGGCAGAGGAAAGGATAAGTGAGAATAAACCCAGGGCTACAAGCACCATCCCTCCAGCGTAGCATTGCTAGCCTGCTTTTTCAATCAAAGGTCACATTATTGATTCCCATTTATTCTCACAGCTTGGTCACTGTTGTATTAATTTGATATCGACATGTGCCCATGTTGTAGGAAGTGCTGTCAGTGCTGGGAAGGGTTCTGCTTCCTTGTTCTCTCATTCAGAGCAGGGACCTCCTGGTGCCAGAGTGTGATCCATTTAGTAAAGGAGAGAAGGATTTCCTCCCAGTGCTGTGGACACCCGGGGCAGGCAGTCTGCCTGTGTTTTTAATAGCATATGGCAGAGAAAGAAGCTGCCATGCTCTAATACCACCCATCCCTTCTCCCCACTCTTTCTGGTTTTCTTTTCATGTGGGTCATTTGTAGTCACACTCCACTGACAAAAGCAAAGGATGGTGCCCAGCGGGACCACAGCCCTGCCAGTGGCTTCCTGGAGCCTGATATGCTGGCTCCTGGAGGATGAAGCCCAGGGCTGGTCCTCTGAAGCCCCAATTCAATGATTAAATAATAGATGACCCGAACATAGGGCCTGAAAGAAAAGCCCTTATTGGTAATTGCCAAGGGACTTCTCAACCGGGAGCGGTATTATCCTTTTAATAAGCATTTAGCCATATATGGGGGGAGGGGATTTGGGGTTGCCACCATTTCTGTCATTTTAGTAGGGGAGGTAGGGATACTAAACTTCCTGCATTACATAAATAGGCCATTCTCAACCCAGAATCATCCCCAAATGCCAATAGCCCCATTGAGAAACACTGTTAACCCACTACGCTTGTCCTATAGATTGGGAGAGTGAGGGCTGGGAAGTTTAGTGACTTGCTCAAGGTCACAAAGCTACTTTCCCTCCTGTCTTACAATTCAGGAAACTACCACAGGAAGTTTCCCCAAAATACAGGAGAAAAATATCAAGAGATCATTTCAGTGTGATTCCTATTGAGGCCAATAACCTATAGAAACTCCTCCAAAACATGGAAAGTAACCCATAGAAGAGTAATGAAAAAAATCTACGATGCTTTTTTATTGTAGGTTTTCATTATTCTCGTCTTGGCCAAATTTTGTGGCTCAAGGTCTATCATCTCAGCTTAAATGGTGACAATTCCATCCTTGTGCACAGCCAGCCAAAAGGTCAATGACCTCAAAGCCTCAGCTCCTCCAGCTGCATTTCTGCCTCAGGGCCACCCCGACTTTACTGCTATTTGGAGTTAGGTTGTTAACGGTCTCCCCACTGCCAGGAAGCAAGATCCCTAGTAAAGGGTTGGGGAAGGGTCTGTCATCTCCATTTACTTACTAGAGGCCACCGTATGCTGTTCTGTGAAACTGGTCCATCCCAGAGTTGATTTCTCAGGACCGGCTGAGCCTGGGAGCTGTCAGTTTAGCTGATGGTTTGCAAGATCAGAGGTGCCAGTCAAAGAAAGAGAAGCCTTCTGGGGACATGAGTTATTTGCTCAGAGATATAGAGAGACTATATATGAGTCCTCAGCAAGCTTTCCACTGCCTGCTGGGAGCAGAGAGTAGTTTTCCTGCGGCTCCAATGCAGTTGCCCCTGAAATAAGGCACCCCACGGATGTGCAGCCGTAGTGTTCAGCACTCATTTAAAAGTGAAGTTGTGCGATTTTCTCATCAGTTTAATCTCAGTAATGTTGAGAAACTTCCCTCGGGCTCCAGCCTTGCCCTGCCATGCCCTACCCTCCCTGCTGATGTCGGCAGCTGGGGCCCCCTTCCTGGCCACCGCGCAGATTTCTCCATGGAAGAGGAGAGCGTGAAGCCTCATCCCTTGCTCTCTCTGGCCCTCTGGGTGGGGGAGACATGTGGTGGGTGATAGGAGAAGGTGGGACCCTCACTCCTTGACAGAGGTTAAGCGTATGGAAAGAGTCACCAGGCTGCCCTGAGTAGACCCAATTTTCCAGTTCTCTAGTGGGTCTGGGCTGCTTTGGGGTAAGATGGCTGTCCAGGGATGGCGTGGCACCAGCAGCTGGCTGTAAAATCCTCTGAGGTACTCCTACAGTCGTGTCAAAACATGTGTCCCTGGGCCCCAGAGACCTTGGTTTCCCATTCGTGGTGCCTCCTAACATTTTTCCCTTCAAGACTGCCCTTTTTCCCACCTGCACAAAAACACTGGGAAAAGCATATGGGGGAGGAGTTGACAGCATGTGATGCTAACCCCAAACCCCTTCAACGACCCAAGTATGAGGAGAGTTCATTTCCTCTGTGAGTCAACACCAGCAGGGCCAGTCTCAGCCCCCAGACCACTCTCACTCACCCCGCACCCCCAGTCCTCAGTTGCCTCTGAACCTCTGGGAACATGGCCCATAGTGGATTGACATTTGGGTTGCCCAGACTGACATACAACTTCTTCCACAGAAGAGACCCTTCCACAACTAATGTAGTCTTTCTTCAGTAGCTCTTCAGAAGGGGAAAGTTTCAGACATTCGATAGCAAATTGTAAACACTGCACAAGAAGAGCTGGCAGGGCCCAATGGCTGCTGCCTTTCTATATGCTCTGAGAGGGAGAAATAGTCCCCTCCAGCAGACTTAACTGACAGCTTCAAGAGTTTGAAGACCCTGGGGAGGAGATACTGGTGGGCCCTCCACGTCCATTTCTGAATTTAAGAATGCAGCTGGCCGTGCACGTGTGGGGGGAGGAGGGGGCTGGCTGGCAATGGGTGCGCCCAGAGGATGGAACCAAGACAATTAATCAAGTGCCTTTTCTCCAGGACTTCCATTGGCCTCAGAAGACAGAGGGGGCAGAGATACCCAGGAGAGCCCTATTTTGGTTTCCAGCTGGGAACGTGCACTGAGTTTTCCTTAATACCCATAGCGCCCAAAGGCTTTGCAGTAATACACTTTAATGCATGAAACACCCGTAAATTATCCTACAAACTGTTACAACTTCCAACCTGGAACAACTTGGAAAAACCAGCCTAGCAAGCAGGCTCTTTTTTAATCTCTCAAGTCACAAGAGAAGAGAAAGTTCAAGCAGAATACACCTTCCATGAGAATCTCAGAGGTTTTTTGGTTTTGGGGGGTTTTTTTGGAAAGAGAAAGGAGAGTTGTAATCAGAATGAAGCTGCTTGTTTCCGATGGCTCAAAGATGCCGCTCCTTGACCCCCAAGCCCTCTCCCTCCCCTGGGTCTTTGTCGCTTGGACCCAAGGCGCTGCCCGCCCCACCCCTCCATGCCAGCTTCTCCCACACCTGGCGGCAGACAGCTGGAGGTGAGGCGTGAGACCCACGTAGCAGGACCTTCCATGGAGGCCCCTTGGCGAGCAGGCTTCCCCTATCAACCCCTGGGGCCCTCACTCGAGACTCCCAGCCCTCCAGCGACCCGCGGAGGAGCCCAGAGACCCTTGCTCCATTCCCTGCACCAGGTCCAGAGCCCCCTGCCCAACTCGTCCCCTTACCTGGGGACAACGTAGCGCTCGCGCGGGACTCGGCGCACACCCCAGCCCGCGCGCGCCGTGCACTAGCCCTCTGCGGCGCAGACCACCACTCCTGCGGCCCCAGCGCGCTCGCAGCCCGCGCATCCCTGTCGCCACGCTCTTTCGCTCTCCCTCACTTGCGCGCTGTCTCCGTCTAGCTAGTCCCCGGTACCGCCGCGCGGCGACTGCAGGCGCCAGGGTTGCCTCCCGGACTTCGGGCCATCGGGAGATCGGGAACTCCACGACCTGAGAGAGCGCTGCTCCCCACGACTCGCCCGCCCGCCGAGGCTCCCGCGCTCCCGCACCCACTGGGGACGCTCCTCTCATGGCCGCACTTCAGCCCGCGGAAGCCTCGGCGGGTGCCCGGAGATCTCGCCAGACCGGGATCCATGCATACTCTCCCCAGGAGCCCAGCCACGCCGGCCCGCGCCCGTGCCCGCGCTGCGCCCCTCTCGGGCTGGGCTCGGGGCAGCCTGACTCACCGCTGCGCTCCCCTCCGGCTCCCAGCGCTCTCTGCTGTGCCGGAGCCCCGAGCTGCTCTAACACAGGCTTCTTGAATTCTTAGCCCCTCCTCCCGGACTCCTGAGTCACCCACTCCAAATCCTTTCCCCTACTCCAACCCTTCCCGGCCCCAGCCCCGCACCTGCTCTGGCCAGGCGGAGGTGCCCGCCAGTAGGGGATCCTGGGGACGAGAGATCGATCTTTCCCGGGAGGGCCGGTTCGACCCAGCCAAGAAGGGGTTCAAACCTCAAGAGGTCAAAAGGAAACGCACGGGAGTTGGAGGGGCTGCGCGCAAAGCCCGGCTGGCCAGGGATTTTCTGGGGCACCAGGAGTGCGTGCTGGTCTCGCTTGCCAACGGGCCAACAAGCTGCGGGTGGGCTGAATCGCCCGGCCCACCCCGCACCTCCCCGCCTTTCCCTCCCGCCTCGCCTGCAGCTAGCGACTGGAGCAGGGCACGGGAGTGTCTGCCGGCGTCGTCCTCCGTGCCCTAGGCTTCAGCTGCTCCTGGCAGCCGAGAGAGAAAAGCCCAGAGACCCCTTCTCCCGGGACACCTCCCGTCACCCTGGGAGAAAAGAGCACCCAGGGGAGCTCCTGGAGATACAGGTGCCGGGGCTTCTCTGACACGAGGGAGGACTGTGGCTCTAAGAACCAGAACCAGCTAGAAGACCCTGGGGGTAGGGGCAAGTCCTGCGTAGGGACGAGGGGCAGAAGACTTAGGCATCAGCACCTAGAGTCAGAGCATTAACTTAAGGCCCTGACTCCAGAAGTTTCCTTCCTGGGGTCCCCCATCCTTCTGAAATTGTAGGCAAATTTGTCTGGCTGTGTGTGATGTGTGCACTTTTCTGGGTAGAGGGTCCGCAGTTTTCAACAATTTTGCATGAGTTCTGTGACTCTAAAGTGACCTAGGCAGAGAACCTGCTGTTTCACCCCAAGCCCTACCTAAATTCTGCTTTTCCTCCACCATCCATACTTTCAGTGAGGTGGGATCTCCTAGACTGCCCTCCAAGATTTCTTGGGTTCCATGGATACAGACCTTGATGGGGGAACTTGTCTGACCCATGGCCCATACTAGCAAGGCAGAAATACCCCTTAAGTCAGATTTCTACCAAATATGAATCATTAATTGTAATAATGTTCTGGGGGATTTGTGGGTCTTTGAAAATTCATACCACCATCCCCTCTGGTGTTGAGCTTGTAGATGTTTTTCTTCACTTCCTCCTTGAGCAAATTGCATGCTGAACCCCTACCCTGTGCCTGAGTCAACAAGGGAAGAAGGCATGTAGGGAGAGAGACAGAGAGAGGGAGAGGCAGAGTCTCCCTTTATGGGTGAAGCCATGGTAGCACAATTAAGGTGAAAGTCACTCTCAGGTGCTGGGATTTAGTGAGGTACAGGAGTTCCCTCTCTAAGTCCAAGGGTGGCCCTTGTCCCCCAGTGGAGGGCACTTGAGCAAGGTGAGGCCCTGCTTAGACACTTGACACAGATTGGGCTGAGGTTTCCGCTTCTTTCTGTTTTCATCTTTGCTCCCATACCTAAGTTCACCCACTCATGTATGCTCTGAGAAGGATGAGGTAGGAGAAAGCCCCAGACTTGGAAGGGAGTTTTAGGTTTGATATGACCTTGTTATTTCCCAGCAAAGCCTCATCCGCTTGAGTTGCTGAGATACAAACCGGTAGAGGAACACACTTTGGAGGTGAGTGTAAGTGACCAGAGCCACCATGAATGGCCCTTTCTATAGAAGTAACATCAGAGGCAGGGTGATCCTTTAGGAAATTTATCATCGTCAGTGAAACAAAGGAATTTCCAGACCATAGGACAAATTCATTCATCAATCATGTTACTTATAAACTTGTTTGAAAGCACCAGCCCTAAGCCTTACATAATAGCTGTCCAAGAACTTAGGGATGAAGTTGAAAATTTTAGAATAGCAGATTATTTGGTTGCTGAATACAGAGCTTTTATATGTGTCCTTGTGATATCACCCGGAAAGATAAAAGGATTTGGGGCACTTATGGTTCTTTTTCATGAAGTGTGTAAGAGGGAAATTTAAAAGTGATGTAAGCAGGATATAAGCCTGGATACCCCCCTCCCCAAATTGTTGATCACATTCTGATGGCACATTTGGTTTAATAAGTGCTCCTTTCCATCCCTGAATAGCTCCGTTTCTGTCCCTGAGCTTTTAGGATCTTGAGTAAATTATAACACATAAATAACAAACACACACTCCAAAGATTGATTATTGGGCGCCTACTGTGTGCCAGGCCCTGTAACATGGCCATGGTACCTGATCAGAGAGCTTGTGTTTTTGTGGCGGCTGGATTATTAGATCCCAGCCACGTTTATCACCATCTCTCCTGGTCCTAGCACGAGGCCTGGTGCACAGTAGACGTTTGGTGAATGCTTGTTGAATCCAAAAATGGTCAGAGCCATTTGTGGCTGTCAGACAGCCCATCCACACTGGACTGGTTTCCAGCAGGTTCCAGGTCAGACCGGCCTTGGCACAGAGACACATAGCCAGGTGTCTCTTCTCTTGCTCCTTCCACATTCACGAAGGGCCCAAACAGAAACGTCTTCCTCCTGGGTCATTGAGACAAGGACTTTAAAGCCTGGACCAGCTACATTTATAGGAATGTAAACAGCTGAGAGGGCAGCGGGCAGAAGGAATGGTGCAGACAAGCAGAGGGTAAGACTGTTTTCTGTACTAGATTTTCTCGAAAGCTTTTTCTCCAGAGTATCAAAATAACCAGCAGCTGATGCATTTGCTGCCTTGGAGGACAGATTTGGGCATGCGCAGTAACTGTTGTTATTTCTGAGGATTCGGAAGCCTGCAGCCATTGAGTGCCTCATCAACGGCAACACTCAGCCTAGCACAAAGCTCCCGCCTCTCCCTTGCTTCATTCCAGGAGGCCAGGACAAAGTGCGCACGCTATTTAAGACACCAGGAGGCTCAGCAGCGATCTGCCGGTACTGATGGAATCACCGGATCTGCTCGCAATACGTGTGAAGCAGAAATATTGTCCCAGTTGCTGGAGGAAGTGATAGCTTCAGTTCAAAGATTTTTTTTTTTTTCCCCTTTCTTCCAATCAGAGTGGAGAAAAGCTTCAGAAGAGGAAATGTTTTATAATGCTTAATGAGACGACATGGTTACAAAATCACAGAGAGGATCAGTCATTTATGCAGGAGGACGCGGTTCAGGAAGGACAAGGGCGTAGCCAAGTGCGGATGGCCAGGGTCAGGACCAGAATTCAGGCCTCTTGACTTCTAGGCAAGTCTTCTTGATGCCATACTTTCTGAAAGCGGCTGAGGGAGAGACCTCCCATCCCCGGCCTAAGTGGGGGGGCTGGTAAAGGAGAGAAGGAAGGCCGGGTGCAGAGAAAACTGCAGTCGGGGGGGGTCCCGCTTCTCTTCTGGGGGACCATCCCTGCATACTCACGGGGCCTCTCTCTGATATCTCTGTTCTCCCTCTCTGATATCTTCAATTGCCCCATCTCTGCAGGTCCCTTTCCTTTTGCTTGTGAGCGCTCACTTGCCTTTTCTCTCCTAAAGAAACCACTGGCCCTCCTGCTGCCGAACCAGTGGATTTCTCAACCTCATTCACTACCATATTCCTCAGCAAAGTCAGCGAGACACCCACCATCTCCTTGGTTCCCCTTAACTTCCTGCAATCTGGTTCCCATCTTCTTCCCCTTCCCTTCCCTTCCCGCTACTGAACTGATATTTTCTCCTTCAAGGTCACCAGTTGCAATAATAACACCGCCACCAACATAATAATGGCAGCATGTATTGAGCACATCCCTAGTTTCAGGTCCCGGACAAGGCCTCCTCTGGCCCAATCAGTAGGTATCATCTGTTTGTAACTAAGGAAGCTGAGGACCTAAGAGGTAAGTCTCTTGCTCAGCATAAGTCAACGGTTGAGCAGAGATTTGACCCAAGCCTGTGGTGCTCTTGCTGTTAGACCCCCATGCCTCTTCCTCCTTCAGCCAAGTTCAGCAGACTTTGCCAGTCCTCGGCTTCCTCTCCGATGACCTCTGGCATCATCACTTTCCTTTCTAGGCTTCTGTGACTGCGTCCTGGCATAACATCTACCTCCCTGATTTCTCCGTCTGCCCTCAGACTGCACATGCCTCCCATGGCTCAGTCCTGGACTTACATCCTCTCCCATGCATCTTCTTCCAGGTGTTCCCTCCTCATTTTATGATTCCACCCCTACTTCATCTCTGACCTCTCACACACGCCCCTCAGTCACTGACATTTTGAGCATCCCTAAGTGCCAAGTGCTACCTGGGTTCTTGTTTTAGACCACAGGCACGAGCACTAGCAAGGGCCCTGTTGCCATTCCCCCTTCACCCTCTGCACCTCCACCCAAAGTCTTTGTTCTTAACTCAACCTGCCGCAGCCTGGAGGATCTCATCCTTGGAACCAGTCCGAGAACCTAGCTGGGCTCAGAGTAGTTTGGCTCTTCTCCAGCGGGGGCACCGCAGTCCAGGAAAGCTACCAGCTTGGAACTGGGAAGATTTAACTCCTTGAAGGTCGTGCGACCTTGGGAGAAAGATCTATCCTCTTTGAGCCATAATAAGTATAATTTCCTTATAATTATACAATTAAATATATTAAAGTAATTTCTGAGCACCTTTTATGGGCCGTCCTGTTTTAGGTGCCGGGGATTTAGCAAGTGAACGAAACAGCCTCTAGTCACATGGAACTGAATTTCTAGAAAGCTGCTTCACCCATCATTAAATAGTTATTTAATATGCAGTATATACCAGGCCTGTAAAAATATAAAATTGTGATTTAGTTGAGCTTGACTTGGAAAGAAGGGTGAGACAGATGAAACAGGCACTGACCTCCTTAGGTGCAGGGTCTAGCGAGCCTCCTAGTGGATCGGAATCTCTCCTCTGTTCTCCTGATGCAAACAGCTGTGAGCCTCCCACTTCCCAGACTGGTCCAGCTCTGTCTGCACACGGGCCTCCAATGACCCTATGGCCACCACGTGGACAGCCCAGATCTCGTCTTCGTGGGTGCTGTGTTCAGACAGCTCTGAGGCTCTCCCCTTCTCTCCCACTAGGGCGAGTCCTCAGTGCTACTTGGGAGCCCCCACAATACTGCTGCTGCTCCAGGGTCTGCACCCAGGTCCTCATTCCGCAGCCCCCACCAACCCTGGCATCAGGCATTCCTACTGGGGCCACTGCAGAGATGCCCCTGGGGCAGGGCCCTCTAAAGATCAAATTCTGTCTGTAGAGCATCACGGCTGCTCTTTCCCGTCATGTGGTGCCATGTTGACACTTAGTGATCTGTGATACTGAGACACAGGCAGGAGCCTCACACCCTCTTTGTAAGGCTCCTACAGAGGAGTCTGGGCTGGGCGGCTCTAGGTCACCTCAGTGGTCCAACTCAATGCATGTATTACAGTCCTGGGCAGGATCTGTGTTAGGTACAAGGAAACAAAGATCAAGAATAATTGTTTCGGGCTTCCCTGGTGGCGCAGTGGTAGAGAGTCCGCCTGCCGATGCAGGGGACACGGGTTCGTGCCCCAGTCCGGGAAGATCCCGCATGCCGCGGAGCGGCTGGGCCTGTGAGCCATGGCCGCTGGGCCTGCGCGTCCGGAGCCTGTGCTCCGCAACGGGAGAGACCACAAGAGTGAGAGGCCCACGTACCGCAAAAAAAAAAAAAAGAAGCAGTGTTTCCTGCCATATAGAAACTTGTTATCCAGTGGGGAAGCAAAATGTAAACTGATACGATACATCCCAGGGAAGATATGGAAGCTCAGGGGATGGAGCGTTTGACCAACTTGGAGCTTCAGAGACTCTTCATTGTTGTCCATTGCAGTAGCATAAATTCCATATTCCTTAAAGCCCTGTGTCATCTGGCCCCTTGTGCCTCTTCATCTTCCCCTCTTGCAACTTCCTTTACTTTTCTACAGCTCCAGCCTTAGTGACTTTTTTTCAGTTCATTTAATAAGCTGTGCTGGCACCTCTGGACCCCATATTCCTTTTTCAGTGCTTCAAAAACTATCACTCCCCAAGCTCCATCATGCCCATTTCACTTCCTTTGAGACTCATCTCTCAGAATCTTAGATGACATTTCTAATGAGGTGCTTTCCTTGATCCCCCAAGTCAAGACCGGTGCTCGTTCTAGGTGCTTCTGAGGCATTCTGTGTTGCACAGAGCAAATGCTTAAATATATGTAAATGAGCTCAGCTTTGAGGCATGAGTCAGAGCCAGGGAAGCATGTTGGGAAGCACATCATTTCAGACAGAGGGAAAACTTGAACTAAGGCGTGCAAGTGTGAAACAGCATGGTGTGTGCAGGAAGCTGCAGTCGGTTCAGAATTAATGGGGCACGAAGTGGCAGGAGATGAAGCCGGAGGAGTCACAGGTGAGGTCAAGGAGGTTGTGGATTATGGAGGGTAAGACCAAGTGCAGGGAGGCCCCCCGGGGTCTGTAGTCATTCCCAGGCAAAATGGTCATTCCTCAGTGTCATCTGTCATGAGGAGGGAGGGAGCTGGGGTATTTACCCTCCAACCTCCGTTCAAAATTGGTTGAAGGCTATTTTGGGGGAGGGCAGAATAGACCCCCACCACTAGTAGTTTGCCTCCTTTACTCATTTGAACACACTCTTGCAGCCAGAGAAAGCCCCCAGGTACTTGCAGAAAAAGGCCATCAGCATGCACCTCGATAGAGAGATCTGAGGCACTGATGGCACCAGTACCTTATGCTACACATTCTTAGCCTGATGCTCCAAAGTCTTCCATTTCTCTCCTCCCAGTCTGCTCTACTTGGATTGAAACATAACGTTCATATCCAAGTGAACAACAACGATGACGCTTGAGTGGGGCACTGGGAGCTAAGCATAGAGAGGAGACACGTTCAAAATAAATGCAGGGGTAAGTTTGTCAGGACATGGGAATGGTTGGATGAGGGGATGAGGGAGAGAAAGGGGTGTCCTGGATGTCCCCTGGCTTCCTTATTTGCCTGACCAGGTAAATGTTTGTGCCAACTATGGAGATGGTGTCAATGATGGAGCCTGTGGGTGGCTGGGAAGCAGAGATCTTCAGTTTAGGATCTGGGGGGGCCTGTGGAACACTGAGGGGCATCTGTGCAGCATGAAAATCTGGAAGTCAGGAAAGATGTCAGGGTTAGCAGTCTCTGCCCATTGCATGCAGGCTGAATGGAGCCAGAGGCATTATCCCATAGTCTCTACTGAGGACTCCCTCCCTCAGTGCCATACTCTCATTCCTCTACCATATTGGCACCAAACCAACTCTGGGGCATCTCCCAGAGGCCTGAGCCCAGGGAAATAGGCCACTTGCTCCAATATTCTCTGTTTCTTTCCTACCCGTTTCTGTAATACTCACCGCCACCTTTCGGAGCAGGCCCAAGAGTAAGGGAAAATGAGGACCCTGGCCAATGATCACCTGGCCTGGCCTGTCTTACCCCTGCCCATTCTCCTCTGCTGGGCTGAAGGGAAGTGCTTTTTCCTCCTCCTTTCCTCAGCCAGACCTCCTCTTAGGTTATACTCTGGGCTCTCCCCTCCTTAGGCCTATAGTGAAACTCTGTGATCAAGAGCTCCAAGTCTGGCTCTTGATATTTTAATGGGAGCTTAAGGAATTCAGAGACCAACCCCCACCCCGCTTTTTTGACTCTGAGAATGCTTGGCTTTCAAAACCATTGTCTTGCTATGAACTCAAAAATCCTATTCTGGATGTGGAAAACTGAACATAGACTCTTTCTTTCTCTTTGCATCCCAGCTGCCACAATCCCAAAAGTCTCCTATGAAAACCACTTGCCTCTGGAAGAATACGGGGAGGTTGAATACTGGGAATGCAAAAGAGAGTAGATATACACATCTTTGTTACATTCATACAATAGGCAAGAGTCTACCATCCCCACTAAACTATAAAATCCTAGGAACTGTCAATTCCTAGTGGAGTATAGTAGGTCCTCAACAAATGCATATTATTGAATGAATCAATGGAAGCTCAGAGTTTGAATAAGCAGACAGAGGTCACACAAGCTAGCAAGTAACTAACCTAGTCTGTGGGCTCCAAGACCCATGCCCTCAGCATTGCAACTTACTGACTAGTATTTGGAAAAATTCTTAAAGAACCAAGACTTAGGTATTTAAAATCATGTTTTGTCAGCATGGTAGAAGCTAAGAAGACTGTAGACCATTCAGGTGTGCTGGCTCACTTAACAGTTTAATCCCACCATGACCCTGGCCATGCTCCCTTAGCCCCACTCAGTCCCGGGCTGTATTCCTGTTAAGTAAACAGCATTTTGGGAGCAGCAGGGAGTTCCTGGGATCCGTTTCCGGTACTGATGGTGTGCCTGATGAGATGCTGAGAGGCAGCAGATGGGGGACACGCATCACCCCTGCAGGTAGCACCTTTTCTTAAAAATTAATTAATTTATTTATTTTTGGCTGCGTTGGGTCTTCGTTGCTGCATGCGGGCTTTCTCTGGTTGCGGTGAGCGGGGGCTACTCTTCATTGAAGTGCACAGGCTTCTCATTGCAGTGGCTTCTCTTGTTGCGGAGCATAGGCTCTAGGCGTGCGGGCTTCAGTAGTTGTGGCATGTGGGCTTCAGTAGTTGTGGCTCACTGGCTCTAGAGCACAGGCTCAGTAGTTGTGGTGCACGGGCTTAGTTGCTCCGCGGCATGTGGGATCTTCCCGGACCAGGGCTCGAACCCGTGTCCCCTGCATTGGCAGGCAGATTCTTAACCACTGCGCCACCAGGGAAGTCCAGGTAGCACCTTTTTGACAAGGGTCTTGGTGCCAGCAGGGCTTCACTTCTGCCAGACTGTGAGCCTGGCAAAACTTGCCTCCATCTGAGGGACCAATGATCACCTTTAGGTTTCCATCCTGCTCTCAGGAAATGGCCTGGAATAGTCACTGGCCCAGAGCTGAAAGGGACTGAAATCCATTGGTTCTCTCAGGGGTATCTGCATTGCAGTGAGCAAAAGAACTGGCTCAAGACATGGCAGAGCTAACTTGTAAATTGGGTGAAGGGGACATTTGAAGGAACACAGGATCTGGGGTGTGCGGGGCACTGAAATAATTTCTCATTTGTTTATGGACAGGTGTATTGACATCCATGGATCATGCTTTCTCTGGTATCTGGGCCTTTGCACATGGTCTTTCCTCTTCCTGGGACATTTTCCGTGCTCTGTGTCCCCTTCACTAGGCTGACCCTACCTTGTCTCTGAGGCCTCAGAGCAGATATGACTTTGGAGGCAGCCTGACTCCCCATTGTGGGATAGGGTCCTCCCCTGTGGCCCCATCATCCCCTCTGATTGTGTCTCTGCAGCGTCTGCACTGGATTACAAAAGCCTGCCTGCCTGTTGGTCTCCCTTCTCTCTCTCTCAACAAGCTTCTCTTGGCGGTGGCAGGGGCCGTGCCATCCCCAGCACCTGCCACAGTGCCTGCACACAGTAGACGCCCCATTTTTCATCGTTACTTAACTGCATGTTTACACACATGCTTCTCAATTCTTCATTTGCCTTCCTGTGGATGTAAGTGAAACACGCGTAACCACAGTTTCTTTCTTAGCTTATACCTTTCCCCAAGAGGAGCAAAAAAAAAGCCTGGGCTTTAGAACCCAAAAGATCTGGGTTCACAGTTCCAGTTCTTTCACTTATCAAGACCCACACATGTAAATTAAAATGAGGCCCGCCTATAAGGCATAGGAGGGGCTCTGTTTAGCAGGCGCTCAACACAGACTTGTGTGCATCGCCCCCTCCACCGCACCTGCATGCACACACGCCCCGTGCAGACGTGTCCCACGCATGCACGCCCCACATGCCCTGTCATGGGCTGGGCTGGATGGATCGTAGCAGTATGTGCAAGAGCCCAAGGGAGGTTTGAGTGACCACCACAGGGTTAGAGAAGGAGGGGATGCCAGATGCTACAGGACAGCGAGGGGCCAGGATGCAGACCGGACCTCTTCTTCTCCAGCCTCCCTGCTCCTCTGGGCGGTGGAATGTCCTCAAGCCGTCTTTCCTCCCTCATTCCGCAAACCTGCAGAGCTTTTTTATTTTTCCAGGATGGAGATTCATTTATCGGCATTCTAATTTTAAAAGTTCCCCATGTGCAGAGCTGACTTTGATCTTCAGCAGGAGTTTATTTCTTCCTATTAGCATCACATTATACAACCTCTGACAGATTAATCACAGCTCTTGTTGTACTGTTTATTCTACACACTGGATAATTTTACTTTCAAAATGGTATTTTAATTAAGAAGGAAGTACATGAGGGGAAGACATTGTCCTGACAGACAGGCTTCTGTGATCCCACAGAGCAGGTGTATGCCTGCAATGCAGTGTCTCCAGCAAGGACTTCAGGTCCCAGCCCCAGGGAGGGAGTCAGTCCTGGGCTTATAGGATGTCAGGGGCGGACGGGGAAGATCTTGGTTAAATATTTTTCTGAGAAATTTTATTCTTTGTCTTTTTTGGATAGTTTGCCTTTGTGTTATATAAAATAAAGAATGTGGTTGACGTTTAATAGAAGACTGTATTGGCATAAGGGTTGGGCCTGTGGCCTTCAAATTTCCTTTATCCTAGGATGGAGTCCAGCCTGCCTCAGCCACTTACTACCTCTGTGACCTTGGGTGAGTTTCTTAACCTCTCTGAGCATCAGTTTCCTCAGAGGAGGAAGAGAAGGTGGGCACATGGGAACACTGGGAGGTTTAAACAAGACAACGGAGGGAAGGCACTTTGGGATGTTCCTTGGCACAGAGAGAGTACTCGGTGAAGCGATCATTATTTGAACCACAGATACATTTCCTTCTTCTCAGATGAAGCTGGGATGAGAGAGGGGGGAGACGCAGACTTGGCCAACTTAACAGTTTTTCAGAGGCCACCCCCCTGGTTTGGAAAGAGTAGCCACTTTGAAACCACAGGATCCAGAAACACATTTCAACCTCACCATTTACGCTCAAGTTCTGGACCTAGAGCCAGATACCAAGCGGGTTGGAGCAGCAAGTTCATTTTTTTTCAAAAAGGAAAGCATTTTGTGGTGAGGGGAAAAATACTTGCACAAGAGGGCCGAGAAGAAAGACTCTGATGTGTGAAGTCGTCCCTCTGGATTGAGATGAAATAAGGAGCTACTTTGCTACCAAGGTCTTAAGATGGAGCAAAGAGCTGGTTTAAACTCTGCATCTGATGTGTGCTTTGGTGAAGCTAAATCCTCGTTAAGTCATGCAGTGTCAATGCCAATATCATACTGTCAGACCTGATTGGTGTGATTAAGGTGATGAGAAGGCCTCCTTAGCCCCCTTGGAAATGAGTCTACGTTGTCACAGAGGAACGGCAGCTGCTGAAGGACTCTTATCCCCGTGATAGAACCTAAGAGCCATCAGGGCCTGGACCAAAAAGCTACAGAAATGAAAAAAAAAACAAAACAAAAAACCCCTAAAATCTCTACAGGATAAAACCATCTTTCCCACATGGAATTCTATATTAGGTTCCATCGGAATAAAGTTCAAGGGGCAACCACACTTCTTTTGCTGTGTTAGAATCTTGTCATTTCAAATATTGAGCCCTCTGAGATCAGGTATGCAGCGTTTTTCATCTCTGCGTCATTGGCAGATCTGAGTACTCACAGTACCTGGCAGAAATTGAATTCAGTAAAGTTATTCCAAGAAATGGGCCATTGATTGGGGTCATTTGCTATTGAAAAATCTTTGTTATAATGGGACTTAAATACTGTTCTTTAATAACAGCTGGGGTCTGTTGGGGGGGGAATAAAGGTATAAATGGGGTAGTAACTGAAGACAGCACATACAGCATTGTCATTAGTGGGATTTAGAATGCAGTTAATATATGAAACAGGCCGGGTGTCCAGAAGCAGCGCACAAAGTCATTCCATGTGTGGCTTTAGCGATCTTTCCAAAGTCCTTGCACATGTGCAGGGAAAGGCAAAATTGGTTTGCATTGGAAGAAAGGGAAGTTTACCCAGGACATCAAGTGCAGTATTTGTAGATCGCTCAACAGAGGCACGAGGCACAGATTATGCCTTTTTATGGGGATATTTCTTTTCCAGTGAAAGCAAAATCATTGGAAACACTGTCTTAGTTAGCCTTATTTTTATAGGCTTTCATGTACTTTTCAACACTTTTATATAATACAGATATTCATTTAAACTTCAGAAGGAAAAGTTAACACGATTTCACTTTATTCTACACAGTTTTTTCAATACTGGGTCTGATAAACATTACAAACTATCCCTCGGCTGCCAATGGCTCTGAGAGTTGCTATTTGGCATCTAAAGCTGTGAATCTCTTCTGCAATGTTTTTCCCATCAGGTTATTCTTTACTTTCTTCTCAGAAGAGGAGATTCTGGTCCATACCTCTTTGTTGCCTCTCGCCACTCTGCCACGTGTAGGAAATTGCTGTTCACTAACTACCTAAAAAGGTGGTTTGGCTTCCCTACACACCAAAGAAGGTCTAAGACAAAAGTCACTAAAAATGGCCATTGTCCAAGATTTGCAAAAGTCAGAGAAGAGTTTCAGTGGTAACGGTTTCAAATAGCTGTTTTAAAAGGTACAACAAATAATAAAAATCTAATAAAAATTATAGTCAGGCATTTTGCAAATTTAAAGCCTGACATAAAAATGCAGAATCAAATGATTCTAGTTAATGTGCCAGGATATGAAGAGGAGAGGAGTGTCGGTGCTGTCTGTTTTTAGCTGCGCCTGACCCATGGAGAGCAGTGCAAAGAATGCTTTGCAAGAAGAGTGGCACAAAGCTGGCAGAGCAGGAAAACACCAGACAAGACAGAGGGAAGAAGGGACTTGAACGTGCTGCATGCCTGCCAAGTGTCAGACGCTCACACACAAAGTTGAACAGGATGTATTCTTTTCAGGTCCTTTTAATAATTTCTCTTCTCAGGTTTGGTCTTTGGCTTAGGACCAGTGAAGTCAAGGTTAGTGTGATGGAAGGATTTGTAGCCTTGAAGGAAGATGCTCCTGAGTCCTGCTTAGGACTGGTCCACACAGAATAGTGGAGGAGGCACTGCTTCTTTTACATGGCTCCCCCCTCTCCTCCCTGCATCCCTTCCGAGGCCCATGTGTGGCCAAGAGCCCCCTACTCAGGCTGGACAAGAGGGAGGAGGGAAAACAATGCCCTAGGAGTCAGGAGTCCTTCTCTTTGGATCTCAACTCGATTCTAATTTTCTACATGACTTTGGGCAAGATCATTTATCTCTCTGGACCTCAGTTTCTTCAAATGAAATAAGAGACTTGGACTAGATGATTTCAAGGGTGTCTCTGAGTTGCTAAAATAAATCAATCCACATTAAAGAACCTCTCTACAAATAACTCAATTTCATTTCTTTTTATGGCTGAGTAATATTCCATTGTATATATGTGCCATATCTTCTTTATCCATTCATCCAATGATGGACGCTCAGGTTGCTTCCATGTCCTGGCTATTGTAAATAGAGCTGCAATGAACATTGTGGTACATGACTCTTTTTGAATTATGGTTTTCTGTAGTGAGATGGGTAGACCTAGAGTCTGTCATACAGAGTGAAGTAAAAAATAAGCTGCCTGGAAAGGGCAATGCTTATCCAAGAAGAATGGCTCTTTGAAATGGTGAAGTTTCTGGTATTTTGCCTGCCAAATGAAAAATAGAGTTCGTTTTTTGAAACGTGTCGGTGGGGCAGGGGCTGGGTGTGTGTGTTGCATGAAGGGGGTGGTTTAGAGGATTGAGAGCTTTCTTGTCTGTCTAGTTGCCAACACCATACACCTTGGGGTCATCGTCGACTGCTTTCTTCCCCCGCCCGCCGCCCCGCCCAATATCCAACTCATTAGCAAATCCTAGTGGTTCAGTTTAATGTATTTAGAATATGATCACTTTGCATCATTTCCAATATTACTGATGATCAATAGACCATCAACTGCATCTCTCACCTAGGTGATAGCAATACTCTCTGAACTGCTTTCTCTGCTTCCAACCTTGTCTCTGAATACCAGCTGCTGCCAGAATGATCCTGCCAAAACGCCTCTTCCCAAAACCCCCTCTTGGAATCTGTATTAGTCAGTTTGGGCCAGATTATGCTGAGGTAACAGACAAAACCAAAATCGAAGTGGCTTAACCTAATAAAACGTACTTCTTATTCAAAGTGACCACATCACCTCTGCTCCCATGCTGTTGACTGAGCAAGGCACGTGGCTACACATAGCTTCAAAGGGACAAAGAAGAGCAATCCTATCCTGAGGTCAGAGGGAAAAGACAGGAAATATTTGGCAGAAAGCATAACGGCTGCCACAGCTCCCATGTCATTCAGAAAATATCCCAAGTCCTCGTCACGCCCTCCAGGGCCCCGCGTGGTGTGACTTCCCAACCCCTTACCTCTGTCTCAGCTCCTTCTACTTTCTCTCTCCTTCCACTTCAGCTGCTTCACACTCCAGGCAGGCTCCCTGTGACACTGTGACTTATAATAAGAAATGTATATTTGATCCTCGACCCATTTGTGGCAGAGAACACCTCAAACCATTAGAATGGCCTGTGATGAAAGCCATAAAGGTGTCTCCTGTTTTGTTAATGAGATGACTTTTGGATCACACCTAAGGATGGAAGCTGGTTACCAGGAGAATCAACCTCGTGATTGGAGGGTTGGGACTTGCAGTCCCACCCCCTGACCTCTGCAGAGGGGAGAGAAGCTGGAGGAATCAATTTCCAATGGCCAAGGACTTGATGTCATGTCTGTATAATGAAGCCGCCATGGAAACCCAAAAGGATGGGCTCAGAGAGCTTCCAGGTGTGAACATGGGGAGATGGGGGAGAGTGGTGCCCTAGGAGACGGCATGGAAGCTCGGTGCCTTTCTTTATACCTTGACCTGTGCATCTCTTCTAACTGGCTGTTCCTGAGTTATATGCTTTTATAATAAACCAGTAATCCATAGGTAAAATGTTTCTCAGAGTTTTGTGAGCTGCTCTAGCAAATTAATCGAACCCAAAGAGGGGGTCGTTGGAACCTCTAGTCTATAGGTGGTTGGTCAGAGGAGGCATAGGTGACAACCTGGATTTGTGATTGGCGTCTGAAGTGGGGGGGAGGGTAGTTTTGTAGAACTGAACCCTTAACCTGTGGATTCCGTGGCTATCTCTGCATAGATGGTGTCAGAATTGAGTTGAATTGTAGGACCCCAAGCTGGTGTCAGAGAATTGCTTGGTGGTGTGGAAAGCCCCCAGCCTCCCATGTTGAAATTGGGTGCAGAACCTTTATTTATTTATTTATTCCCCCACCAGGGCCTTTGCACTTGCTATCTGCTGCTCGGAATGCTCTCCCCGCCACCAGATGTTTGTATGACACACTTCCTCACTTCCTTCAAGTCTTCGCTCAAGTGGCCCCTTAATATTGAGGATTCTCCTGACCACTGTAATTAAACATACAAACCACCCTCTCCCACACATGCACCCCAGCAGTTCCTATCCTGCTCCCCTGATTTATTTTTCCTACTGAACTTATCACCCCCTAATATAACATATAACCGACATTTATTTTATGACAGAGTGTGATCATTGGAAGCATGGGCTCTGTATTACTTAGCTTCAAGTCTATGACTCCCCTACTTCCTAGGTGGTGACCTTGGGGAGGTTACTTGACCGCTCTGTGCCTCACTTTCCTTGTCTGTAAATTGCGGTTAACAATAGTGCCTACTAGACAGGGTGGTGGTGAAGATGAAATAGGAAAGCACTTAGAACAGGGACTGGCACACAGCAGTAGCATTTATTATTCTTATTTGGTATCTCATTTCCTGCTCTAGGCTGTCATTTCCATTGGGCAGTGATTTTTGTCCTTTTTCAGCCCGGGCCCCAGAGCAGCATTGGGTTAACAGGAGGCACAGCATGAATATTGGTTATGTGAGTGAGTGAGCGAGTGACTGATTGAACAAGCGGAGCACTGGGCAACCTGGCCAGCACTCTGGCCCCAAAGTCCTCAGGCCTCGGCGTGGGGAGGCCTGCAGAGGAGACAGCTTCCGCCACCAGGCCACACTGCACAGACTCAGGGTCCCCGAAACACCTGCCTCCACCCCTGCTCAGGACTCCCCTGATGCAATGATGAGTGATGGGTGGCTGGATTCATTTTATCGGGAAGTATCCTGCTGCTCTTTGAATCTGAGTCTAAAAATGGACCTCCGAAGCAGAAGAAAACTGAGCTGCTCTATAACGATAAACACTTCATCGGCAGTCAGCCGCGACTGCGGCCTTGAACCCTGCGCTCTCCTCCCGTGGTGCAGATATGCCTGTCCTACTACAAATTGGCCACTTGCCACTGCTGTGTTTTGTCTCCGGTGTGTCCCTGTGGGGAGCTCTGAAGGCCCGGCAGCTATCACTGGGCCAGGTACGCAGTCGGTGCTCTCAATATAGCGTTGTTCAATGAATGACCCACCAGATTCAGAAACCCACTAAGTAGAAGTCAGACTGTTCAGATCCTCTCCAGTTTGTGGCAGGGAATTTCAATCTCCCGAAGTGTGGGAAATTACAAACAGAGCTACCAGAGCCTCATTCTCCCCTTATAACTGGACAAATTAATTTAGCAGCACAAACTCGAAATGTCTTAATAAGGAGCATCTGGATTCCTGGGACGCTGTAGCGCCTTGCAGTCCGGCATATCAGACCTTCCCAGGTGGATCAGCTGCCTGAGGGAACTCAGGGCAAAATCAGCAATTTCCTGATCTGCCCCATGTAGGGTGCACCAGAGCTTTCTGGGGTGAGACTGGCTTAGGATTACAAAGCAAAGTGTAGATACTGAAAGAAAAAATTCCTGGCAGTGAGGATATGTGAGGGTGGTTCGTGTTCTTAAATATATTACATACGACGGTCTTTGAGGAGCGTAGAGGTGAGGGGAGACCCCGGGGGAGTATCAGGTACCATAATTCTGGACTCAATTCTGTTTGCCAACATCTGATTCTGTGTGATTGGTGGGGAGTCTCTTGCCTGTGTGCTGCTACTGTCAACCTCCAGGCCCTAAGGGTAAAAGGTCAGTGGGATGGGAGCGTGTCCATGGTTGACAGGAGATAAGGAGGGGGAGTCACACGGTGCCTTTCTTCTCCACCTTGGAACCTGCTACAGGAAAATAATGGCGGGAAAACGACAGTGAACATGTTTGCTCAGATGTGTACATGGCTGTACTTTACTTGCTGGGTAGTCCCCCCCTTACACTACTCCGTGCCTCTTCTGGCCCCCATTCTCTTACTGGGAAAACAGAGAAAGCTGTGCTGTGACTTGTCTGGGGACTTGGCCCTGGCAACAATTGTGAAGCAGGTAAAGCTTACCTGTCCTCATACTTTTCTATTCGCTTCCCAAACCCTTTGCTTCTCAAAAGCTTGAGGGACCCAGGCAAGTTCCTGATTTATTTTTTTTAATTTACTTACTTTTTAAAATTTTCTTTAATTTATTTTTTATACAGCAGATTCTTATTAGCTATCTATCTTATACACATCAGTGTATACATGTCAATCGCAGTCTCCCAATTCATCACAACACCACCACCCCTTCCCCTGCCGTATTCCCAGCTTGATGTCCATACGTTTGTTCTCTACATCTGTGTCTCAATTTCTGCCCTGCAAACTGGTTCATCTGTACTATTTTTCTAGATTCCACATATATGCGTTAATATATGATATTTGTTTTTCTCTTTCTTACTTACTTCACTCTGTATGACAGTCTCTAGGTCCATATACATCTCTATAAATGACCCAGTTTCATTCCTTTTTATGGCTGAGTAATATTCCACTGTATATATGTACCACTACTTCTTTATCCATTTGTCTGTCGATGGGCATTTAGGTTGCTTCCATGACCTGGCTATTGTAAATAATGCTGCAGTGAGCATTGGGGGTGCATCTGTCTTTTTTAATTATGGTTTTCTCAGGGTATATGCCCCATAGTGGGATTGCGGGGTCATATGGTAATTCTATTTTTAGTTTTTTAAGGAACCTACATACTGTTCTCCATAGTGGCTGTATGAATTTACATTCCACCAACAGTGCAAGAGTGTTTCCTTTTCTCCACACCCTCTCCAGCATTTGTTGTTTGTAGATTTTCTGATGATGCCCATTGTAACCAGTGTGAGATGATACCTCATTGTAGATTTGATTTGCACTTTTCTAATAATTAGTGATGTTGAGCAGCTTTTCATGTGCCTTTTGGCCATCTGTATGTCTTCTTTGGAGAAATGTTTATTTAGGTCTTCTGCCCATTTTTGGATTGGGTTGTTTGTTTTTTAAATATTGAGCTGCATGAGCTGTTTATATATTTTGGAGATTAATCCTTTGTCCGTTGATTTGTTTGCAAATATTTTCTCACAATCTGAGGGTTGTGTTTTCGTCTTGTTTGTAGTTTCCTTTGCTGTGCAAAATCTTTGAAGTTTCATTAGGTCCCATTTGTTTATTTTTGTTTTTTATTTCCATTACTCTAGAAGGTGGGTCAAAAAAGATCTTGCTGTGATTTATGTCAAAGAGTGTTCTTCTTATGTTTTCCTCTAAGAGTTTTGTACTGTCCGGTCTTACATTTAGGTCTTTAATCCATTTTGAGTTTATTTTTGTGTATGGTGTTAGGTAGTGTTCTAACTTCACTCTTTTACATGTAGCTGTCCAGTTTTCCCAGCACCACTTATTGAAGAGACTGTCTTTTCTCCACTGTATATCCTTGCCTCCTTTGTCATTGATTAGTTGACCATAGGTGAGCGGGTTTATCTTGGGGCTTTCTATCCTGTTCTATTGATCTATATTTCTGTTTTTGTGCCAGTACCATATTGTCTTGATTACTGTAGCTTTATAGTATAGTCTGAAGTCAGTGTAAGTCTGATTCCTCCAGCTCCATTTTCTTCCCTCAAGATTGCTTTGGCTATTTGGGGCCTTTTGTGTCTCCATACAAATTTTAAGATTTTTTGTTCTAGTTCTGTAAAAAATGCCATTGGTAATTTGATAGGGATTGCATTGAATCTGTAGATTGCTTTGGGTAGTATAGTCATTTTCACAATATTGATTCTTCCATTCCAAGAACATGGTATATCTCTCCATCTGTTGGTGCCATCTTTGATTTCTTTCATCAGTATCTTATAGTTTTCTGAGTACAGGTCTTTTACCTCCTTAGGTAGGTTTATTCCTAGGTATTTTATTCTTTTGGCTACAATGGTGAATTGGATTGTTTCCTTAATTTCTATTTCTGATCTTTCATTGTTAATGTATAGGAATGCAAGAGATTTCTGTGCATTAATTTTGTATCCTGCAAGTTTACCAAATTCATTGATTAGCTCTAGTAGTTTTCTGGTGGCACCTTTAGGATTTTCTATGCATAGTATCCTGTCATCTGCAAACAGTGACAGATTTACTTCTTCTTTTCCAATTTGTAGTCCTTTTATTGCTTTTTCTTCTCTGATTGCCATGGCTAGGACTTCCAAAACTATATTGAATAATAGTGGCGAGGTGGACATCCTTGTCTTGTTTCTGATCTTAGAGGAAATGCTTTCAGTTTTTCACCATTGAGAATGATGTTTGCTGTGGGTTTGTCATACATGGCCTTTATTATGTTGAGGTATGTTCCCTCTATGCCCACTTTCTGGAGAGTTTTTATCACAAATGCGTGTTGAATTTTGTCAGAAGCTTTTTCTGCATCTATTGAGATGATCATATGGCTTTTATTCTTCAATTTGTTAATATGGTGTCTCTGATTGATTTGCATATATTGAAGAATCCTTGCATCCCTGGGATAAATCCCACTTGATCCTTTTAATGTATTGTTTGATTTTGTTTGCTAGTATTTTGTTGAGGATTTTTGCATCTATATTCATCAGTGATATTGGTCTGTAATTTTCTTTTTTTGTAGTATCTCTGTCTGGTTTTGGTATCAGGGTGATGGTGGCCTTGTAGAATGAGTTTGGGAGTGTTCCTTCCTCTGCAATTTTTTGGAACAGTTTGAGAGGATGGATGTTAGCTCTTCTCTAAATGTTTGATAGAATTCACCTGTGAAGGCATCTGGTCCTGGACTTTTGTTTGTTGGAAGATTTTTAATCACAGTTTCAATTTCGTTACTTGTGATTCGTCTGTTCATATTTTCTATTTCATCCTGGTTCAGTCTTGGAAAGTTATACCTTTGTAAGAATTTGTCCATTTCTTCCAGGTTGTCCATTTTATTGGCATAGAGTTGCTTGTAGTAGTCTCTTAGGATGCTTTGTATTTCTGCGG
>NW_020175191.1:3597233-3608688 GCF_003031525.2 Neophocaena asiaeorientalis asiaeorientalis
TTTTTTTTGTGGTACATGGGCCTCTCACCGTTTGTGGCCTCTCCCGTTGCGGAGCACAGGCTTTGGACACGCTGGCTCAGCCGCCATAGCTCTCGGGCCCAGCCGCTTCGCAGTATGTGGGATCTTCCCGGACCGGGGCACGAACCCGTGTCCCCTGCATCGGCAGGCAGACTCTCAACCACTGCGCCACCAGGGAAGCCCTAAAATTAGATTCTTTATTTGAGATTTTTCTTGTTTCTTGAGGTAGGCTTGTATAGCTATAAACTTCCCTCTTAGAACTGCTTTTGCTGTATCCCATAGCTTATGGATGTCATTTGTCTCTAGGTATTTTTTGATTTCCTTTTTGATTTCTTCAGTGATCTCCTGGTTATTTAGTAATGTCTTGTTTAGCCTCCATGTGTTTGTGTTTTTTACGTTTTTTCCCTGTAATTTATTTCTAATCTCATAGCGCTGTGGTCAGAAAACATGCTTGATATGATTTCAATTTTCTTAAATTTACCAAGGCTTGATTTGTGACCCAAGATGTGATCTATCCTGGAGAATGTTCCATGCACACTTGAGAAGAAAGTGTCATATGCTGTTTTCAGTTGGAATGTCCTATAAATATCAATTAAATTTATCTGGCCTATTGTGTCATTTAAAGCTTGTTTTCCTTATTAATTCTCTGTCTGGACGATCTGTCCATTGGTGTAAGTGAGGTGTTAAAGTCCCCCACTCTTATTGTGTTACTGTCAATTTCCTCTTTTATAGCTGTTAGCATTTGCCTTAGGTACTGAGGTGCTCCTATGTTGGGTGCATATATATTTATAATTGTTATATCTTCTTCTTGGATTGACACCTTGATCATTATTTAGTGACCTTCCTTGTCTCTTGTAACAGTCTTTATTTTAAAGTCTATTTTATCTGATATGAGTATTGCTACTCCAGCTTTCTTTTGATTTCCATTTGCCTGGAATATCTTTTTCCATCCCCTCACTTTCAGTCTGTATGTGTCCCTAGGTCTGAAGTGGGTCTCTTGTAGACAGCATATATATGGGTCTTGTTTTTGTATCCATGCAGCAAACCTGTGTCTTTTGGTTGGAACATTTAATCCATTCACATTTAAGGTAATTATCGATATGTGTGTTCCTATAACCATTTTCTTAATCGTTTTGGGTTTGTTTTTGTAGGTTGTTTTCTTCTCTTGTATTTCTCACTTAGAGAAGTTCCTTTAGCATTTGTTGTAGAGCTGGTTTGGTGGTGCTGAATTCTCTTAGCTTTTGCTTCTCTGTAAATCTTTTGATTTCTCCATGGAATCTGAATGAGATCCTTGCTGGATAGAGTAATCTTGGTTGTAGATTCTTCCCTTTCATCACTTTAAATATATCCTGCCACTCCCTTCTGGCTTTTAGAGTTTCTGCTGGGAAATCAGCTGTTAACCTTAAGGGAGTTCTCTTGTATGTTACTTGTCATTTTTCCCTTGTTGTTTTTAATAATTTTTCTTTGTCTTTAATTTTTGTCAGTTTGATTACTATGTGTCTCAGCTTGTTTCTCCTAGGGTTTATCCTGTATGGCACTCTCTGTGCTTCCTGTAGTTGGGTGGCTATTTCCTTTCCCATGTTAAGGACGTTTTCGACTATAATCTCTTCAAATATTTTCTAAAGGTCCTTTCCTTCTCTCTTCTCCTTGTGGAACCCCTATAATGTGAATGTTGGTGTGTTTAATGTTGTCCCCGAGGTCTCTTAGGCTGTCTTCATTTCTTTTCATTCTTTTTTCTTTATTCTGTTCCGTGGCAGTGAATTCCACCATTCTGTCTTCCAGGTCACTTATCCGTTCTTCTGCCTCAGTTATTCTGCTATTGATTCCTTCTAGTGTAGTTTTCATTTCAGTTATTGTATTGTTCTTCTCTGTTTGTTATTTAATTCTTCTAGGTCTTTGTTAAACATTTCTTGCATCTTCTCAATCTTTGCCTCCATTCTTTTTCTGAGGTCCTGGATCATCTTCACTATCATTAATCTGAATTCTTTTTCTGGAAGGTTTCCTATCTCTACTTCATTTAGTTGTTTTTCTGGGGTTTTATCTTGTTCCTTCATCTCGTACATAGTCCTTTGCCTTTTCATTTTGTCTATCTTTCTGTGAATGTGGTTTTTGTTCCCCAGGCTGCAGGATTGTAGTTCTCCTTGCTTCTGCTGTCTGCCCTCTGGTGGATGAGGCTATCTAAGAGGCCTGTTCAAGTTTCCTGATGGGAGGGACTGGTAGTGGGTAGAGTTGGGTGTTGCTCTGGTGGACAGAGCTTAGTAAAACTTTAATCCGCTTGTCTGCTATTGGGTGGGGCTGGGTTCCCTCCCTGTTGGTTGTTTGGCCTGAGGCAACCCAGCACTGGAGCCTACCTGGCTCTTTGGTGTGGCTAATGGAGGACTCCAGGAGAGCTCATGCCAAGGAGTACTTCCCAGAACTTCTGCTGCCAGTGTCCTTGGCCTCGCATTGAGCCACAGCCACCCCTTGCCTCTGCAGGAGACCCTTCAGCACTAGCAGGTAGGTCTGGATGTGCCCTCCAGGAGTGGAGTCTCTCTTTCCTCCAGTCCTGTTGAAGTCCCGCAATCAAATCATACTAGCCTTCAAAGTGTGATTTTCTAAGAATTCCTCCTCCCGTTGCTGGATCCCCAGGTTGGGCAGCCTGACATGGGGTTTAGAACCTTCACTCCAGTGAGTGGACTTCTGTGGGATGTGTTCTCCAGTCTGTGAGTCACCCACCCGGCAGTTATGGGATTTGATTTTACTGTGATGGTGCCCCTCCTACCGTCTCATTGTGGATTCTCCTTTGTCTTTGGATGTGGGGTATTTTTTGGTGAGTTCCAGTGTCTTCCTATCGATGATTCTTCAGCAGTTAGTTGTGATTCTGATGCTCTCGCAGGAGGGAGTGAGCCCACGTCCTTCTACTCTGTCATCTTGCTCTCAGTCCCCTTATTTTGTTTTTAAATGTCGGTTTCCTCACCTGTAAAGTGGTGTTAGTAATAGTATACTTGTCCATATAGTTGCTGGAGGATTCGATGTGATAGTTCCCATAATGAAAGTCTGATATCATCAATACCTCCTCTCGGGAAAGGCTCTGGCATCACTAAGGTGCATGTTTGAAGATTTAACCTAGCATTTCCCAGAATGGTTGCCTTTGAAGTTGAAGAACTGAGCAATGTGACTTCTACGGAAAGAGCTTTGGCATCCAGAGAGTACCTGGGGGAGATGCTTCTGGGGGTGAGGCTCAAGTGCCCCTTGAAACACACTAACGAGAGAGTTACCTGCTCCTTCCAGAAAAGATGCTCTCTGCTTCCTTCCTGAGAGGGTGACAGGACCAACATGCACTTGTAAGTCCTTTGCAATCTGCCCCTCCCCCACATTTTACTCTGGAAAAAGTCTCTTATTATTTACAGGCAGAAAATATGTCCTCCTTGCCCTTGTTGCCCTATGTTCAGATGTTTACATCATGATCATATTCATAAATCCTAGAGTTTTCAGCTGGAAGACAGCATTCTAAAAGATTGCCATGTGTGCCCCTGGATGAAGGAAACCTCTGACTTCCCAGCCTGTTCAAGAGAAAATTCCTATTAAACACAACTTTAGTTCTAGTACTGATTAAGTATCAGCTTTTATCAACAGCTCAAATAAAATTTCCAAATCAGAACATTCCATGCACAATATATGCCTACTTTGGCATCTGTCCTTGTCGCCCCCCCAGTGAGGTGGAAGTTGCCAGTGAGATCTGTTTAACTTAGCTGGAATGTTATGCTAATTGGTAGCAGGGAGATGCACAGAGGCCTGACTTTTGATCCAATGGAAACCGTATAGAAACAGAATTTTGTTTTTTGGTTCCAAGACCATTGGCTCCTAGAGTCTTTCTGCTGTCAAATCACTGCAGGGCCATTTGTTAATGGAATTTGTTGTCCAGGGTGGAACACAGTTTGGGGAAGTGAATTTAAAGAGATTTAGTCCTACAAGGAGGGACTCATATGGAAAAAGATTGCCGTGAAAAATTTTTAGGATTCTTCTGCAGATACTCCTATATGGTCTACGGATTTTGGAGGTGTGTGTGCGCGCATATGTGTGTGCATTTAAGAATAGTACCGAGGCCTCACTTTACAAAAAGCCAATAGGCCACTAGCCCACAACCCAAACTTATAGAGAAAATAAGGGAGATTTTTCACATCATAGATGCATTTTCCAATGCTCCTTAAGTGTCCGATATTTGAAGATATAATCCACACTATCAGGAATAAATGAACAGTGAAAAGTGAGGCACATCTGTAAGGATATTGTTAGAAAACATTTCTATAGGATAAACTAACCCTCTTGCAGAGCCCCACAAACTGAGTTTCAGAGCTTAAAACACATAAGGTATGAACTTTCATCCTAACAAACTCTACCTTTTAACTTATTATTTGGGATAAAACATTTCACAGCTTAATAGTAAACTCAGTGTACAAGGTTATTGAGACAAGTTGCAGCCTTTTATATGCTGGCATTTATCTGCTCCCTTGCTAGATCACTCTTTTCTTGGTCCTGGGCGTTTGTTTTAGAAGTCTAACCTGGCCCCCACCCAGGCTCCAGTAACCTGTTGTTAGGCATGTGCTCTTTGTGTCTTCAGCACCCACACCCCCACCTCATTCTGTGTTCTTCGGGTGGGACTAAGCCCACAGAATCAGTGTGAAGCATGTGGCCAAAGCCAAAAGAAATCAGCGTGTCACATTCTCTGGCTACAAAGCCTGGTTCAGGAATAGGAATGTGGCCCTATCAGAGCCAGTGAGATGTAATGGGATCTTGCTGGGATTTCTGGAACAGAAGGAGATGCCTCCCTCTAGGCTGCCCTTCCAGCTTGAACCTGCAGCCAATTTAGTTTCACTGGGGCATGAGCTTTTCTGAGAATGGAGCCTTGAGAGAGTAAGGAGAGCTGAGATACTGGGAGAGAGAAACAAGGTAATAATGACAGCTCTGAACACCTGGAGCCAGCCATACCTGAAGTTAGATCTGTGTCGTTGCCAGCTCAGGCTGCTATAACAAAATACCATAGACTGGGTGGCTTAAACAACAGAATTTTATTTCTCACAGTTCTGGAGGTTAGAAGTCCAAGGTCAGAGTGCCAGCATGGTCAGGTCTGGTGAGAGCTCTCTTCCTGGCTTGCATATGGCTGCCTCTTACTGTATCTTCACATGGCAGAGAGAGAGAGAGAAAAAGAGAGAGAGAGCTCTCTGATCTCTTATAAAGGCACTGTTCTCATCATGAGGACCCCGCCCTCATGATCTCATCTAAACCTAATTAGCCCCAAAGGCCCTACCTCCAAATACCATTACAATGAGGGCTAGGGTTTCAACATATGAATCTGGGGAAAACACAAACATTAAGTCTATAACAACCAGCCTCTAGACTTATAAGTTGTGTGGACCTACAAATTAACGTTTTGCTTTAGACTAACTCATTTAGGCTGGGCTCTTAGTCACTTGTAGCTGAGCCTTAACTGATAAAGAAATACATCTTGGAGATAGACATATTCAAGTCCCACCCATTAAGAGTTTCCATTTGCTCCAGGATTAAAGCTATTTCTTTCTCCTCCAACCCCACTTTCCTGTCCCTTCTCTCAAGCACAGGTGTGCCCCATATTGGAACATTCTGTATCAGAGTTTTGGATCCTCAGTTGCTTCATATACCTGCTTCCTGGCTGGAAGTTAACTCAACCAATTACTCTGATATAAAGGCTATAAAAAGATTTAGGCTAAGCTCTGTTTTCATTTTCCTCCTCTGTGACTTCCACAATAAATCTTCATATACTTTGAGTTTGTTTTGGGCCATAAATGGTTCCATAGAACTAGTCTCATAAAGGCTACATTACCTGCTATTTTTCAGAGTGACTGGAATAAAAAATCTGGGCAACCAGAGAGCAGTTTGATGATCTAGAAAGTAGTAGTAGACAACCATGTTTTGGGCCAAAACATTCCAGCTTTGCAGGGTTGTTTGTATAGATTGGTCAATAGTTATAACTGTGGCAAATGCATAAATGACCACTTCCACTGCAGTACTGGAGTCTCTAGCAGCCATTGTCAATCTTGTTTCCAGGATGGATGGGGAAGCTGGAAGGTCTCTAACAATGGATTTGGTGTGAGCTAAAAAGAAAATATGGCAGGTGGTGGAAAAGTTGGGTTTTGCAGTCACACAGACCTAGGTTTGAATCCCAAATCCACTGTGGAACCCTCAAGTCACTTAATCTCTCTGAGTCTTAGTTTCTTCATCTGTAAATTGGGAATAATAATAGTACTTACCCCATAGAGCTGCTATGAGGATTTTAAAGTTCCTAAAACACAGCCTGACAGATAAACATGCAATAGTTTCCTCCATCTCTCCACCATAATGCAATGGAGCAAACAATGGACCAAGAATCAGGAGATCCTAGTTCAAGCCCTGGCTCTATTCCCAATCACTATGACACTTTGGTAGCAGAAATGATATCATTATTGCTATTTTATAGGTGAGGAAAATAAAGTTTAGAGACTTGGACAAAGCCACAAGGTAGGAAATGGAATTGGGAATTGAATTCAGCTCAAAAGTCAAGGCGAATTCCATCCATCCATCCATCCACCCTCTCATCCACCCATCCATTTATAGAGCAAATATTTAGTTAAGTATCTACCCTGTACCAGCCAGCATAGCAAGTACTTAGGTTACAATAACGAACAAAATAGTCCCTGCCTTCAAGGAACCTAATGTTCTGTGGAGTCCAGTCGTTTCCTTTCTGCTTCACAAGGTAATTCTGAAACCCACATGAGAGAAGAGATATGAAAGTTACTTGTTAAGTATAAAGCACAGTAAAATGAAAAATATTATTATTCTCTGTTCAAACATATTGCCTATACAATAAGATTTCCCCAAATGCTGACCTGAAGCTGAGAAAATACCTAAAATACAGGTGAAGGGGGTTGGGAAAGTTGAAAGATCTTAGTTCAAACCCTAAAGCTCTGTAAAAACACCTCAGGGCTGAACCCAGATGTGGCCCCAGGCAAACTGTAAAGAGGTCCCTGCATCTGAGTCCCAGTGGCTGAGGAGATGTTCTGGGTTGTGCTTCTCCTACAGTGTCTGCCTTGGGGTCTGGCAGTGGCAGTGCCCGGGATCTGACTCTCACATTGCCAACCGACCTTCACATGGATGCTTTCTTTGGACTATCTGCTGCTTCTTGCTTCTGGCATCTGCCTGGTCCCTGAATCTGACATCTCTTTGGCTCTCTTCTCTTGCCCATCCCTGGCACCCAGAACCAAAGACCGACTCACTGGCACTCTGCTTGTCCTGTAAGGCAGTTAAAATCTTAGGAAGAAAACCCAACTGTAAAAAATTACATTTAAAAAAAAGTACCTACCGCCTTCCAGTACTCATTTCATTGGCATCTGACTGACTGCCACTGGGCTGCCTCAATGGAGGAGGTCCTGGACCTTAGGCCGCCTACCCTGTGTGGCAGCTTATGGACTCTGGGCTCCCAGTGAGCATCAAAGGATGATTGGGAATAATTTAGGGGATGAAAGAACCACAGGGCATGACCTCTATCTGGTCAGGGTGGGGCCCTGGGGTCACTTTGGCTTTGTGGCCAAGCTCATGCCCCATGGGTCCTGAGATGAGCCGTTACATCTGTCAGGTTTCCTGTTGCTGACAGGTGGACACCTCAAGGCTCACATGCTCTCCTCAAAGAGGACTGCATGCCCTCCACTTTCTGCTGGGCCTCCAGCAGGTGCATCCGCCTCCCGTGAGCATCTCCCTGAAGGGAAGGAGACTGGGCGGGTGTGAGACCTTGCTGCTCCCTACAGGCGGGGGACCCAGAGCCCAGGGCCTGTGCTCTGTCTTTCTCCTTTCACTTGAGCTCCTTGAACGCCGAGCCTGGGGAGGGCTGTGTGGCCCTTCCTCACATCCAACACACGCTGTTGCCACCCGCAGAACACACCAGCCCCATTCTGCCTTCAGTCCGGCCTCCAAGGGGCTCTTCCAAGTTGGAGAAGAATCCCATCATCCCAGGCCCCCAAGTGCAGGGCAACTCCTGGTGTTCCACAAAAGTCCTCAACTAGAACCTGTGCAGCTTTTTAATACATGGCTGGGAAAAAGAAAAATGAACGTTCCCAGTATTTTCCCATCCCCATTCCCTCTTCTACCAAGAAGACCTTAAATGAAGAGGGGAGGGAAGCTTCATACCAGAGGCAAGTTTGCAGTGAGAATCTCTGAGTCTATTTTCGTCCAGAACCATCTGGACACAAATCAAGAATCTAATTTTTCCCACTACTTTCTCTTTTTTTTCCCCTTTGTACTTGAGCTGACTCTGAGAGCACAGAGTCTGAAACCAAGTCTGGACCACAGAATTCCTCTAAAACATAAAGAGTAAACAGAAAGAAAATTTCACAGAGTTCCACAGATGATTGCCCCTGCCGACATTGCCTGTGGCAGCTGGAGCCCCTCCTTCCAGGACCTTCTGGAGGCACCAGAAGGTACAGTGAGAAGCTAGGCGAGAACTGCAGTGGCTGGCACCTGGCTGCCATGCACCTGAGGCTGTGGCTGAAGTGTGCTGTGAGCACATCTCCCTTAGAGGGAAATCTAAGTCCATCCATGTGACAGCCATCAGCCGACCCCCAAGAAGCACTCACAGGCTGCCAGTGAGGTGAGTTCAGCCTTCTCACTCGCTGTGGGTAGCTTAGGAACCTGCTCAGCTGAGCAACAGTGCCAAAGTGACAGAGACCCTTGATGGAGGACTGAAATAGCACCCAGTTCCTTCCCCAGCCTGAAGTATTTCCCCCTTTCCCCCATGGTTGAAGCCCAGGCCAGCCACATACCCTGACGTATCAGCGCGGAGGGTTTCCTTGATGTTCTAGAGGGAGAGGGTTTCAGACCAGTGAGATTTGGGTAGGGCGGCAGATTTTCTTTAAAGTTGTTTGTGCCAGACAACTTTGGCTTGAAAATGAAGTACCTGAAGTTCTAGGCTAGACCTCTTGTATAATAATAAACATTGACTTTGGGGCCTGAACATCGGGAACTTAGCTTTATGCTTCGTTGGTTCATCTAACAGAACCAGACAGATGAAAGTGGGGGCCTTATTTTTTGTGTTTTTGTGAGGTTATTGTGAAAGCAGAAAAGGCTGGCACAGTCTGGTCCTCCAGTCTTACTCTCCTTGTGTTCCTGCCGGGATAGGACACTGCTCGTGGTATCCCAGGGCTCATGGTACGCCCAGCCCACTGGGCTGTCTTGGGCAGGACACTTGCTTCCACCAGAGTGAAGAATATTAGGGAACTCCTCATCGGATTGAGCCTCTTGGAAGAGGCAAGGAGCCAGCTGGACGCCTGATGCGCCTTCAGTTGCCAGCAGGACAGATGTATCAAGTCAGGTTTATAGGAGAAGTTTTCCCAGACTGCTATGTCCAAACTTCTGTCCATCCTGCTATAACCTCTGCTGTCAGATGGATGAAAACCAGACCAGTCCAGCCTTGGACCAGAGCTATACAGATAAGGACTCAAAGAAGAAACTAAAGGAGTGTACTTTTTCCACTTGAGCAGAAAAACCAGGGACTGTAGGAATTGGAAGGGAGTGGCTTCTGCATGAGACTTGAGGTGACAAGACAACAAGTGAACACAGGGATGCATGCTCAGAGGAACTTCACTAGAATGTCCCATGGCATGCTGGACCTGGGACCTTCTGGATATAGAAATGACCATAAAAAGAAACCAGACAGATTCCCATGCAGAAAAAGTGACCTCTCCTCTGAATTCCATGCTTGGAAAAATACTTATTTAGAGGAAGACAAAAAAAAAATCTACACAGAGCAAAACCTGGCTCTTTAGATGGCTTGACCTAAGAACACGGCAGAAGCTGAGCCTGGAGAATAAGCCTGCAGAGTGCACACTTCTGGGTGGGCTGTTGTCTTTTTTGAGTTCCCCAGCCCTGAAAGTGTGACACTGAGACCACGGGTGTGAGGAAATCTATCTCATTCCAACCAATCGTCTTGAAAAACGTGTTGAGTCATGGTGGATCATTCCTGTATGTTAGAGACAGCCTGAATGGGTTCTTTGGAACCAGAGTGGCCCTAAGGCCAGCTCTGGTCTCCACCATAAATGGCAGGTGAGGAGAGCAGAACATGGCTTGCTCACAGGACAATCATCAGTGGAGAAAATTGCTCTAAGGAAAAAGTATTAGATCAGGCAGATTTAATAGTGGATTCTAGAGGCTCCTATAATAGAAAAGTAGCATCGATGTGATATTTAAACTCTAGGATTTTATATTACAGGTGCTATAATTGGTCTTAAACTCACAGAAACCTATAGGGAAGAATATTAAGAAATTACATATTCCTTTTGTTTTCCCTTTTTTCATTATTTTGTTAACTCTAATTTCCTAGGTTTCCAACTTATGTTTAAAAGACAGTTATCAGATTTCTGATTAGTTAGGATAAAAGAAACTTTTCCTTACAAAAGTTTTAAAGTTTTTTTTCTTAATTTTGAAATTATTTTAAATTGATCAAAAAAGTTGCAAAAATACTGGAGAGTTTTCTTCACCTGGCTTCCCCTAAAGTTACTGTCTTCTATAACAATCATACATTGATATAAACTAACAAATGAACATTGAGGCAGTACTATGAACCAAACTACAGACTTTATCCCACTCTGGTCCTTTTTCTGGCTCAGCATCCAATCCAGGCTCCCATATTGCATTTAGTTATCATGACTCCTTACGTTCCTCGAATCTGGGACTGCTCCTACACATTTCCTTGACTTTTACCACCTTAATATACCTTTTTAAACTTCTTATTTTGAGATAATTGTAGATTCACGTGCAGTTGTAAGAAATGATACTGAGAGATCCCTGTACACGTCACCTGGTTTCCCTCAATATTAGCATGTTGCATGACTAGAGCACAAAATCACACCAGGAAATCGACATTGTACAATCCATGGACTTTATTCAGATTTTACCATTTTTATATGGACTCGTGTATATCTGTGTGTGTGTGTGCTTAGTTCTGTGCAATTTTTTCACATGTGGTTTTGTGTGGCTACCACCAAAAGACAGTTCCATCACGAGGATCCCTTGTGGTACCCAAGGAGGGAGCCGCAGTTACCTCCCTTCCTCTCCCACCCCCTAAACCCTGGCAACCATGAATCAGTGCTCTATCTCTATAGTTTTGTCATTTCAAGAATGCCATATAAATAGACTCTTATAGTATGTGACCTCTCAAATGGGTTTGTTTTTTTTCACTCAGCAAAATCTCTTGAGAGCCATCCAAGTTGTTGCATTTATCAATTGTTTGTTCATTCTTCTTGCTGAGTTTTCCATGGTATGATGTACCCCAGTTTATTTAAGCATTAATCCGTTGAAGGACATTTGAACAATCTCAACTCTTTTGAAGACTACTGGTCAGTTTTTTGTAGAATGTTTTTTTTTTTTTTTTTTGGGGGTACCGGGGCCCTCCCCC
>NW_020175191.1:3608965-3726301 GCF_003031525.2 Neophocaena asiaeorientalis asiaeorientalis
CGGTACGCGGGCCTCTCACGGTTGTGGCCTCTCCCGTTGCGGAGCACATGCTCTAGACGCGCAGGCTCAGTGGCCATGGCTCACGGGCCCAGCCGCTCCGCGGCATGTGGGATCTTCCCGGACCGGGGCACGAACCCACGTCCTCTGCATTGGCAGGCGGACTCTCAACAACTGCGCCACCAGGGAAGCCCCAGAATGACTCTTGATTTGAGTTGGTCTGATGTCTTCTCATGATTAGATTGTGGTAGGCATTTTTGGCATGAATATCACAGAAATGATGTACCCTTCTGAGTTCATTGTATCAGGAAGTACATGAAGTCAATTTATCTTATTTCTGATGATTGATTGTTAACCTTGATCAATGGGTTAAGAGGTGTCTACCCCATTTTTCTACTGCGAAGTTATCGTTTTTCCCCTTTGTAATTAATACATATCTTGGGAGAGATAGCTTTCCTTAAAAGAACTTTAGTAAGTATGGAGGGTGTATTCCTAGCTTTCTTCATTTACGTTACCCTGCAAGCCTGTGCCTAAACCTCTTGGACCCCTGGCCCAAAGCAGAGCCAGAGCTTGTCGTGAGGTGGCAGTGACTGGAGAAGAAGGCATTATCCAAAAAGGAAACCAAATATGCGTCTTAAGCATGCTCTCCAATGGCAAACCCGGACAGGAAAAGCCCAACTAGGAATGCTGGCACTCTGGGTAAGGGCACACTTTTTGGTAGTGTCTTCAGGCAGGGATCAGCAGCATCCTGGATGGCAGAGAACTTGTCTCTGTGGAAGTAAATGAGGCTGAAACTGTGGCCCCACTCAGAGTGCTGAAAGGAACAATGGTCAGTCACCTGCCTAACCCGGGACCCATCTGCCCCTCCTTGTCTCCTGTTATAATAGAGGAGGAGTGCCCCCTACCTAAGGCCAGTCCCCCCTCCAGCTCTGCTTTGGCTCCTATCCCCTCCTGCTTTCTTGGGAACATTATACTATCAATTTTACCATCTTTCTCTGTTATAGTCAATTATCCATCATCACAGCTTAAACCATTGATCGTTAAACATGTTTAAGTCTCTCCAAGCTTAAAGGTTTTAAGAATATAATAAGTTAAGTTAAGTGAGTAAGTCATGAAGGAAAGAAATGCCCTGAAAATCCCAAGGGCTCCAAAGCTCCAAGGACATCTCCAAGTGACTGGCTTCAATGGCCATGTGACCCAGTCCTGACCAAAGTGATATCAGGAGACATTTTTTCTTGCTTTTAAGTGAAAGACATCTAAGGTCAATCTTCTTTCCCAAGAGGGTGGAAACAAGGACGTATGTAGCCCTGACTTCTATAACAGCCATCCTACGATGGTGATGTGTTATGAATCAGGCTTAAGATGAAACAGCCACTGTGGACAGCAAAATGGAGAGACATCTATGCCCTGTAAGATGCTGATGCCTCTCAGGAAAAAGCAGGACATAGCATGGTTTCAGGAAAACCTAGTGTAACTTCTATCTCTGCCTCCTACTAGCCAATTTCTTCACTCTTTCATCCTCAGTTTCCCCATAAGATGAGACTAACAATAGAAGGTCTTATGAGCCAGGCACTGTTCTAATTCACTATGTCAATCATTCAGTATTTACAAGACCCTGTAAAATGTATACATTTATTGTCCACGCTCATAGATGAGAGGATGGACTCTTAGGGAGGTTAAGTTTCTAGCCCAAAGTCACAATGCTAGTAAAAAGCAGAGCCAAAATTCCAACCAGGTTCTGTCCAACTCCAAGTTCAGACTACATATTTGGGAGGAGGTATGAATTGAGTTTGGGTCCCTACTATCTAGCACAGGCCAGCACATAGTAGATTTTTTTAAAAATTTTATTTAATTTATTTTATTTTTGGCTGCTTTGGGTCTTCGTTGCTGCACGGGCTTTCTCCAGTTGCGGTGACAGGGGGCTACTCTTCGTTGCGGTGTGCGGGCTTATCATTGCAGTGGCTTCTCTTGTTGTGGAGTACGGGCTCTAGGCGTGCAGGCTTCAGTAGTTGTGGTGCACGGGCTTTGTTGCTCTGCAGCATGTGGGATCCTCCCGGACCAGGGATCGAACCCGTGTCCCCTGCATTGTCAGGCAGGTTCGTAACACCTGCACCACCAGGGAAGCCCATACTAGATGTTTACTAAATGTTTGTTGAATGAGTGTGGACTCTCTTTATGATACCTGCCAGCACAGAAATTGAGATGTTCCTTTAGTAAGCAGAGAAGTGCTGAGATTGGAAAGTATTAGAACTTCAACTACAGACAATTTCTGATTTTTTTGCTAGGGGGGGATTGAACATCACCAAGCTACAAATTAGGGATATGTTCTGTGTCCCTGGAAGCCAAAGCTGTGCTTTTGGCCCACAAGCTAGGTAACCGTACATAACTCTGATACATAGAGCTCTCTTTACACCCATATGAAGGGCTAATGAGAGAGTAAAATATTTTTACTTGCACAGAAGGAGACTCCATCAAGATGACAAAAATGCATCTTCATTGTGAGGAATTTCTTATGATATATTATGATTATCTTCCCATTGAGAAAAGGTGGAGTGAACATTATTTTGAATATGTTTAGGTTTAGCATTTGAGTATGTTAGTTTAGGATGCCAGGGAATTGCAGACAGCCTTGTAATGCTTTGCATAACTTGACCACACAAATGCTTTAATTCTTGAATATAAATGTCTTATATCGGGCTTCCCTGGTGGCGCAGTGGTTGAGAGTCTGCCTGCCAATGCAGCGGACACGGGTTCGTGCCCCGGTCCGGGAGGATCCCGCGTGGGGCGGAGCGGCTGGGCCCGTGAGCCATGGCCGCTGAGCCTGCGCGTCCGGAGCCTGTGCTCTGCGACGGGAGAGGCCACAACAGTGAGAGGCCCGTGTACCGCAAAAAAAAAAAAAAAAAAATTTCTTATATCAGGTAAGGCAATCAAGCCAGCACTGATGAAGCCCCTGATTCTGATGTAATAGCCATGGTGGAGACAACCTCATGAAAAGTAGGCCTGTTTCTCATCAGTGGAGCTGATGAGGAGCACTAGAATTTGCCAGAACCGAGTCACAGCCTGGGTTACAGCAGTTGATATTACATTCATTCTGTTCAGATGATGCACTAAGACCCAGTCCTTTTCCTTTGGTTCTCCCTGGACAAGAGCTTTGGCAAAGACCCACATGCATCTGAGATTTAGTCCAAGGGATCCATTAGCACTTCATTTGTCACCCATCCCTAAGGACCATGATAACATCCTGTCTTGGGATCAGAGCTAAGAGAGTAAGGAAAGAAGCAGTTGGAACTATTTCCTTCTTTGTATACTGACCCAAGAAAGAGATCCCTTTTCCTTTTTTAAAAAACATTAATTAATTTTTTTAGTTTTGGCTGTGTTGGGTCTTTGTTGCTGTGCATGGGCTTTCTCTAGTTGCTGCGAGAGGGGCTACTCTTCATTGTGGCGCGCAAGCCTCTCATTGCGGTGGCTTCTCTTATTGTGGAGCACGGGCTCTAGGCATGTGGGCTTCAGTAGTTGTGGCACGTGGGCTCACTAGTTGTGGCTCATGGGCTCTAGAGCACAGGCTCAGTGATTGTGGCACACTGGGCTTAGTTGCTCCACGGCATGTGAGATCTTCCCCGACCAGGGCTCAAACCCGTGTCCCCTGCATTGGCAGGCGGATTCTTAGCCACTGAGCCACCAGGGAAGCCCCCCTTTTCCTTTTAATTAATGTTCTGACTTTAAAAAGTGCCTAATTTGGTCGGGTTGTGCTGATGGGTTAGAGACACTAAGAAGATGCTGTCTTTAATTTCTTTGAATAAATTAGGAGCTATATTCAAATTTAATTTCTTCCACCATGAAGGATGAAATTGACAAAAGCTAACTACATGGCTTCTGCTGCAGTGTTTGGAAATGATACCCCAGCAATCAGATTCTGGTGGTGCAGGACTCTCTCCACAAGTTAGGGAGCTCCTGTCACGGTTCTTCATATCATATAGGGATTTATACTGCTTTAACCATCGGCATAGTCTGAAAACTATGACTGTTTTTGTGTTCTGCCTGTTTCACCCTCTTTCACCCACTCAACCTGGCCAGGTACTCAGCAATTTCTGTCTTTAAAACCTTTTATCCAATTGCTTGACTTATCAATTTTATCACCTTTGCCTCCCCAAGAGGGTTAGAGTGGCCTCCCAGAATTTCCACTGAAGGATTTATTGTTGAAACTGCTTGCTGTGTAAAGGTTTTTAATTAACACGATTTCATTCAGATGCTTCCTGTTTTCAAACTTTGCCACCAACTCTCTTTGCTTCACAATTGTAATGTGACTTTTCCTTATTGTCTCACAATGTTGAAAACACATATCCCACCATAACTGGTAAGATTATCCTGTTTTGCTTATTTCTTCCCCAACATGTGCAGATCTGGAGAAATGCCATACAACTTCAAAGATGATGCTATCATTACCATATTCAAGGTGAAATAAGAAAGCTGATGACAGTAACTGTTATAGCAGTTTCACTCTCCATCTCTCACAAAATCTTTGTCTAACCCTTCTTAGATAAACTATTGAACATGGGCTTTTTGCAGATCTGGGTCCAAATCCTGGCTGCTCTACTTACAAGCTCTGTGAACTTGGGGAGTCTTTTAAGCACTCTGCCTTAGTCAGGACTGGCCAAGCTATGCAGTGGTAACAAACAATCTCAAATTTTCAGTGGCTTCAAACAAAAAAGCTTTATTTCTTGCTCAGGCAAAGTCTGACACAGGTCTGGCAACCCTCCAGCACAGCTGTTCTCCTCACAATGGCTCAGCTTTAACTCTCCACATCCATACTGGTTTCCATGATCACCATGGCAGAGGAAAGATTGGTGGAGAGTTAAGCATGAGGAATTAGATGTTCTGGGACTTCCCTGGCAGTCCAGTAGTTAAGACTCTGTGCTTCCACTGCAGGGTTCAATCCCTGGTCAGGGAACTAAGATCCTGCATGCTGCATGGTGTGCCAAAAAGAAAATTTTTTTTAACAAATAAAAAACTTTTTAAAAAGGAATTAAATGTTCCTCTCCAGAAGTAACCCACATCACTTCTGCTCACACTTCATTGACCAAAATTGATATGGCCACAACTAATATCAACATGGCAGAAGATAACCACTCACATGTGCCCAGAAAGAGAGGAGAAGTGAATACTGGTAAACAACAGTCATACCATGTTCTCTGACTCTCATTTTCCTCCTCAATAAAATGGGAATAATACCTACTAGAATGTATTGTAGTGATAAGTCAGTAGGATAATGTATACAAAATGCTTAGGATTCAAAGACTCAATAACTGGTAGCTTTTAATATACACATTTTTGAAAACATAGTAGAATTAACATAATTTCACTCTATTTTGCATGAAGGGAAGATAAAAGGCATAATATTAAGAGTTCTACAAGATATTTCCAATAAAAGCACACTCATACATAACTGCTATTTGAACCACTTGAGTTCAGCATATAATTCTTTGCATCATGCAAAGAGAAGAGTGAGGACATACATCAAAATATTAGCATTAATTACCTCTAGTTGTGAAGCCATGAGTAATTTAGTTTACTTTTTAATAAATCCTGATTTTTCTGAATTTTCTACCATGAGCACATATTATTAATGATAATAGCTTATTCCATTCCAGGCACTCATTTTAATTTTTATCATACATTATGATATAGATACTATTATAATCTCATTTTACAGCTAAGGAAACAGGTTAAGTAATTTGCCCAAATAATAAATGGCAGAGTCAGGATTTGTACATGAATCAGAAAATAATAAATATTATTTTTAATAGTGTAACATAATCATGGCCCTGATATTAAGTGCACAGTATGTGCCAGACATTGTATTAGGCCCTGTGGAGGACACAAAGATGAGAAAAATACAGCTTCAAGGACGCTACCATCTTGTTGGGGAGGTAAGCCACATATACAGACATAAGAAGTTCATAATGCAAGTCAGTAAATTAGAGACAATTATTCAAGGGCAGGGACATGGTCTTTTTCTTATTCAGGATCTGGCCTAGAAGAGCTGCTTGATACATATTTGCTGAATGAGTAAATGAATAAATAGAATTTCAGAGCATCTAATTTTACTGATGAGAACATGAGGGTCTAGAGAGGTTACTTGGCTTATTAGAATCATACAGCTATTTAGTGGGTGATACTGAGACTGACTGTCAGCCTCCTGCTTTCTTCCCCAAACAGCTGCACCAACTTGTCCAGAGGAGAGGCTGACTCTGGGATGGAACAGGCTGAGCAGAGTTAGCCTTCTGCTTTGCCATGTCAGAGTTAGTGGTGTTGCCCTCATTCATTCTGCAGCACCAGGCCCTGGAATGTCTCTAGTCAAGGCCACCCAGACCTCCATGTTGCTTCATCCTGTGGACGCTTCTCTGTCTTCATGTTACTTGACCTTTCAGCAGCATTCAACACAGTTGACTTCTTCCTCCTTCTTGAAATACTTTCTCCTCCAGGCTTCTCTGAGAGCACAATGATCTATTTCTTTCTTGGTCACTGCGCCTGATCTCCTTTGCTGAATTCTCCTTTCTAGCTGACCACTAAATGCTTAAGTTCCTCAGGGGTTAATCTTTTCTCTATCAATACACTCTTTCTACATAATCCCAACCAGTCACATCGTTCAACTACCGTCTGATGCAGGTGACATGCAAATTTATATCTCTATCTGCAATCTTTCTCCTTAGTTCCAGATTTCTATATCCACATGCTTACTTGACATTTTCACCTGGATATGTACTATGTATCTCAAACTAATTTCCCAAAATCAAATCTATATTTTCCTCCTTTCTTCCACATCTAAATAAATGGCATCAGAAACCTCCCAGTTGGTCAAGATGATAACCGAAGAATCAGTTTGAGTGTTCCCTTCTCTGAACTGTCACATCTAATTTACCAGTAAGTCCTCCTACCCTCTGCCTCCAAAATATGTTTCCAAATATATCCACTTCTTTTATTTCCACTGCTCTCATCCTAATTCTTGCTTGGACAACTTCAATAACTCTTAACTGGCTCCCTGCTTCTATTCTCGTCCCTATTCTAACTCATTCTCCACATAACAATGAGAATGATCCTTTTAAAATGTAAATCAGATCTTGTTCCATTTCATTTAGAATAAGATCCAACTCGTTACATGGAAAATCTGGCATTTGCCAACCTCTCCGGCTTTCCACATGCCTCTCTCCCCCGTTCCTGTCCCCAATCATCCTGAAGTCCTTCCTGCTGAAGTTCCTTTTCAAATGTTCTTTCATCTGCAACATTCTTCTAGTGGTATACTGGAAAGGGCTCCTCTGGCTTGCCAGAGCCAGATATGTGCCTTTCTTCCCAGCTCTGCATTCAGTGATGTCATGTTTGTATCTGGAAACTGGCTGTGATGTATTAGCACTATGAAAATCAGCAAAACTACAAATCAGAGCTTTCTTTTATTTTTTCTTTTTTTGAGAGCCAATTAATCAGAACATCACTGCCCTTTCCACAGCTCCAGGATTTAACTCAAATGTTACTTTTTAAGTGCTGGTTTTCTGACCACTCTATATCCAGATAGTGTTCTCTTCCACCTCCTAGTTGATATGTAGCATATCACCCTTCTAACTTCTTTCATAACACTTAACCTATCAAAGTTGCTCTTCCACTAAAATGTAAGCTTTGGGAAGGCAGGGAAAATGTCTGTTTTGTTCTCTGCTCTATCTTCAGCACCTAGAACAGCACCTGGCACATAGTAGGTGCTCAATGAATACATGTTGAATTTTGAATAATAAGCTCCTGTCTTGCTTCCACCAATTATCTTCACACTGATCGTGGTCTGCTCCCTCTGGATTTCCCCTCAACTGCTCCCCTCAAGCTCCTTACTTAACCTTCTCAGAAGATGTCATCATTGCCTATGTCACAGAAAATATGGAGCTCATCATTTGCTGCCCCTCATCGACCAACATCTGTTCACACCACTTTCTTTCTTTCCTCCCACTCTAGGAAATCGTCTCAACATTTATTAACAATCTACTGGGCAAAGGTAGGTTCCATACTTCCCTTGTCATCAAGAATAGGTCAGACTGGTGAGGAACAGAGGCCCCTTTTTTTCTTTTGAGCCCCTCCTACTTCCTGTCTATGCTTGGGTCCTATTCTTGCTTAGTTATCCTCTTTCTCTTCTGTAATTCCAGATTCTTTTTCTTTCAGCTGGTTGCCTCCTCCCCAGCCTGTGACCATGTGCAAGTCAAGCCTATTCTATAAAACAAGTAAAAAAAATTCCTTGACTTCCTGCCCTGTCTAGCCTCTGTCCTCTCTCCTTCCCTCCACAGTCAACCTTTGTGAGAAATACCAGTACTTGCTGTTTCCACTTGCTTACCTCCCAGCCTTTCCTCCGGCTACTAAAATCTGGCTTCTCCTGCTACCACTTGAAAGAAGCTTCTTCCAATACCTAGGTCACCCTGTTCCTGATATTGCTGATGAGAACTTTCCTCTAGAAACTCTTTCTCCTTTGGTTTCTTCCTTAGTTCCTCTTCCACCACTCTGATAATTCTTTTACCACTTATTAAGCATATGAATTAAGACCTATTATCGCATCCCTATCTTACAGATGAGGAAAATGAAGCCCATGAGGTTATTTCTTGTCCAAGTAAGTGGCAGAACTTATATTCTGGTACCTTGACTTTTTTTTTTTTTCACACACACACACTGTAGTTTATTTTTACAAGAGATAAATACACTGACACCAAGCATTGTAAATGGATGACCACAACAAAAGCAACAATGATTGCAATTACCAAACACGAAACACACTCATACTATGTCATAATATTGACATTCGGTCCAATAGTCAGGCAGCTTGACTTTAGAGCCCCAGGTTCTTGATCAGTATGCCATATTTCTTCCCTTTTCTTCTCATCCAACTCTCTCTCCCCAAGCAACCTCACTCATGGTCTTGGTTTTAATTTTCCTTGCTGTCCCTATTACTCTAAAATCTATATTGTCAGGCCAACCCTTTCTCCCAAATTCCAAATCTGTGCATAAAGCCTACTTATGTGCAAATCTACTACACTCACCCACAGACACCTCCAACAACATATCCTCCAAATTGATTCTTTTGTTGTATTCCATTATGCCACTCTTCATTTATTCACTAATTTAACCAGTACCTATCGAATACCTATTACCTTCCAGGCTCCACCAGTAAGTATTAGGGATATAATGGTGAATAAGAAGAGTTAGTCCTTGCCAGCAAAGAACGTACAATCTAACTGGGACCAAAAAAATACACAAATAAGTGGTCGCAATGCAACACATGAATTGGTATTATAAGCATAAGAATAGTTTGCTATTGAAGCCTTAGTAGGGCAACTAATCCACTCTTGATTGGGTTATTAAGTTGTATGTCAAGAAGGTACTGTTTAAACATAGCATAGTTTGAGTAAGGCATTTAACAAAGTTTTTCATTGTATCTTTTTGAACAAGACAGAAATTAGGCCAGGGATAGCTGGTTGAAGGATCAGTAAGTGGGTGCTGTTGATTAATGAACTGAAACTTGGGGATGGGAAGGAGTTTTTAATGGCTTGTCAAGGAGCCCCATATTGAGCCTCATCCTATGAAATGTCTTCATCAATGGCTTAAATGAAGGATATGTTTGGTAGATTTTCAGCTGAAACTAAGCTTGAAGAAAGAACTAATATGTTTATTGATAGAAATGACACACACACACAAAAAAACAAACAAACCGCCAGAATGGGAATTCCCTGGCGGTCCAGTGGTTGGGACTGTGCACTTCCACTGCGGGGTAGTGGGGGCCGGGGTAGGGGGATACGAGTTTGGTCCCTGGCCAGGGAACTAAGATCCTGCAAGCCAAGCAGTGCGGCTAAAAAATAAATTAATTAAAATCCTTAAAAAGCAAAACAAAACAAAAAACTCTGGAACAATGAAAAGGAAGAAAGAAACAAGATGAGATTTAAATGTAAAGTCCTATGTTTTAGTTCCAATAGTGGACAAATACTAAACGAAATAGATAAATAGATATGACTTAGCTTTTTCTGAAAAGAAAAAAAACTTTGAAGTACAAGTTAGTTATAAGACAAGAATGCAACTTGGTTGCCAAAATTGGCAAGTCACTAGTAAGGCCGTATTAGAGGAAGGAAGAAGAAGGGGGAACGTGTATGTTCCTCTGTATCCAAGACACATGAGGAGTTTTAAGAATTACTCAAGAGACATATAAGTGATAACATACATAAAATATTTGTCTTTCTCTGTCTGACTTATTTCATTCACTAGATCCCATATTCTCCAGGTCCAGCTATGTTGTTGCAAATGGCAGAATTTAATTATTTGTTATGGCTGAGTAATATTCCAGTGTGTGTGTGTGTGTGTGTGTGTGTGTGTGTGTGTGTGTGTGTGTGTATAAAATACAAGTATATATAATATATATTTTATATATATGTATAATATCCATTACCCATTCATCTTTATCCATTCATCTGTTGATGGACACTTGGGTTCCTTCTGTATCTTGCCTATTGTAAATAATGCTGCTATGAACGTTGGGATGCATGTATCTTTTCAAATTGGTGTTTTCTATTTTTTTTAAATTTTATTTATTTATTTACTTATTTTTGGCTGTGTTGGGTTTTCACTGCAGCGTGCTGGGGCTATTCTTCGTTGCAGTGCACAGCTTCTCATTGTGGTGGCTTCTCTTGTTGAGGAGCATGGGCTCTAGGCATGCGAGCTTCAGTAGTTGTGGCACGCGGGCTCAGTAGTTGTGGTGCATGGGCTTAGTTGCTCCATGGTATATGGGATCTTCCTGGACCAGGGCTCAAACACATGTCCCCTGCATTGGAAGGTGGATTCTTAACCACTGCGCCACAAGGGAAGTCCCCAGCATTTTCATTTTTTTCAGATATATACCCAGGAGTGGAATTGCTGGATCATATGCAAGTTCAATTTTTAGTTTTTTGAGGAGCCTCCATACTGTTTTCCATAGTGGCTGCACCAATTTACATTCCCAGCAATAGTGTACAAGTGTTCACTTTTTTCCACATCCTTGTGTTTGTTATTTGTAGACTTTTGTTGATAGCCATTCTGACAGATGTGAAGTGATATCTCATTGTGGCTTGATCAGCATTTCTCTAATAATTAGTGATGTTGAGTATCTTCTCATGTGCCATTTATTGGCCATTTGTATGTCTTCTTTGGAAAAATGTCTGTTCAATTCTTCTATTCATTTTTTAATTGGGTTGTTTGTTTTTTTGTTGTTGAGTTGTATGAGCTGTTTATATATGTTGGATATTAACCCCTTACTGGTCATGTCATTTGCAAATATTTTCTCCCATTTAGTAGGTTGTCTTTTTGTTTTGTTGATGGTTTCCTTTGCTGTGCAAAAGCTTTTAAGTTTAATTAGGTCCTGTTTGATTACGTTTGCTTTTGTTTCCTTTGCCTTAGGAGACAGCAAAATATATTGCTATGATTTATGTCAAAGAGTGTTCTGCCTATGTTCTTTTCTAAGAGTTTTATAGTTTCAGGTCTCACGTTTAGGTCTTTAATTCATTTTGAGTTTATTTTTGTGTATGGTGTGAGGAAATGGTCTGATTTCATTGTTTTACATGTAGCTGTCTAGTTTTCCTGATCTATAAAATATTGAATCACTATGCTGTATACATTCAGGTACTAATATGATATAGTAAATCAACTATACTTCATTAAAAAAGAACTGATCAAAAGAGAAAAGTTGACAAATTGATGTGGGTTGAGAGGCAGTTGTCAAGATAGTGAGGAACTGCTGAAGGAAATGAGAATTTTTCTTTCTTTTCTTTTTTGCCTTTCTTTATTTTTATTTTTTATTGGAGTATAATTGCTTTACAATGTTGTGTTAGTTTCTGCTGTACAATGAAGTGAATCAGCTATATGTATGCCTATATTCCCTCTCTCTTGGACCTCCCTCCCCCACCCTCCATCCCACCCATCTAGGTTCTCACAGGAATAGAGATGTAGATGTAGAGAACAAACATGAGAATTTTTCATTTGGAGAGGACAAAAGAGGAGATGTAAGAATTGTCTCCTGAAGACTTCCCTGTACATATTCTGTGTAGGTCTAAAGGGCACTATAAATAGGTAGAAGTTAGAGGAAGGGAAACTCTGGCTCAATAAAAGGAATAATTTTTTAATACTTAGAGATAAATGACAATGAAGTGGGCTACCTTTCTGAAGAACTGAATGTCTTATCACTGAAAGTTATAAACAGAGGCCAGAGAATGGTGGGTGCCTGCTTCATTTGAGTAGTTGAGCTAAATAATATCTAAGTATCTTCTAACTCCATATATCTTTGTCTCTTTTGGGAGGATCTGAGATGAAGAGGGAGAGTCTCAAATGACACAGTCTGCAAACAGCAAAGAACAGACTTTGTGTACATATACCTTGGAAGATACATGTTCTTTGCCCAACCATTTGTGCACACAATTAGCAGTCACTATCAGTGGTGTTATCTTTAAATGCAAAGCACATGACATGGATAAAATGTACACAAATACATTTCTGTCCAAGCAGTCAATTAAAATAAATTACAGTGCATGAAAATGCCTAAATATATCTTTATATGTTTAAATAAGAGACCAGTTCAATTTCAGCTCAAGAACACTTTTATAACCCACCATGAAAGGTGGGGTGATTTAAAAAAATTGTTTGGTTTTTGCGAAGAGAAAAAAGAAATTAAATATACACAGCACTATTTAAACAACATCAAGGCTATGATTCAAGAAAACAAAAGGCAGGAAATTCAAAGTTGAGGTGTGATGTGTTATCCTTCATCCCAGCTGCTATGTCCATCATAGTGACAGCTGAAAAGAAAATTAAAACACTGTGGAGGCACAGTTTTAAAATATATTTACTTAAGAGAAAACATGGCAAAGATCTTTTGTCCTATTTATGGGAGAAAGAATTAAACACTGACTCATCAGAGTGTCTTAAAAACATTTTACAAGTTCAGAAAATATTTGCTAATTCCTGTTTCACTTACCATATGTAAATCAGCTGTGTGATTCAGAGGATTTTTCTAGCAATTGATTGAGTTAAGTGAATCTATTAGATTTCTCTTTGATTTCTAAGGGATCGTATCAAAATAAAGTACCTGTATCTAGTCCTGTTGAAAGTAGCCACATAGATGGAGCAGAAACTGCAAGAGAAATCAAAGACATAAAACAACAATGCTTTCCCTTCTTTTTGGCACTTGTCAAAAGAGGAGGAATTGCCCATGGTGTGGGCACACTCACCTGCTGCCCATAGAGTAAGGTGTTTCCGTTGTGGTACTGACAGCAGCTCAAGGTCTTGCTGTTACTGATGTGGCCTGATCTCCCCAACTTGCTTGCCTAAGGGACAGAAGAGCATGTTTTTAGAAGCTATAGTTGTAAATGACATGGGAGAATAAGAATATGATGAGTTGGCAAAGAAAGCAAATCAAGAATCCTGAAACCTGTGTGGACACAAGGCCCTAAGCAAAGACAAGAAAGGACCCTGTCCAGGGCTTCCCTGGTGGTGCAGTGGTTAAGAATCCGCCTGCCAATGCAGGGGACAGGGGTTTGAGCCCTGGTCCAGGAAGATCCCACATGCCACGGAGCAACTCAGCCCGTGTGCCACAACTACTGAGCCTGTGCTCTAGAGCCCGCGAGCCACAACTACTGAGCCTGCGTGCTGCAACTAATGAAGCCCACGCACCTAGAGCCTGTGCTCCACAACAAGAGAAGCCACCACAATGAGAAGCCCGTGCACTGCAACGAAGAGTAGCCCCCACTCGCCGCAACTAGAGAAACCCCACGCGCAGCAACAAAGACCCAACGCAGCCAAAGATAATAAATAAATAATTTTTTAAAAAAAAAGAAAGAAAGGACCCTGTCCATCTGGAAAGACACATGCACTGAGTTATCCAGTCGTAAGGATGGATTTGCCTTGGTCTGTCCTGAGCTTCCATGTGATTCCTCCGGCCTCCTTGGCATGGTGTTCAGGGCTGCTCTCAGTCCATCCCAGCCAGCCTTTGAGGTTTCCTTCCCCTTATTCTGCCAATCCTATGCTACACAATCCTCACTGGACTACTCACACTTCTGACTTTGCTATGTTCCTGGTTTCACCAGGGATGTCCCTCCACCCGACCATCCAACTCCAGTGGTTCATCTTCAGGGCGTAGCTCAGATGTCGAAAACCCCTCTCTATGGCTCTCCATAAAGCAGGCAACACTGTTCTACTGTTACTTGATTCCCTGTTGTCTTCACATGGTAAATTTTAGGCTCATGGAGGATAAGAAGCTCGTCTTTTCCATTATTTATTTAATCTTACCATATTGTTTATGTTTTCATATCTTCAATAGTCAGGAGAGTGCCTGGTGCATAAAAGTGTACCATACACTTTAAATGAATAAATGAATGATACTGCTAAAAGAAGCACCTAGTTACAAGTAAAACATTGATATTATGTTAGATGGTTTTTGGTTTAAAATCATTCAGTCAAGCTTGTCAAGGCAACACTTCCCGAACTTTATTTACTTTTTTCAAGTATCCATATGTCCATTGAAATAATGTTAAATGATTTTAAAAAGAGAAACTTCTGGGAGGACTTGGGATAGCTCAGTGACACTGCAGTGCCATGGGGAAGCATTCTGAGGGCAGCACCAGGCCACGGACTAAGAGGTGCATGCCCAGGTGCCCACTCCAAGGATGCTCCCCCACCGCAGGATACAGTCAGCAGGCAACCTTGAGTGATCCGCAGCTTGGGTCTGCTTCTGCTGCAGAGAGTGGCCTTGCTCAAGATCACATGCTCCCTGGGGCAACCCTCAGCCAGTGACTGAGTGAGGTGGGGAGACAAAGGCATGACCATTCCTGTCCCATGTGGGCCACTCTGCTGAGCAACGCTCACCCCGGGGCGCCCCACCGGGTTTGCCAGGACTTTGTTGGGTCTACACTGTGGTTTGCCTGGTCCCTTCACCCAATCCTGCTTTCTCTCCCTTCCTTTTACAGGTATCACAGAATTTGCACCTGAATTTCTGTCTTAGCAGCTGCTTCCAGAGAATACAGCCTGCAACACATAGGAAGACCGGAAGTGTCTTTTCTTTGTTGGCCAGGGGAGGATTAATTCAAGGAATCTCAATTTAGGCTGAAATACTCTAACCATTTGTGTGTCGTAGCCATACAAGCTTATATTGCAAAAGGTCATGTTGGGATAAAAAATATTGGTATTATATCATTGTGCAGCTCAATCACATAGAATTAAGCATTAAAACAGCATTCCATGCAGGAGGCAAGATAAGTCCATAATTTAGCGCTCACACTTGGGGATCAGCCACACCTGCTGACCAGTGGAGTGACTTTGGACATGCCACTTAAACACTCTGGGGCTCAGTTCCCTCATGTGTAAAAATGGGAAGCAATAGTATTCACCCCAAATGGTTATTCTGAAGATTGAATGGGTTAATGCATCTAAAGGGCTTATCATTGTTCCAGGCAGTGTAAGCCCTCAGTGAAGGGTCTTTACAGCTGCTGTTGCTGCCACTGCCACAGCTGCCACCTGTTCTGCCCCTCTACGCACAAGGACCTTGATTCCTGTAGTCACCTTGTGGAGCCTAGTTGTACCTAGCTGTACACAATCACATCATCCCCAACGGTTCCATCATCCCCAAAAGTTGCCCCATACCCCTTTGCAATCAACTCTCTCCTCCACCCTTAGCCCCTGGCAACACTGACCTGATTTCTGTCACCATAATGACAGAAATCTAGAATTCATGTAAGTCTAGCATTCATATGGATGAGTACATCGGATGTAGTCTTCTGTGTTAGACTTTTATATTCAACAAAATGTTTTTGAGATTCATCTGTGCCACTGTAGGTATCAGTAGCTTGTTTCTTTCTATTACTAAGTAGTATTCCATTGTTTGGATCTACCACAATCTGTTTATTCACTCACTGGTGGTGGACATTCACTCACCAGTGGTGGACATTTAGGTTGTTTCCACTTTGGGGCAATTATGATAAAGCTGTCATAAATACTTACATATAAGTCTTTGTGTGAACATGTTTTCATTTCTCTTGAAAAGATACCTAGGAGTGGAAGTGCTGGATTGTATGGTAAGTGGTATTTAACTTCACAGGAAACTGACAAATGTTTTCCAAAGAGGCTGTACCATTTTGTACACCTATCAGCATTTTATGAGAGTTCCAGGTGCTCTACAAACCTGTCAACACTTGGTATTGTCAGATATTTTTAGTTTATTTTGTCTAAAAAAATTAGCCATCTTGATGTGTATCTATATAGCTGTACTTCATTTTGGTTTTAATTTGAATTTCCCCGATGTCTAATGATGTTGAGAATCTTTACATGGGCTTTCACTTACCATTTACCACCTATCTACTTTGGTAAGGTGATTGTTGACATCTTTTTTCCAAATTTCACTGGGTTGTTTTTCTTTTATTGGGTTTTAAGAGTTCTTTATATATTCCAATACAAGTTATTTATTAGACTTATGTTTTGCAGGTATTTTCTCTCAGGCTGTAGCTTGTTTTTCATTTTCTTAGCAATTTCTTTGAAGAGCAGACTTTTTTTTTTTTGATGCCCAATTTATTATTATTTTTGCATTGTCTGTGCTTTGTCCAAAAAAGCTCTGGCTCACCCAGGGTCACAAAGATTTTCTCCTACGTTTTCTTACAGATGGATTTACAGTTTTAGCTCTTATGTTTAGGTAGATGACCCATTTAAAGTCAATTTTTTATACAGTGGAAGGTTCAGTTCTTTCTATAAGGATATGATTGTTCTAGCACCATTTATTCAATAGCGTATTTTTTCCCCATTGAATTACCTTGATACTACCGTTGCTAATCATTTAACCCATATGTATCAGACCAGTGGATGTCAAGTGAGGGCCATTTGGCCCACCCAGGGGACATGTAGGAATGACTGGAGACATCATTGTTGGTCACAAATGTAGGATACTGCTGGCATCTAGTGGGTAGCGACTAGGGGTGCTGCTGATCATTCTGAAAAGGCCAGGTAAGTCTCCCAACAATTATACAGCTCAAAATATCTCTCATTCTTGATATATTAATCTGTATTTTTTCTACTTCCTGATCAATCTGGGTACAGTAAAGTGATCAGCTGTGCCAGTTGTACGCAAGCCTGATGGGATCCTGAAATGTGGAACGTTCAGCACTAACACTGGGAAAGTCCCAGGCAAACCAAGGATGAGTTGGTCAACCTAAATAAACATCAGGCTTATCAATTTTATTGATGTGTTCAGAGAACGAGCTATTGGTTTCATAACCTTTCCTCTAATTATTTGTCCAACTTAAATTTTATTGGTTTCCACACATCTTTATTATTTCTTTCTTCGGTTTACTTCAAGTTTAATTTGCTTTTATTTTTTTTGCAGGTGGAAGTTTAGATAATTGATTTTGGAACTTTTTACTCATATAATCATTTAATGCTATAAATTTCCCTCTAAGCACTGTTTTAGCAGCATTCTGCAAATTTTGTTATGTTGTATTTTCATTTTCATTTCAGTTCAAAATATTTTCTAATTTCCCTTGTGATTTCGTTTTTGACCCATGGTGTATTTTTAACTGTGTGGTTTTAATTTCCCAATATTTGGGGATTTCCCAGCTAACTTTCTGTTATTAATTCTGGTTTGATTCTGCTACAGTGAAAGAATATACTTTGTATGGTTTCAATCCTCTTGAATTTATTGAGACCTATGTTATGGCCCAGAATATGATCTAGATGAATGTTTTATGTGCTCTTGAAAATGTTTATTCTGCTCTAATTGGGTGGTGTGTTCTATAAACATCAATTAAACTGGTGTGTCTACTTATTCTATCAATTGTTGAGGAATATTAAGATTTCTAACTGTATTCATAGATTATAACCTATTTCTACTTTCAGTTTTATTAGTTTCTGTTTCGTTATTTTTACACCCTTGTTATTAGGTGTGCATATACTTTGTTTGTCTTCTTTTGTTCTAGATTAATTTTTTAATAAAAATTGTATATGTTCAAGTTGTACAACATGATGATTTGATAAACATATACAGGTGACCCTTGAACAGTTTGGGGGGTTGGGAGCCCCAACCCCAGGCAGTCAGAAATCCAAGTATTGCATATCTTGCTTCAAAAACAAAGGAACTGATAAATGACTCATTCAAGGGCAGGAAGATGAAACAGCTTGGATAGAATCAGGACTCAAATCCTAGTTCTTTTGATTCCACAATATTGTGATATCTAATTGAACACAAACTTTTCCCCACACTTAATTAATTTAAAAATCTGTAAAATGAAAATCTAGGTACTATATTTATTGAAAACAATCTGTGTGTAAGAGGACTGCACAGTTCAAACTTATGTTGTTCATGAGTTAACTGTATATAGTGAAATGATTACTATAGTCAGTATGTCTTCTTGATAAATTGATACAATTATCACTATAGTCAATTCTACAAAATTGCATGTAACTTTATAAATATTGTTAAGAGATATTGTTTTGTAAATATTCAATATTCTGCTAATTTGATTTTGAATTGTAAGTGTCAAGTATTCTGTTTTGGGGGTTTTTATGTTTTATTATACTTTGCTAAAAAGGAAAAATTGTACATTTTTAGAATGTTTTTATGAGTAAATTTAAAGTACTGAAAATTTTTTTTAAAATGTCCATCTTTATACCTGGTATTATTTCTTTTCCTGAATCAAATTTCTGATAGTATTAAGTCCACTTCAACTTTCTTTTGTTTGATGTTTGCATAGTATATTTTTCCTGTCAGCATCTTTTTATGTCAAATGAGTATTTTGTAGGTAACATATATCTGGATTCTGCTGTGGTTTTTTTTGTTGTTGTTTGTTTTTTGGGTTCTTTTTTTTTTTTTTTTAGTCAAATCTGACAATCTCTGCATTTTAATTGGAGTGCTTGGACCATAAATGTAACTTAATTACTTACTTAGTTGGGTTTAAATCTACCACCTTGATATTTGTTTTATTTTTCCTACCAATTCTTTTTTCTTGCTTTTTAAAAATTAATCAAGTATTTTTAATGATTCAAGTTTACTTCCACTATTAGCTTGTTATCTATGCTTCTTTGTTTCATTATTTTAGTGGTTGATCTAGCATTTACAGTAAACACCTTTGACTTTTCACAGTCTACCTTTAGATAGTACTATATCTCTTCATTGATATTATAAAGATCTTGCTATCATATACTTCCCTTCCACCTCTTTCCTTTATGCTATTGTTGTCATCTATTTTATTTCTTCATATGTTATAAGCAATACAATAGAGCATTAATTTTGCTTCAAATCGTCTATTATCTTTTAAATAGATTTTTTTAATCAGAAAATTATCTTTGTATTCTGGTGATCATTAGTCCTAGGTCAAAATTCAAATCTCTATCATTAGTTTTTCTTTTACCTGAAAATCTTGGGAAAAAATTGATTATAATACACACCTGCTGGCAATAATATTTCAGAGATTTTTTTAAAGCACTATTTCATGTTCATTTTTGAAAGATATTTTTGCTGAATGTAGAATTCTAGATTGAATTTTTTTGGGATTTCTTTTTTATTGTGGTAAAATACACATAACATAAAATTTACCATCTCAATTACTATTTTTAAAGTGTATAGTTCAGTGGCATTAAATACTTGAATTTTTATCCTAAGTATGTCAGTCCATTGTGTTCTTTCCTACTTGTTTTGATGAGAAGTCTACTATCATTCAAATGTTGGTTTCTCTGTATATAATTATTTTCCCACCACTGTCTGGCTTTAGTATTTTCTCTTTATCCCTGGTTCTCAGTAATTTGATTATTATATGCTATAGTGTGATTTCTTTATGTTTATTCTACTTGAGATTTGTTGGGTTTCTTGAATCTGTAGACTCACATTTTTTGTAAAATTTGGAAAAATATTGGTATATTTCTTCAAATATATTATCTATTTTCTCTTTCCTCTTCTTTTGGAACTCTATTTATATATATGTTAGACCATTGATATTGTCCCATGGGTCATTGAGGCTCTGATCACTTCTTCTCAGTCTGTTTTCTCTCTGCACTTCATTTTTGATAGTTTCTATTGCTATGTCTTCAACTGCAGTGCTATTTGCTTCTGTAGTATTTCATCTTCTCAAGCCAATAGATATATTTTTCATTTTAGTTATAGTTTTTTAAACTTAAACTCATCTGAGTCTCTTTAATATCTTTATCTTCTCATCATGGTGATGCTTTCCTTTACATTCTTGAGCAGAGGAGTGTATTAGTCTGCATGGGATGCCATATCAAAATACCCCAGATTGGGTGGCTTAAACAGCAGAAATTTATTTCTCACAGTTCTGGAGGCTGACAAGTCCAAGATCAAGGTGCCTGTCAGTTTGGTTCCTGATGAGAGCTCTCTTCTTGGCTTGCAGATGGCAACTTCTTCATTGTGTCCTCACATGGGTAGAGGAGAGAGTGAGAGAAATAGACAGACAGACAGACAGAGAGGCAGAAACAGAGAAAGCACATGCTCTGGTGTCTTTTCTTATAAGGATACTGATCCTATCAGGGCCTCACCCTTATGACCTCATTTAACCTTAATTACCTTCTTATAGGCCCTATCTCTAAGTACAGTTACACTTGGGATTAGGGCTTCAACATATGAATTGGGGGGGGGGTGACACAATTCAGTCCACAGAAAACAGTATATTTATAATAGTAGTTTTAATGCCTTTTCTGCTATTTTCATCAGCACTGTTCTTTTCTTGGTCTGCTTCTGACTTTTGTCTTAGTTATGTGTCACTTACCTTGTTTCTTTGTATGTTAGCCATATTAGAGTAGATGTTAGACATTGTGAATTTTATCTTGTTGGATGCTGTGTTTTGATGTATTAATTTAAAGAGTGTTTAACTTTTATTGGCGGGCAATTAAGCTATTGCAGATAAGTTTGATCTTCTTGCAGTTTGTTTTTGTTTTTCTCCTCATTGGGTCTTCATTTATTGGACACCTCTATTCATGGAGAAAAATTGATCTGAAGCTTTATATGGGAACAAAGATAAGCAATATTCCAATGGGTCTTTATGTAGATTTAAGCATTATTATATAATTTTAATGTAATAACTTTAATAAGTAGAAAATATCAGGGAAAATATTAGCTACTTTTTTTTAACTTTTTATTTTATATTGCAGTATAGTTGATTAACAATGTTGTGATAGTTTCAGGTGTACAGCAAAGTGATTTAGTTATACATATACATGTATCTATTCTTTTTCTAATTCTTTTCCTATTTAGGTTGTTACATAATAGTGAGCAGAATTCCCTGTGCTATACAGTAGGTCCTTGGTTATCCATTTTAAATACAGCAGTGTGTACATGTCAATTCCCAACTCCTTAACTATCCATTCCCCCCGCTCTTCCCCACTGGTAACCATAAATTTGTTCTCTAAGTCTGTGAGTCTATTTCTGTTTTGTAAATAAGTTCATTTGTATCATTTCTTTTTAGATTCCGCATATAAGCAATAACATGATATTTCTCTTTCTCTGTCTGACTTACTTAACTCAGTATAACAATCTCTAGGTCCATCCATGTTGCTGAAAATGGCATTATTTCATTCTTTTTAATAGCTGAGTAATATTCCATTGTATATATGTACCACATCTTTGTTCATTCCTCTGGCGATGGATATTTAGGTTGCTTCCATGTCTTTGTTATTGTAAACAGTGCTTGCAGTTTGTTTTTAAATGCTTTTAAGGCAGGTCTGGAGTTGTCTTCATTGCAGGGTTAATTTAGCCCTAATTTTAAGATTCGACCTTTCTGGAATGTGTATTTTATGCCCCACGTATTATACATTAAAATTTCTCCATTTTGTCCAAAGAGAATTTGAACAATTCCTGGCCCTGTGAGAGCTCTTGAAATTGTCTTATAACTTTGAGTAATTGTCCTTGTCTCAGATGTTATTCATGTTTAACCTCGTTGGATTTACTCTACATGTGTACAGATCAGTACTCAATCTCTCTGCAGATTTCTGGATCTCTTTCTTGGAGTCGCTCTCTTCTCTTAGATATTCTATCTTTGAAATTCTTATTGCCTCAGCTTTCTGGAACTATGACATTTGTCTTTTCAAAAGAACAAGATTGGGGGAGTGGGAGGTATAAAATATTGGGTGTAAGATAGGTTCAAGAATGTACTGTACAACCTGGGAAATATAGCCAATATTTTGTAGTAACTGTAAATGGAAAGCTATCTTTAAAAATTGTATAAAAATAAAAGAAAATTTTAAACAAAAGATAATACAATTACATATTTTTAAAAACCCCACAAGATTGATGGAGTCTTTCGGGTTTACCCTTTCCTGCATCACAATCTTGGAATTTCCCCCAGACAGAAAGCTTAGGCACTGGTAGGACTTACCCATTTGTTTCCTTTTTCTCACTGACTGCACTCCTGTGTTGTCTATTGTCCAATGTCTGAAAATAGTTGTTTCCTATATTTTTTCCAGTTTTTAGATTGTTTGCCAGGGGAATATAATTCTGGATCATCTTTTTTTTTTTTTGTGGTACGCGGGCCTCTCACTGCCGTGGCCTCTCCCGTTGCGGAGCACAGGCTCCAGACGCGCAGGCCCAGCGGCCATGGCTCATGGGCCCAGACGCTCCGCGGCATGTGGGATCTTCCCGGACCGGGACACGAACCAGCGTCCCCTGCATCGGCAGGCGGACTCTCAACCACTGCGCCACCAGGGAAGCCCATGGATCATCTTATTTCTTCATCGCTGTGAAAGATTTTTTGGTTTTGTCTTGATTTGGACTTAAATCATGTAACTATAAGAAAAATAATTAAGACTAATGGAATCAAAACTCTTCAATAAGAACCTTTCTACATTTGACAGTAAAATTAAGGCCTATGTACATGCAATAATCTACAAATGATATTTAATTGGGTCTAAAAATTCATGACCAGTTCCTACCCCTCTTGGAACTGTTTAATACTCTGTGTCAGTGGGACAAGTATTCTGTGTTCCAGTTCTATTTGGATCTATTCTTCCAGGTTCTCTTGATATTTTTGTGTGGATGTCAAAAGGTGTTCTTTTCTTATCCCACATCAATTTTTGATGAGCTATCATTTTCTTGTACAAAATCCCAACTCTCAGGCACTATTTTTGGTTATCTGCTGATGTGTAGCAAACCACCTCACACTTCATGGCAAAAAGCAGCTTTTTGTAAAGCTCATGGATTCTGTAGATCAGAAATTCAGACAAGATGCAGCAAGGATAGCTTGTTTCTGCTCTCCTATCTGGAACCTTGAAGACCCAAATGACTGGGGTTGACTCTAACATCTGCAGGATAAGATCATTTGGAATCTTTCTTACTCAAATAATAGATGCCTGTGGATTTGATGTTGGGCTCAGCTGGAGCTGTTGGACCTACACATGGTCTCTCCATGTGGCTTAGGATCCTTAGGTCATGGAGCTGGTTTCCAAGAGAGACCATCCTGAGAGGGAGCATGGTTCTAAAAGACAAAACTGAAATTGAAAACCTTTTAATTTAGCCTCAAAAGTCATGCAGTGTTATTTCTTCTGCATTCTCTTGTTCAACCTAGATTCAAGGAGAGGGAAAGTAGACTCCACCTCTTGGTAGAGTGACAAGTAAGGAATGAAAAGGTCACATTAAAGATGAGCATGTGTATGGCAGATATTGTTACGGTTATCTTTGGAAAATACAAATGGCCACGGTTCCCCTTCTTACATCCTTCCTATGAGCAAAATATTCACCTTTCCCCATATACCTTAAGGTCCCATCTCATTACAGCATGAGACTTAGGCTCAAGATCCAATATTGTATCATCTAAATCATGTCCATGTGCAGTTTGAAGACTTATGAGCTAAAGAGATAAGTTATCTCCTCCCATCCTACACATGATATATAATGTGTGACAGGCATAGAATAGCTGCAATAGATACTCCTGTTCAAAAAGAGGAAATGAGAACAGTCAGTGGTCTATGGCAATTCTGAAATGTAGCCAGCATATGTTGCCCCCTCCTTGATTAGGGCTATCTTGCTCTCTGCGGGTTGTACTCCATGAGTCTTGACTTCACCTTTTCAGTGATCTTTACATTTCCATGAGAAAAGTCCATGTTTGAGAGAGTATTTTTACCAAGTTGTTTCCTGTCCATAGGCATTATGGAGTCTGAAGGACTCTTTTTATTTTACATTGTCTTTGTTCCTTTCAGGCCAACATAGTATATATTTTTTAAATTTAGTGTGTTTTTTATGTATCAATTTATACTTCACTCCATTATGCAAAAGTTGTACCTCCAAATCTCAAAATCATCCTTTCTCTTCCTTGAGTTCCTCAAGAGGCTGCTGAGGGACAGAATCTTGATGATGTTTAGATGCCCTCTTATGCATCCAAGAGAGGATCTGAGAGGCACACCCTTGAGGTATTGAAAAGGCTATTTTTCTAAAATGGGCTGTTAGGCACTGCCTACAATATTTCTAAGCTCTTAGCAAAGGGTTTTATAGCTATACTGCTGGCTTCAACTTTACCCTGAGATATGTTTTTCTGATTTCTGCCTTAAGGTCATTTCAAACTTTGAGAAAATTTTGCTGGTTGAAAAACTTGTTCTAAGACCTTTATATTTTCTCGAAATTCTACTTGAATACTTAATAATTCTTTTTTTTAGATAATCTCCATGAGTATCTTATGCTATGCAGCTAAATGTATCCAGGTAAATTCCTCAACATTCTGCTCAGAAATAGTTTTAACTAAATCATGACAATTATGTACATTTCCAATCTCCCACATTCCACAGAAGACAGTGTCCCACAAATTTCCACCAATAGGTAACATGAGTTCCCCTTTTTTCCAGCTTTCAATAACATTTTTGTCACTTTCCTTCGGGCTGTCACCATGACCTCCTTGAGGCTATCAGACCTCTGCATGCTACTTTGTCCCCAAACTTATGCCACATGGTTTAGATCTTGTTATAATAGTGCCCACTTCAATACCAAATTAGGTATCATTTAACCTTTGATCAGAGAAGTGAAATTACTGAGTGATATAGAATGAATGATTTATTAAAGGAATCTGAGTGTATGTAAAATGACATTGCTAAATAGGTTTTCTCCCTCCATTTTTGCAAGTCACCTGCAACTACTGAATAATAAACCCAAGAATGACTTCAGTGCCTTGTGACCTAACTGATGTTAATTTTCTGAAGACCATATACCTAATAAGTATGGGAACCAGTATTTCAGTATAGATTTATCCAAGGTGATGCTCTTAACTACCAAGCCAGTCTGTCCAAAATATGCAGACCAAGAACCAAAGCTCAGAGGCTGAGTCCTGATTTCTGAGGCAGATGAAGGCATGTGCTTAAGCCCCAGGCCATGACCTACTAAGTTAGTAAAGACCTTTCTTACCTGGAGTCCCACATGCCCCTGGGCTCTGGAGCTATACCTGACACCAGAAAAATGTCACAACCATCTTTTTTTTTTTTGCTTAAACAGCACACGTTTATTTCTCACAATTGTAGAGGCTGGAAGTCCAAGATCAAGGTGCCAGCAGATCCAGTATCTGGTGAAGGCCTGCTTCCTGGTTGACAGATGGCTGCCCTCCTGTATCCTCACATAGCTAACAGCAGAGAGAGGAAGCAAGCTGTCTTGTCTCATCCTACAAAAGCATGAATCCCATTCATGAAGGTTTCGTCCTCATGACCTGATTACCTCCCAAAGGTCCCACCTACTAATACCATCATATTGTTGGTTAGGATATCAACATATGAATTTAGGAAGACACATTCCATTCATAACAGCCCCTATAGACTTCTTTTTCAAGTGCATGGTAAAATATACATAACACAATTTACCATTTTAACCATTTTTAAGTGTATAATTCAGTGGCATTAAGAACATTCACAGGGTTGTGCAACCATCACCACTCTCTATTTCCAGAACTTTTTCCACCATTCCTAACAAAAATTTTGTACCCATTAAACGATGACATATAAGTGGAATCATACAGTATTTGTCCTTTTGTGTCTGCCTTGTTTCACTTAATGCGATCAAGGTTCATTCATGTTATAGCATGTATCAATACTTCATTCCTTTTTTAAGGCTGAATTATATTCCATTGTAAGTATATACCACACTTTGGCTACCCAGTCATCTACTGATGGACACTTGGGTTGCAACCATCTTATCCATATGAACAACCTCAGATATGTGGCAAGCTTTTTATCATTCTAGTTTTCCATTACACTAGGCTGATTTTTTTCTTTAATTCTGAATGGGTAAGATGTTACTATAAAACAAAACTTTAAAAATCAATGTTAGAAATAGTTAAAGGATTGGAAGGATCAGTGCATTTATTCATGGGATGAATCAGACTTTCTCTAGTGAGTTCCCATGAGACTCTTTAGGCTTCATTCAGAAAGGATCCCAAAAGCTTTAAGGTCTACTTAGATTGAGGAGGTCCAGGGGTACATGTTCTCACTTGCCATGAAGAAGGATTGATCACTACTGAAAGTTCCCACCTTATGTAAAAGATTGTAGTTTGTAATGTCTTTTAGACTGACATAGATACAATAGCTTAACTGTTTTGTTTCTTGGAGACAGAGTTTGTTTAAAATATAGTATAGTCATTTCTTACATTGGTGTTAGGTTCTAAGTTAACTATTTAATATTGCATTGGAGATATTAATCAGTGTAATTAGACAAGGGAGAAAGCATTAAAAGCATAAGAATTAGAAATAAATAAATAAAACTATCTTTATTTTCAGGAAACATAATTATATAATTGAAAAACCTAAAAGAATCAATGGAGAAACTATTAAAATAATAAAAGAATTTAATAAAGTAGCAAGTTATAAAATAACATAAAATCAATAGCCTTTATGTCATATATATAAGCAAAAAATAATTAGAGGTATAGTGGAAGAGGAGAATCCATTTACAATAACAAATAAGAAAATAAAATATTTAGGCAGAAAATTAACAGGGAATGTCAAAAAAACTATAAAACTCTCCTGAATGATACAAAGGTAGGCCTGAAAAAATGGAAATATACCTCGTTCTTGGATAGACTCAATTTTATAAAGATGTTAGTTCTCTCTAAGTCAATTTATGTGTAATGCCATCCCAATAAAATGCTCTCAGGTTATTTTTTAGACCTAGACAATTTGGTTATAAAGTTCAGTTGAAGAACAAATACATAAGAATAGATAGGATAACCCTGAAAAAGAATATTAAGTTGGACTTGCCATACTAGACACTAAAACATACTATAAAGCCTTTACAATTAAAATAGATTTATGTTAGTGCATGGACAGACTAATAAAACAAAAGAAAAACTTAAAAAATAGATCCAGTTGCATATGGATGTTTGGTATACAATAAAGGAAGGATCTCAAATCAGCAGGGAGAAAGATCAATTTTTTAAAAAGTGGTGTTAGGATAATTGAGTAATCACACGGAAAGTAATAAAATTGGATGCATCCCTCACACTGCTCACTAGGATAAATTCCAAATGGATCATACAAATACAAGTACCAAAAAAATGGTTATTTCAGTAATCTGAAAGTAGTGAAAACTTAATCTAAATATGATTAAGGGAAAAGAATGACAAATGTGATTACATAGTTTTTTAAAAATTCCACATGAAAAAATATACCATAAGTAAAGTAAAAGACAAGAGATAAACTACGAAAAATATTTGCAACTTACATCACAGATTAATGGCTAATGTTCATATATAATAAAATATTTATAGAAACAGAGAAGAAAAAAGCCAGCAGCCCTATAGAAAAAATGGTCTAGGGATATAGACTATTGGACAAAAAAGGTGGAAATAGCTCTTAAGTGTTATGGAAGAATGCTCAACTCTGCCCATTATAAAAGAAACCACACCGGGATATCATTTCTCATCTATCAGACTGGCAAAAATCCACATCTGGCAACAAAATCTGTTGGCAAGTCTACGGGGAATTAAGTACTCTCATTGCTGGTGGAGATATAAAAGGTTGGTCCCTATGAAGGGGAATTTGCAAGATCTAGTAAAATTATGTATGCATTTGCCCTTTATCCTGGCAATCTACTTCTAGGAATCTTTCCTAAAGATACACCTGCAAACAATGAAAAGATATTTGCACAAAGCAATCCATTGTAGTACTATTAGTAGCAAAAGACTACAACCACCCAAATATCCATCTCTAGGAGACTGAATAAACTATTCTGTGTCTATAAATGGAGCACTATGCATCTGTATAAAGGAATGGGGGATCTCTCCATACATTACTATACTACAGTGGTGTGATCTCCAAGATTTACTGTTAAGTAACAAAAGATATGGTGAAGAAAAGTATGTAGAATATTTCAGTTGTTTGCAGGAATGGAGAATACACAAATGCGCACACACGTACATATACATACACGTTTATATTTTAAATTTATGTTTAAAATTTAATATATTAAGAAGGGTTACTAGGGCACTATATGAAACTATATGTGTGAAACTTTTGAAAATTGTAAAGCACTATAGAATTTAATGAATCTTTCATTCAATACATTCAATAAAAAATGTGAAAAAATAATGGTTTGGTTGAAGAAAGTAAATAAATAAAGTTCAGACAAATAAGTCATAAAATTTCTAAATTTTGTTTACTGGGAAGGAATAGGGAAGAGGGAGAGAAACTAAACTTTTAAAAATTATTTTCTTGTGTAAAATTGACTTTGAAACCTTGTAGATATTTTACATAATTATAAACCAAAATTTAAAAACAATCTCTAAAAACAAAAGTAAAATGAAACAAATGAATCTAGTGTCATGTCTAGTTGTTAGGAAGTACTCCACGTGACTGGAAAGCACAGTAATCTGACTGTACATTTCTAATAGCATACACCCCAAAGTGAAAAAAAACAACATAAAAATTCATCTCAAACTATTTTCAGTAATGCATTGTGGGAATTTCCCTAGTGGTCCAGTGGTTAAACTCTGTGCTTCCACTGCAGAGGGCATGGGTTCGATCCCTGGTCAGGGAACTAAGATCCCACATGCTGCACGGCCAAAGTAAATAAATAAATGGTAAATTAAAAAACAAATCTGTTGTGGTAATATTGTTACTGTTATTTTAGGACTGTATAATGTGGGACAAAGCTAATTAATAGTAATGTGGAGTCACTGAAAAATAAGATTTTGGGTGTGGGAGAAAGGAAATACAGAGGTAAGAGCGTAAAGGATAAGTGAGAACTTTGTAAACCTGAGTTCTGTTATCGACCTGGGTTCTTGGACTCTTTAATTGATAGAAATTGATAAGAGGCCAGACAAGAAATTTAGGCAAGGCTTTACTGGGACTCAAGGGAGTGAAAAGAAGTAACGGGTTCCCTTGCTTGCTATCTGAAGATGGTGAGCTGGTCCCTTAAATAGGGTGAGGGTAAGGGCAGTTCAATGCATTGGGCCAAAGGGATGGCTTAGGTGGTCTGCCCACCCCCTTGGGGGTGTTATGTGCAGGGATTTTGCCCAGTACCCTGCTTTTGCTCCAGGCACCTCAGAAGTGGCACTTGGGTTTTGGCCTTTTTGTACCTTATTGTTCATAATTTGCTCTTACAGTTTCTTTGTATTCTGTTGTTCAAGGAGAAGTTTGTCCAGGCACAAGCACTGCAGCAAAGGGTCCCAGGCCCCAGCCTGTTTCAGTTTGAACTGGAGGTATCTCTATATAATCATGATTTTTCTAGCTCACCAAAAAGACCTAGAGGCAATGAGCAAAGCCATTGAGCACCTCTACAGCCTAAATTTTGCTTCTAAACACAATTTCCCACTAAAAGGAACAAGGCCTTCTTAGAGAAGTGGCTGATTCTATGTCTGGGGGAGGAAATGTACAAGATGAGTCTGAAGCAGTTTGTCATACCAAAGTTAAAAGTAGCTATTGGCAACTACTGGGGTCATGTCAAAAGGGCAGAGAGCCAATTGAACAGTCTCTCTTTGAGTAGAAAGGGAATGACTTGAGCATCAATAAGAAAAATGACCACAGTGGATTGAAATTCATCAAATATGCTTAAATCCATGAGTTCATTTTTTTTTTTTTTTTTTTTTTTTGTTTGCGGTACGCGGGCCTCTCACTGTTGTGGCCTCTCCCACTGCGGAGCACAGGCTCGGGTCGCGCAGGCTCAGCGGCCATGGCTCACGGGCCCAGCCGCTCCGCGGCATGTGGGATCTTCCCGGACCGGGGCACGAACCCGTGTCCCCTGCATCGGCAGGCGGACTCTCAACCACTGCGCCACCAGGGAAGCCCCCATGAGTTCATTTTTTATTGATCACCTCTGAAGAATATTAGAGAACCACTGAAAATAGAAAAAAAAACACTCAAGTATTTATTCTTGATTCCTAAGCAAACTGTAGCTTAGGATAAATAAACATTAGGTGAGGGAAATTTTGCCTTTTAGACTTTTAAAAATTGTTTTAAAATATATACATACACATTTAAATTTATGTTTAAATTTTAATATATTAAAAAGGGTTATGGCACTATATGAAACCATATGTGTGAAACTGTTGAAAATTGTAAAGATACTTTTAGAAGTATCGCACTTAATACATGAAGAAGGAATACTGGAGTTAGAATTTCACCAATTTTCAAAACCCAATGAAATAATGGATCTAGATGGCAATCATCAATGACTGCTAAGGTCATTAAAAAGGAGACAACCATATTTTGTACCTCCTGATAGAAACGCACAACACCTCCTATGAAGTGGTTCTGAAAAAAAAAGAAAGAAAAGAAAACCAAATCTGAATTTAGTCAAGCCTCCAGATCTAACTACCAATTTTAAGAATACATAGGGAATAAGGTAGCATGTTAAAGAACACCATGAAGATGCAATGAGCAAAATCCAGACTGTAGGAAAGTACACGTTAAACAATGTAGTTTCTACAACAACAAAACACCAACAAGATACAATTTAAAAAAAAAAAGGAATGAAGAAAGGTTCTACAAATTAAAAGAAATTTAAGAGAGATATTAACTAATTGCAAAGTATGGACTTTACTCAGATACTAATTAAAATCTCATACAAATATATATATACATATATTTATACAACAAGTATAGGACATTCAAGGGTATTTGATAATATTAAGGAATTATTCTTGGGTTTCTTTGTGTGATGATGGTATTATGATTATATTGAAAAAGGAATTCTTGTCTTGAAGTTACATACTAAACTATACAGATAAACTTTTTAAAAACTACAATGAAGTTAGAGTGTAAGGTAAAAATTTTTTCTAGACAAAAATTATCCTTTTATAGACAAAAAAAATTCCTTAAATTTTCCATAAAGTACAGAATATTGTCTGCCATCTTTAAATAAATCTAACATTTTTCCCTTTGCTGTTGGAATGTATGAGTGTTTCTTTGTGCCAAATGAAATAGATGGCATATATTTAGGAGCCAAACTGTATAAAAAACGTGTATCATTAAATTCTAAAACCATAAGTAGTGCTGAGAGCATATTGTTGAAATTATAAAAGTGAAATGTGCAGCTGTGTGATTCCACCATGGTCAATGTTAAACAAAGTGTCCTATCATGGGACATAGCAGTGCAAAATTCATAATAGGACTAGCCAAACCACTCATGGTAGGAGGGATTCTGAGTAAGTGAAAGAGATTCTGGTACTTGAACCACAGGGACTTAGGGAAGGAGGTAGTCAGTGTGAGAGGTAACATTTGGCATCCAGGACGGAGAGCAAAAACAGGTCTCAGCTCAGGCCATGCTGATGGGTAGAAGTCTTTCACTCATGCATTCATTCACTCACTTTTTAAAACAAATTTTTATTGAATACTACGCTAGACACTGTGATAGATGATGGGGAAACAAAGATGAACACATATTCTCTGCCCTCCATTTGCTCACAGTTGAGCGTGGAGAACAGGTGAGTGGATCAGTGATTGCAGTGCAACTTACTAGGTAGTGGTAAGTAGAGATGCAGCCGGGAGGCCATGGGAACCTAAGGGAGGAATGTATACATTATATAAGGGTAGGCAGACCTGGGTAGTCTTCCAAGAGGAGGGGATGGTTGAACTTTGAAGAAGGAATAGAAATTAAAGAAGTGAAGGGGAATGAGAATAGGAGAGCACTGAGACAAGAAACCGTATTGAGGACCCATGCACAATGGAAGCCCAAGGTAATTTGTGGAAAGCAATATTTGAGAAATTCAGACACATGTCATTCAGGAAAGAAACAGATAATAGACTTGTGTTCTAGTGCAGGATTTCAGTCCTGGTTGCACAAGAGAAAAGTAGAAATCCCCTGGTAATAGAATAGAGTGATGGCAGAAGTCCAGTCATTTAAACTAGGGTTTAGGGCAGGGAAAGACTAGCAGAAGGCTGACCTGCACTATGGACCACAGCTGCCTTACTCCTTCATTCTACAAACATACGATGAGTACCTACTATGTGTCAGGCACTGGCTGGATGGGGCTGCCTTCAGCTTGAATACCTATTACTGCCTCCATAGACCATAAAAGCAGATAGCAGGATGTGTCTTGCTATGGGTCTGGTACTATTGTCAATGCTTGGATGTATTAACTAGTTTGGTATTAAGAGCCTCTGGATGTGAATCAGGTGGTTCATCTTGGGAGAAAGTCAAGGTTCAGATTAGAAGCCAAGCATGGTAGTGCCCAGCAGAAAAGGATGGGAAAAGTTGTAACCTGGTGGATCCCTGTCTTCACAAGGACTATTGTAATTGATACAAGTTGTAATTGATACAAGTTCGCTCTGGCTCCTTTAGTGTTACATGGACACATGCAGGGTGTGACAGTCTGGGCTTTCTGTGAGCCTGCCCCATAGGTGGATGAGTGGCTGGTGGAAGAGGCACCCGCAGTGGCACTGAGTTTGCATTTAAAACAAGAAGTTTCCTTTCTACTTTCTATCTCACACTTTCTCTTTTTGGATTCTAGCCTGACACTGTTCTTAATGCCCACTGATGGTGATAAAATGTTGAAGTTGTGGCATTGCTCAGGACTCAGAACTGGCCAAGGGTTTTGGGGATTTCTTTGGTTTTGTTTTATAAAATTTTTTTCTTATTAGTCATCCATTTTATACACATCAGTGTATACATGTCAATCCCAATCTCCCAATTCATCACACCCCCCACCCCCATCCCCCACCGACTGCAACTTTTCCAAATTCATTGATTAGCTCTAGTAGTTTTCTGGTGGCATCTTTAGGATTCTCTATGTATAGTATCATGTCATCTGCAAACAGTGACAGTTTTACTTCTTTTCCAATTTGTATTTCTTTTTCTTCTCTGATTGCCATGGCTATGACTTCCAAAACTATGTTGAATAATAGTGGTGAGAATGAATACCTTGTCTTGTTCCTGATCTTAAAGGAAATGCTTTCAGGTTTTCACCATTGAGAATGATGTTTGCTGTGGGTTTGTCATATATGGCCTTTATTATATTGAAGTAGGTTCCCTTTATGCTTGTTCAAGGGTTTTTGAATGCTCACTCTATCTTGACAGTGTCTCAATCCTGCTGAATGTCCTTGTGAGCTTTAGGAGAGGAACTTTGTCTGATTTTCCCTCTCCCTTCTCCTCTTTATCAAAAGTCTAGCCAATCTTCAAAAACTACCTCTTTCATGGAGTATTTGACAATAGCATCTATCCATCATTCATCCATCCATCCATCCATTCATCCATCTATCTACTCATTCATTTAACAAATATTTATTGAGCACCCACTATGTTATAGACCCTGGGGATACAACAATGAATACTAGTCCTAGTCCCTGCCCTCATAGAGCTTAACTACTCCAGCTACAGGTATCTCTCCTTTCCCTGACCTTCTATTGTTCTCTTTAGAGAGTTAGGCCCCTACTACCTCCTACTGTGACCCAACCTTTCCTGCATTTGTGACTTATCTCTCCAGTACAATTATAAGCACAACAAAACCAGAACTGTGTCTGATACCATTCTGATTTCTGTCATGGGGCAGGTCCAGGTGCTACACAGAGAGTGTTCAATCCGTACTTGCTAATGAATGTGTACAGGTGCAAATACTCTGCCGAGGTAGGAATGGAAGGTTCCTTTAGTGACTTTACTGGGGCTTTGAGACACTGATTCATTCCCTTCCTGACAGGCCTGCACTGGCCTGTGGGTGGGGACTGAGAAATTAGATGCTGTGTACAACAATCAGATCTAAGAACAAGGAAGAGCATCTTACAATAAAACTGAAAAAAAGGAAAAGTGAAATATGACTCTGAATGTCCTTGATGAGGAGTTAACTGTGACTGCAGCTGTTTTCTCAGAGTACCATGGAGCAGGTGACATCCTGCCATGTCATTGGGTACCTAGTGAAATCTGATTCGTTCTGGATTGGAAACTCTTGTATGACTACAAGCTGAGGCTGGGAGATAAGGGTGGGTGTCAGTCTTGATTATCAAAACCATCAAACTCACCTGCCTTCCAAATCTTTAGAATCTCAGGTATTGGTACCAATTCTTATCTGTGAATTTTTGCTTATTTCTAAACTGCGACCAGGATTGGTCTTTAGCAAATTGCAAGTAAAACAACTTGGAGTGCCCTCAACCTTTATTTTATTCACTCTTCTTGCCCTCTTTCCACCTTAGCAGCACTCTCTCTTTCACCCATGGTGCTACTGGTGTCAAGAAAGAAGCTGGCAGATTTATTTACACCAAGGTATAAAATACATCTGTGGGGCTAGTTATGCTTTAAATAGAATCAAACCTGATGATAAAGAAAAGGGAGCCTAGCAGTGTAAGTTTGGATATCATCACTTGGAGGTAAAGTTATGAGAAACATTTGGGGGCAAACATACAGTGCATCTGGAGTCACACTAATTGTCAATGAGTTGAAACTGACTCCAGTGCTTCCGTTCCCTCCTTGCCTTTGTTATCACGTAGCTCATCTTAAGCTCCAATCTTTTTAAAAGTCAGCTTTTAAACTTTCACTATTGAGAAGACAGCTATAAATAAAGGGCATAATTTCAGTTATTTCTTTTTCCCTCTGTTTATAGAGTTTGATCTCATGAATCTTTACTAGAATCGGCCAAAACTGTTGAGGTTGTCAAATGTCAAAGCAAAGTTTCTTTTGCTGACTGAAGAGATGAACACGTGTTATAAAAGCAGTGGCTCTTCAATTAGTGAGTGAACTTAGGGTCACTCTAATAGTCTATGTGGATAATTCAAGCCAGAAGAGTTGTCACAGTGTGATTGATCATCACTGGCTGCTAGGATAATCCTGAGTTCATGAAGGGAGTGGTCAGTTTTATGGGGACTGGAAATCAGGAAAGACTTCTTGATTTGAAGTCTTGATTCCAAACAAAGGTCATTTTTTTCCACGAAGTCTTGCCTGATTTCCAATCCCCGTAGAACTGACCGCTCCCCTTATTTGGATCCTCTACGTATCTGGAATACCGCCTCTTCTGCTAGACTGTAAGTCTTTCAGGCAGAGACTGGGCCATTCACATTTGTAACCCCAGTGCTTATAAAGTGTCTGGCACAAATTGGATGCCATAAAGTATTTGTGAATGAATGAATAAATTCAGCTTTACTTCATTTGTGTGGGCGAATATAAATCTTTTGTGGACTGAATATAAATCACAGACATTTGGAATAAGGTAACTGTTAAATCTTCACTGGTCTCACCCATTTAAGGTACTGGATAACAGACACATACATAGGAAGGTTAGGGTAAGGACAAGGATGCTCTATCAATTTCAGCTTCCCAGATTATAGCTCAGATAAGTCATCAAGTATGTTTTGACATGCATGGTTTGCCCAAGAGTTGGTCAGAACTCCAGGAATCTGTAGGGCTTGCTCCAGATATGGTTATTTTAGCAAGTATTTAAGTTAGCTAACTCAAGTTTAAAGTTGAACTGTTCTATGCTATAATTATGTAGAAACCTGGGGCAATATTTTATCCTATTCAAAATAACTGAACTCATCAGCATTGAGATAGTTCTAGCCAAGCAAGAATATTAAAACACCTCCTCTTGCCAAATACAACAAGCAGCATGAACCCAGAGCCAATCCGCTAAGACACTGAAAACAAACAAAAGCAAGCAGATGTACAAACAGCAATGTACACTGTGTGTAGCATAGGTGGTTTTGGACAGCTCAAGCATCCTGCACCCCAGCCAAGTGGTAGAAAGTTACAGGCTGTTTTTGCATCTTGTTGGTAGTGGTGGGGCTGCCTGTCCTCTCAGAGTATAAGATATGGCCCCTCTTTACTGAGCTAAGCTCTTGTCCACTGACAGCTATTCCTGCCTCACCATGTGACTTTAGGCCTCAGAAGAGTCAGCTCCTCTGAGCTATCTAAAAGTTGCTCTGGTCCCCATTCATGGTGTATTCCTCTCACTCAGCCTCACCCTCAGTTTGTAGTTGGCCTGCCCGTGGTGATGCTAGTAGAGGCAATGCCAGCCACTCTTCTCTCCTTTTGGACAGAGGGGGGAAACTTGCTGGGAGAAAAGAGGAAGAAACTCCAATCTGGAGAGGATTTGGTGTAGCTTTGAAGTACGATGAGAGCCACCACTGTTGACTGAATTCTACTCTGTGCCAGGTGCTTTAACCCTGTTTCATTTAATCTTCAAGCAATCTGTAAGGTAAGTATTATGAGCTCCATTTTACCGATGAGGTTCAGAGAGGTTAAATAGACCACCAGCTCAGTTAACACTAAGAGGCTGCCCTCTGATGACTCTGCTTATCCAGCTGTACCATGTGGTCGCCTCTGAGTGTTGCATCCCAAAGGAAAGCTCCCTTAATTCCTGGTTCTACCGTTTCTCCAGGACAATTGAGATGGGGAGAGATGAACTGGAAGAGGCTCAGCTCCTGAACTCAGAGCTCTGGAGAATGACTTCATCCTCATGCTTGTGTGATGGTGCTTGGCCTCATGTAATTGAAACAACATGACAAGGATGATCTCATGAAAAGACCAGCCCTCAGAGCCTGGGCTCCTAGTAGGGGCTGCCTTCCACTCATTCAGAAACTCCTTTGGAGCCAATTTTTTAGTATTTAAAATTTTATTTACCTAATATAAATTGATATAATATATATTTTTTCCTTTACAGTACCATACCCTTCACTATGCTAGGGAAGGAATGTCCTATGATGGCCATTCTTGCCTATCAGATATTTTCTGAGCAAAAACTTAGTAGCTGAAGGGGAAATAGCAGTTAAAAGCTTGCCTGTTGACAGCAGCAGCAGGATGGTGTTAAACTTAATCTCGTGTTTATCCTGGTACATTATTTAAACAACATAGAAAGAACCATGCTGGCCACTAGGAGAGGCAGCAAAATGATGACTTTGCTAATAGATGACTTCCAAATTCTTATTTCTGCCTCTCTGTCCTGATTTATCCATATACTTTTAACTGATATTTGGTGTTACCAGGGGGGTTTATTTCAATAACCTTAATAACTCCCACTAGGAAACTATTTTTACTATTCACTGTAATTGGATTGTTAAAGCTTCCTGTGTAAGAAAATCAGCATTTTTCCCATAGTTTAAAAAAAAGGAAATTAGGTTTTATTTTAAAAAGATCTTAAGGGAGAAACTCAGTTTGTGCTCCTGATTTGTGGTGACTTTTTCTGGTTCATTTTTAAAGAACCCATTACCCAAAAGCCTCTAGAACATGTCCATGTTACAAAGTATAGTTAAATTAGTTACAGTTATATTTATAGTAATTTTGTATCTAGTTCTATTAAATTACACGTTTAAATATAGTTAAATTATACAAACAATAGTTAAATTCCACAGAAGCTAGACTAGACCATCCTCACGAAACAGAAAGAAGCCAGAAAAATAATGTCTGAGCATCCCTAACCCCTGGAGCCTGCCGTGTAGGTCAAGAAGCAGAAGTGGAAAGAGCTGATGAGAAATGTCTCGAGGCATCCTTTTTTCTTCCTGTAAAAGCCAGAGAGAGCAGGGCATTCAGAGCTCTGGACTGCTTTGCCAGGAATAAGGGTAACTTGGTATCATGGGCCAAGATACCACTCAATAAATATTTGTTGATTTCATCGAGAGTGACGAGACCTACCAGTACACACGTTCAGAATCATAAACTTCTTGCCTTAAAGCAATACTCTGAATTGCCCTTGGATGCAACCAAGGAAATGCAGCTTTTGGAGGGTAAGCTAATGTGTTGGAGACAGTTGGTAATTAGAATACTCTGAAATATTTCTTGTTACACAAAGGTCTTATTTTGACGCAAATCAATGCATCACTCTTCCCTTTTAAACTTTCTCCATTTCCTATGCAGACCAAATCACAGTATGACCTTTAACCGCTTCTCAGTCTGAAATTCCCTTTTCCTTGGCTTGGCTGTGCCCTGTTGTGTGGCCATTCTCTGTAATAATAATGTATTGATGTTGGCTCCGAGAATAATGACTATTTCACTAGGACACTGACTATTATAACCAAAGGAATATTTGAAACTACTCTTTTTTTTTTTTTGCAGTACGCGGTCCTCTCACTGTTGTGGCCTCTCCCGTTGCGGAGCACAGGCTCCGGACGCGCAGGCTCAGCGGCCATGGCTCACGGGCCCAGCCGCTCCGCGGCATGTGGGATCTTCCCGGACCGGGGCACCAACCCGTGTCCCCTGCATCAGCAGGCGGACTCTCATCCACTGTGCCACCAGGGAAACCCTGAAACTACTCATTTTTGAAAGGAGTCCATGTGGAGATGATCTTCTGTCTGGTTTGGACTCATAGTCTTGAGAGGAGACTATAGATGTTACATTTAATCCCGGGAATTGTGTAGATGACGGAGGCTCATTGCTAGAGCCACAGATGGCTTGTTGGAGGGAGTCTTTTCCCCAATCTATCCCTGCCACACAGGTGCCACCACACACACAAGTGCACACATACACACTTAGTATGCAGCGAAAGTTGTCCACCCTTTGCTAGGCATTCTTGCCTCTTGCCTTCTTCCCCTTTGTCTGTATCCACTCAGAAAATACCTCCTCATCTTTCTAGATTCAAGCTCAAGAGCTGCTTGCTCTATAAACCTTTCCTGGCCTTCTCCCTGCAGCCCTGTGCTGGACCAGACTCACACTGCTGGCAGAGCTGGTGATGTGCATTTCTTCCCAAGTCTTTGTTCTGTGACTTCACTTTGCTATCTTGAAATCAACCAAGCTGGGCGTATATAAAACAAGGAAATTGGCAAATGCTACAAATAAGAACAATTTTTCCAATTCCCAGCACCCTACTGGATACCACCCAGCCGGTTACTTCACACAGAGAGAAAACACTCTGTGGTAGTAGAATGATGATTATAACATGCATGAATGATCCTTTCAAGTTGGAAACATCTCACATGAGGACACACATACACACTCAGGTCTTTCTTACTAATTCCAGTCCTCTACTTCTATACACAACAGTGGAGTTCTAAAGAGAGCAACGGCTTCTGTTTTAGCAACATTGGAGGTAGCAAATGCTCCCTAAAAAAGATGCTCCTGGGACCTAGTAAGACAAACTGGCAGTGAGGAAAGCTAAAATGTTGGGTCAGAGGGAGTAGCCAGGAGGTAGGGTAGGACAGGCATTTGGAAGCCCTACCAAGTCAAGACAAAATAACCCAGGTCTGATCCTTTGATATCTCTGTGGCTAACAGCTCCAAGCCCCACAAAGCTGAGAGAGCCTTTCAAGATGAAGGGTTTCTAGGCTGTATTTTGTTATTAGCTTTGTTTTTTGTTTTGTTTTTTGGTTTTTTTTTTTTTTTTGGCTAAAGGGAAGATTTGGACCTGACTGAGGGTGTATGCTGTGGGGAGGGGCAGGCAGCTGTCTCAGAGGTGCCAGCAGAGCTCTCTGGGAGCTAAGCCATAACTAAGTGATAGGACAAATGTCAAATCTCAACAAGTGAAGCTCAGGAGAATTATCCGGATATGTTTATATCCCACACCAAAACACAGGACTAATCCCTAAACAGGCAGTTGATAACAGATACCAGGAACTTATCCTTTTGCCACTGAAATTCTCTAAGGAGTTTAAAGCCAAGCTAATACCATTTGAAAGGCGCTGAAAGTTAGGACTTTTATGAAATTTACTTGATTTAAGATCCACAAAATATTGCCAAGTGAACTCTGACGAGACTTCTCTGAAGCCTCCAGGTAAGAAAAATGAAAGAGGGATCAAAAAAATAAGTAAAATTTCAGATACAGCTGAAGATTATCATTAGAGATGATACACCCCTAATGAACTCAACATTAGGGTGGGACATTGATGGTCACGGAGGTTGGTATTTCTAATAAATACGGAATTTTATGAGCAATCCACGGACCTTAGTTGTACTTATTTTCAAAGCTCAAGAGTTGTTTATATATTTTCCTTTATTCCGTGTTTTTAAAGCCAATTAGTCATGAAGTGTCTCCCACTGTCTTGTTTTGTGGTATGTTTGCCGTCAGTCTGATACTCAGAGCTCTGGCTCAGGGGAGGAGGTCAGGGAGCGACCTACTTCCCAGAACAGCTTTAAAATGCTTTTCTTTCCCTTTGGTTTGTGGTTATCATTAGCAGGGTCATAGACAGGGTTATGTTTTTGAGAAATGCATTCTTTTCTACCCACGCTAGTGCTACCTACAAAATGTCCCTCTCAGCCTTGAAGGAGAGCTCCGAGACATTAAGCATTCTTGAGTGGGGTTCTCAAGTGGGGAAAAAGGCACAGTGGCAGTCCTTGAGAAAGCAGAACAAACGAATTTCAGCAGGCCTTTGGGTGCCCCCAAGCCTCCCCTCCTCGTCACCCTGTGATTTGTAAGTGAGGCTCTCTGGAAATAGCTCACGGGGTTGACAGCCAGCTCCCTCTGTTTGGAACCCAGTGATCCCAGAACTACAAGCTCTCAATGTGTGGATGGCATTTATCTCTACTAGCTCCTTCTAATACATTCTTTCTGCACTCAGCCTGCAACCACAAAGGGATATTATTAAAAACACAAACGAGAAATAGATAAGAAACTTAATATGCCGATTAAAATACCAAGCTGAAACCAGAGGAAACCATTCTCAGACTTACAGTTCCCTGGACACATAACAGCTCCAAAGTAATTCCAGAAAGCACTAGCCAGGCTAAAAGGAACATCTTGTAGTCATCTCAGAGCACAGCACTCTCCTAGAGCTGAGATATTTACCTCTTGACTTGAGAGAGATTTTTCACTGAATTATTTGACATCCCCAGCTCACACGTATTGATAGCTCTATGATTGTTTGGGAATATTCATCATCATAATAGCTTCCATTTAGAAAGTCCTTATTTGGTCACAAACCATTAGATGCTTTATATATATTATTTTATTTTATTTCCATAGGAACTCTATAAGAGAACTCTTTACTACTTAGCCATAAGAAAGAATGAAATAATGCCATTTACAGCAACATGAATGGACCTAGAGATTATCATACTAAGTGAAGCAAGTCAGACAGAGAAAGACAAATATCATATGATGTCACTTTTATATGGAATCTTTAAAAAAATGATACAAATGGGGCTTCCCTGGTGGTGCAGTTGTTGAGAGTCCGCCTGCGGATTCAGGGGACGCGGGATCGTGCCCCGGTCCGGGAGGATCCCACATGCTGCGGAGCAGCTGGGCCCGTGAGCCATGGCCGCTGAGACTGTGCATCCAGAACCAGCGCTCCACAACGGGAGAGGCCACAACAGTGAGAGGCCCGCGTACCTCAAAAAAAAAAAAAGAAAAAAGATACAAATGAACATATTTTCAAAACAGAAAGAAAATCACAGACATAGAAAACAAACTATGGTTACCAAAGGGAAAGGTGTGGGGAGAGGGATAAATTAGGAATTTGGGAGTAATATATACACACTACTGTACATAAAATAGAAATCAACAAGGACCTACTGTACAGCACAGGGGACTATACTCAATATTATGTAATAACCTATATGGGAAAAAATCAGATATATAGATAGATAGATATAGAGATATATAGAGATATATAGACACATAGATATATATCTGAATCACTGTGCTGTACACCTGAAACTAACACAACATTGTAAATCAACTATACTTCAATAAAAAATAAATAAAATAATTAAAATTTTTTCTACTGCTCAGAAAAAAAAAAGAACTCTATAAGATAGGCATTAACATCACCATTTTACAGATGAAGAAATTAAAGGTTTAAAAATTGAGAATAATTTATTAATTTTCTAACTTTATGCCAAGTACTATGCTAGGGCTTTTACACAAATGACTTCATTTGTCCTTGACTTAACACTTAGCAAGTGCCAAGCACTATTCTAAGAGCTTTGCACATATTAACTCATGTAATCCTCCCAACAGTACAATGAGGTAGGCGCCATCATATGCTCACTTTTCAGATGGAGAAACTGAGCAGAGAGGTTACTGGCTTTCCCATAGTTAAGTGGCAGGGCCAGGAAATGAACCCAGTCTGGCTCTCAGTCTGTGCGCCTAAATCACCTGGCTATGCTGCCTCTTCTCACAGTTGCCCTGTCAGGTGGGTGGGTGTTGTTTCAGACAAGAGCACTTGCCCAAGAACCCCCAGCAGAAGAGCAGACCTTTGTCACAATGTCTCTGGGACCCCAAGGCCCTGTGCAAGTGGCCTTCTGTCTATCCATCCTGCCTTTCCCCATTAGGCCCTAGGAGGTTCAGATATCTCAGCCTAGTCAATTGAATTCTAAAGCTTCGGGAGTTAAAGAAAAGTTTTACCAAGTGTTCACCTGAATGAAGGACTCTGTTCCTATTATATAGTTGGTAAACATTATTAGCTAATTCTGAACACTAATAAAATATTACTTAAGAGGGGACAGATGCACACATAGCATGGGTCAGGTGGCCACTAAGATATTTCTTTTGGTTCTCATCCAAATTGCACGTAGAAATCTTTGCAAAGTAAGACTTGTATAAAGGACATTGTACCAGATGCTGCTTATTTATCCCTGTCATTTGTCACTCTTTTTATTTTATTATTATATTTTATATATTGTAGCCAACATGAAAAGAGCATTTTAATACTGATATATATATATACACACAAAAACATATACACATACATACACACACAGCTACATCTTTCAATCTTACTTTGAACTGCTTGTTTCAAAGTTGCATGAGAACTTCTCTGAAATTCTTTCTTAAAGACTTACCACACAAAAAAGTTCATGAGAGATGTTAAATGCAGATAGAATGCTTGATTTTACTTAAGGGGTTTTTCAAATATAAATAGTTTTTGTAAAGCAAAGAATATTTTAGAGCATAAAAACGAGCTCAGAAAGATGATTTCTACCAGGCCCCCAATGGCCCCCTGCCTTGTGGTGTTCACATCTTTGTGTAGCCCCCTCCCCTTGAGTGTAGGTTGGATTTATTGACTCACTTCTACAGAACAGAACACAGCAGAAGTGATGGCATGTCACTTCAAGATTAGGTGATGAAAAGACGGTGGCTTACATCTTGGGTGTTCCCCCTCACTCTCAATTACTAACTTGGCAGGAGCCAGCTGCCATGTTGTGAGCTGCCCTATGGAGAGGCCCCCAAGGCAAAAAATATTTGTCTCCTGCCAACAGCCATTGAGAACCTGAGATCTGCCAACAGCCACGTGGGTGAGGCTGGAGATGCTGGACGCCCCCAGTAGACACCTCGATTGCAGACTTGTGAGAGATCCTGAGTCAGAAACACCCAACCAAGCTGCACCCAGATTCTTGACTCATAGGACTTGTGAGATAATACATGTTTGTTGCTTTAAGCCAATTGAGTTTGGTGGTAATTTGTTTGGCAGCCTTGGATAATCAATAAAGAAAAAAAGGACAGGCTTTGGAGTCAAGGAGAACTTGACTAAAGTCTACTTGACTAATACAACTGTGCAACAGTGGACAGTACAGTGGACAATTTAACCTCCTTGAGCCTCCACTTCCTCAACTATGAAACGGAATAACGGCTATTACCTTACAGGACTGTTACCATTATTCAATTGAGTAGCATTTACTAAGTGACTAGTAAAAGGCCTAAGATAAATTGGGTGCTGCTGGGCTACACCCCACAGGCCTGCAAGCCCTGAACTTGTTCATTCTCAAGACCGAAGAAGGAGCCTGGAGTCAGTGACAGAGGACAGAGGTATCAATGGTTTAACGGATGGTGGGATCTTACACGTCTGAAGCAAGGTTCTGGAGCGACACCCCACTGTGCGTGGCAGACCTCAAGCAGGACATGGCAGCAGGATTTGCTCCATGGCGGAGGGCGGGGTCAGGGCACAGGGGGACTATGTGTGTTATCAGTTATAGGAGGAATTGACAGTCAGGTCAACAGTCAGTTACCTGGGAAACCAGCAGAGGAACATGCCCCTCACTGCCCCTTTGAAGTGGAGATAGTTCTGATCTAAAGATTAGAACAGTCATTTGCTGGGGCTGAGGTTAAGTACTGATTAGGCTCTATGATTAAGAGGGAAGGTCAGTCAGGTGAGTAGGGTGTGAATGAAGTAGGGACTGGTCAAGCAGGGGATGTACAGAGAACAAGAGAGCAGCCATCTTGAGTAGCCTGACCATCTAGATGCTAACCTATCAATAATATTTCCTTTCTCTTTCCTCCCCCTCACTACACCGTTTAATCTCATCTTTCTTCTTTATCACCCTTTATTGAGCAATGAAGTATTTGAACCAATAGTGAGAGTGGAAAATTTCGAGACCAATGATATTTAAGGAGACAGGATGTAGCAGAATTTCAAACACAGAGCAGCTATCACTTGATCTAGAGGTGGAGAGAGAAGGGAGAGGTGCAGGAAAGGATGAGAAGTCACCCCTAAAGATGCATTTCTTGCCAACAGGTCTGTTTTCTGACTTCATTACAGAAGTGGATATAAAGTTATGCAGGTGTTTAGTTACTTCTCCCCCCAAAACTGGATATTCCCAGAGTGATGAATGAAAGATGGGCTCAATTTGCTATGATTTTTCCCATAGTGTAAAATACACAATGTCTTCTCCCAAAATTTCTGAAGCTAACTGATTTTATTCTTTTTCCAAGGAAGAATAAAACTGAAGAAAAGTGCAATACAGAGGTTCAGCAGCCTTTGACAGCTCCTGTGGGATGTGCAGAGGCCCCAGGTTCCCAGCTGAGAAGAGGATCTAATATCTGACATGAAACAAAAGCATTTATTGACTGTTAGGCAAACAGCTTAAATTTCCTGATGCTCAGAGATCAGTCCTAAATTCATCTTAATTAAAAGTTTGTTAGCAGCGTGGCATATGCTAAAGAGCACTGGAAATGGAGTGAGGAGAACTACTTGCTGGTCCCCTGTCTGTCATCCATTTTCCACATGACCTTGAACCTAGGTATCAGTATCTCTGAAGTTAAAAGAGGAAGAAATGGTCCCTAAGATTCCTTTCAGTGAAAACAAAATCCGTTAAACTAAAGTCTCTTTTTTCCCCCTGTACTGAGCCTTCTATTGAGATGTTTCTGAACCAGGAACAAATAAATATAACTTTATGCTATAATTTGTAGCACATAAAGTCTGCTTTTGATTTTAAAATCTGGATTTAGAAAGAGAAGTCCTGACAGTCTGTAGTGATGGGAACAGGATGTGTGTGGAGATAGAAGGGGGAGTAAAACTAGAGCCTCATACCCCTCAGTGTGAAGTCAATAGATACTGCTTAACACTGAAAAGGGGAGACGTAGCAATACAAGAATGTTATCGAGAGATAAGGAAATCAATATCAAAAGAATTGACTGAAGACTTAAAAGTGATTGAGTCTGGAAAAAGGGGGCTGTTATTCTTTATAACAAGACTATTAAAATATTAACTCTTTGAACTAAATACTTGTAAAACGTTGATAAAAATAAAAACTGAAATTAAATAAATACATTCTCTCAAAACAACAAAACCACTGAAGCTTTGGTGGATATGCAGGCAGACATTAGATGAGGCTAATATTACTGGATATGTGGTAAGACCACGTAAACACTGCAAGTCAGCATAAGAATTTTAGTCTTTATTCTGAAACCTGTGGAAAACCCTAGAAATAATTTAAGCAAAGCTGCCACACGGTCAGACTTGCATTTTGAAAACAGCAATCTGTAAGACTAAAAACTCCATGAGAAGAGGGACCAAGACAGTTACTATAACCATAGCATCGAGATGCGAGCCTAATACCTCATGGCTCTCAGTAAATAACTGATGAATGAAGAAACTGATGAATGAATGAAAGTCCATTTCCTTCCTCATGTCTGTTTCCTCATCTGTATAATGAGGGGAATAAACCTGTTTCTTAACTTGTCTGCTCTCTTTTTTATCTACTCCCAGGAATATTGGGAAGACAAATGATGTCATATGTATAAAATATCTCAAGCGTCTTGTGAAGCACCACTCCTTAAAACGGTGGTGGCAAAAATATTCCGGTAAATTGAGGAGTAACACGTCTGTAAATTAAATATCAATATCTGCGCTAGTCTATGATAGTAGAATTATCCTGAATAAAATAGAGAGGGACTGAGAGACCACCTCAGAAAAACTGGATTCCTGAAATTGTTTTTCCATGTGCATTTAAAGATGTTTAGACTGAAATAAATCGTTTCTTCTCAGGAGCACACTATAAATGCAGCCTAGTCAATACGTCAGGGTGTGTGTGTGTGTGTGTCTGTGTGTGTGTATGTGTGTGTGTGTATACATATGTATACACATATATATCGCATATTTATAATATTAGCTTATTTTCTAGAAAATTTTATGTGAGCACTAGGAGTTTGTCATAAGCAACAAAATCTTTTATGTGGATTCTGTCTCATTCTTTCCAAGGGGATTTCTTGGTATTTTTTCCCACAACTCAGTTTCAGACTCAAGAGAGCCCCTGCTGCTGTTTTGTTCCCAGCCACTCCTGCCTTCCTTGCCTTTGCCACAGCATACTGGCGTGAAAGGCGGGCCATTCCTGGACTGGTATCTGCTGATTAAATGAGAACTTTTGGCATCAATGGCCTTTTGCAGCTTGGCAGGTCGGGAAGAATTGGGGGAAACATTCCCATCCTATATTATTAGTGACAGAATTCAGGTGATTACAGAACGGAAAAGTTCTTGGAAATATTAAAGTTCCCCTGAGAGGTTACTGTTGAGAGGACCAACCATGAGGTATATTTGAAGTGTGTGAAAGGCCTTCCTTGCCTCACTCCATCTCTTACTGCCACAGCTGGGTACTTTGAAAGTTTATACTCTGCCTTTGTGACACCTAAATATTCTCACTTTGCCTTGCCGTTGCCAGACACTCAAGAACGGAACTTGAGATTCACCGTTAATAGCTCCAGCCTCTCTCTCAGTCTCCCTCCGCACCATCTTTCTCTCTGCCTCGCTCATTCTGTCTTACAAATATGAGAAAAATTTCTCATGTGTTAACTAAAAATAAATTCCATCAGTCTTTTATCCAGTTTGTAGAGAAACAGAAAAAGTGGAAGACTTATATACTAGGAAGTACAAAACATCATTGAAAGAAATTAAAGACCTAAATAAATAAGTCAATCCCATGTTCATGGATCAGAAGATTTAATATTGTTAAGAGAGCAATAATCCCCCAAACTGATTTAGAGATTTAATACATTCCTATTAAAATCCCGGCTCCCCCCTGCTTTTTTAAAACGAAATTAACAAGCTGTGCCTAAAATTTATATGGAACTCAAGGGACCCAGAATAACCAAAACAATCTTAAAAAAGAAGAACAAAGTTTGAAGAATCATGCTTCCTGATCTGAAAACTTTCTACAAATCTACAGTAATCAAGAAAGTGTGATTCTGGCATAAGGGTAGACATCCTGATCAATGGAATAGAACTGGTAGTCGAGAAATAAACTCTTATATTTACATCAATTGCTTTTCAACAAGGGTGCCCAAACAATTCAATGTGTAAAGAACGATCTTCAACAAATGGTTCTAAGACAGCTAGATATCCACAAGCAATGAATGAAGTTGAACCTCTACCTTAAACCATATACAAAATTAACTGAAAATGGATCATGGACCTAAATGTAAGAGCTAAAACAATAAAAGAAAGCATAGGTGTAAATCTTTGTGACTTGGATATTTAATAGTTTTTAAGGATATCCAAAGCACAAACACACACACAAAAACATTGGATTTTGTCAAAAATTAAAACTTTTGTACTTCAGAGGATGCCATCAAGAAAGTAAAAGACAGCTCAGAGGAGGAGGGAAAATATTTGCAAATCATATATCTGCTAAGAGATTTGTATTCAGTATCTATAAAGAACATATAATTCAAGAATAAAGACAAATAATTCAATTAAAAATTGAATTTGAATAGAAACTTCTCTGAAAGAGATGTACAAATGGGCAATAAGCTCATGAAAAGATGCCCAACCTCATTAGACATTAGGGAAATACAAACACAAAGTCATTAGGAAATACAAATCAAAACCACAATGAGATACCATTTCACAACCTAGTGGATACTAGAATAGCTACAATCAAAAAGACAGACAATAACAAGTATTGACTAGTAGGCGGAGAAAGTGGGAATCGTTCCAGCAATTCCACTTTTAGGTAACTATCTAGGAGAACTGAAAACATGTCAGCACAAAAACTCGTACACAAATGTTCATAGCAGCATTATTAATAATAGACAAAAAGCAGAAACAATGCAAATATCTATCAGTTGATGAATGAATAAACAAAACAGTATATCCATACGATGTATATACAAAGTGGTATAGCCATGCAATTGATTATTCGGCCATAAAAAAGAAAGAAGCATTGATATATGTTACAATATGGATGGACCTTGTAAACATTATACTAAGTGAAAAAAGCCAGATACAAAAGTCTACATATTGTGTGATTTCACGTATATGAAATGTCCAGAATAGGCAAACCCATAGAGACAAAAAGTAGGTTAGTGGTTGCCAGGGACTGGAGGGAGGGGAAAATGGGGAGTGACTGGTAACAGATATGGAGGGGGTTTTTTTTCGGGGGGGGTGATAAATGTTCTAGAATTAAATAGCGATTGTTGTAAAATCTTATGAATATACTCAAAACCACTGAAATGTGCACATTAAAATTTTGTGGAATGTAATTATATCTCAAAACAAATTTGTAAAGAATACTGTCACAATGCATAATAACAGCACCTAACGTTTATTAAGTCCTTACCTGTCTGAGGCTAAAACAGACATTGGCTGACACTCTGTAGAGTAAAATTTGTCACCAGAGAAAAACTAATGGAAAAATCAAACCTGTCAGATAAAATCTACATCTATTAATTTGACACCAGGAGGAAGGCACTCAAAAAAATGGCAGAAGCTATAATCAGAACAAATTGGCAAATCAAATCTTCATTAAATATTTAAATATTAATCCTAATAAAATACTTCTAATAAAATAAAAAGGACCATGGAAAATTTTGGAATGGCTTAATAGTACTTACAGGAAATTGTCTTAATAGAGTTCATGATGGAAAATGCTTTCCTTAAAAAAATGTTAGTGTCTCCATTTTACTCAGTCTCATCTTTAAAGTTGTTCTCAACATATCAATGTATAATTAAGAAATTCGTTCTCAATTATATCCATAATCCATGCTTTTTTATTGCCAAGTAGTCGTCCATGGTATGGACATGGTACATTTTGAAACATATCTAAGTGGTTTTCAGTTTTTGCTTAATACAAATAAAACTTGTATGAAGACTTGTAAATAAGTATTATGTGAAAATAAGTTTTCATTTCTATGGAGTAAATGCCCAGAGTACAATTACTGAGTTGCATGATGGTAGCCACATGCTTAGTTTTTTTAAGACACTGCCAACCTGTTTTCCAGAGTGACTGTGCCAGTTCACATATTCACCAGCAATATATGAGTGATCCAGTTTCCCACTGGATTCTTGCCATCATTTGACATTGTCACTATTTTTTAGTTTAGTCAATTTTATGTTAATAATATCTCATTGCAGCTTTAATATACATTTTCCTAATGACTAATGATGTTGAAATATCTGTATATGTCTTTTGTCCATTTTCTAATTGGATTGTTTGGGTTTTTTTTTTTTTCTGTTGAGTTTTCAGAGTTCTTTATGTATTCTAGATACTAGTCTTTTGTTAGATTTGTGTTTTGACAATATTTCCTCCCAGTCTGTAGCTTGTTCTTTATTCTCTTAGCAAGGTATTTTGCAGAGCCAAAGTTTTTAATTTTGATGAAATCAATTTTATCAACTTTTCCTTTTATGGATTGCATTTTTGGTGTCAAGTCTAAGACCTTGGCCTGGTCCCATATCACAAAGATTTTTCTCTTTTTTCCTAAAGGTTTTATAGTTTTAAGGTTTTATACATTTATGCCCATAGTCCATTTTGAGTTTATTTTTGTATAAGATATGAGACTTAGATCTAGGTTCATTATTTTGCCCTTGGATGACCAATTGTTCCAACATTGTTAAAAAGGCTATCTTTCCTTTATTAGATTGCTTTTACAACCTTATCAAAAATCAGTCTGGTATATTTGTGTGAGTCTATATCTGGGTTCTCTATTCTCTTATATTGGTCTATGTGCCTACCCCTCCACCATACCACACAATCTTCATTATTCTAGCTATATAACCAGTCATGAAACTGGGGAGATGGACGCCACAGATTTTATTCTTAAAAATTGTTTTCACTTTCTCAGTTCCTTTGCATTTCCATACAAATTTTAGAATACTCTTGTATATATCTACAGAAAGTCTGGCAGGGAATTTAATATGAATTCCATTTGGGGAGAACTGACCTTTTTATTAAGTTAAGTCTTCCAATTCATGAACATAGTATGTCTCTCCATTTATTTCGATTTTCTTTGATTTCCTTCATCAATGTTTTGTAGTTTTCTGCATACAAGTTCTCTACATGTGGTGTTAGATTTGCACCTAAGTACTTTTTTGAGTAGTTGTAAATGGTATGGTGTTTTAAATTTCAGTATCCACATGTTTATTGCTAGTATATAGAAATGCAGTTAGTTTTTATACATTTATTTTGTAGCCTGTGACCTTGGTGAACACATGCATTGGTTCTAGGAGGTTTCTTTTGTTGATTCCTTAAGATTTTCCACATAGACAATCATGTCATCTGCAAAAATGGGTAGTTTTCTTTGTTTCTTTCTGATCTGTATGCCTTTATTTCCTTTTCTTGTCTATAGCACTAGTTAGAATTTCCAGCAATATATTGTACAAAAGGTGAGAGAAGACAATCTTGCCTTGTTCCTGCTCTTAGAGAGAAAGCTGTAATTTTTTGGTTAATGTTCAATTTCAAGATGAGGACGTTTCCCTCTATTCCCAGTTTTCTCAGTGTTTTTATCATAAATAGGTGTTAAATATTGTCAAATATTTTTCTTCATCAATTAAGATGATCATGTGATTTTTCTTTACCTTATTAATAAAGTGGATTTTGTTGATTGATTTTCAAATAAGGAGCGAGCCTTCCATTTGTGAAACAAACCCCACTTGCTCAAGGAATATAGTTCTTTCTATGTATTCCTAAATTCTATTTGTTAATATTTTGCTTCTAAATTTATGAGGTATGTTGGTCTGTGGTTTTCTTTTTTTTGTACTTTCAATGTCTGGTTGTAGTGTTATGGTAATACTAACTTTATAAAATGAATTGGAAAGTATTTCCCCCCCCCATTCTATTTTCTATAAGATAGTCTGTAGAGTTGGCATTCTTTTTTAAACATATGATAGAATTCCCTAGTGAAACCATTTGGGGTTGGAGATTTCTTCTTTGAAAGATTTTAAGTTATGAATGTGATTTCCCTAATAGTTTAACTATTTCATATGAGGTGAGTTTCAGTAGTCTGTGTTCTTTGAAAAATTGATCCCTTTCACTTAATTTACCAGACTTACATCTGAAGAGGTGTTTGTAATATTCCTTTATTATCATTTTGATGTTTGCAGAGTCTATAGTGATATCCCATGTTTTGGTCCTGATAATAATAATTTAAGCCTGCTCTCTTTTTCTTTGTCAGCCCTTCTAGACGTCTGCCAATTTTATTGATCTTTTAAAAAAACTAGCTCTTTGGGCTTCCCTGGTGGCGCAGTTGTTGAGAGTTCGCCTGCCGATGCAGGGGACGCGGGTTCGTGCCCTGGTCCAGGAAGATCCCACATGCCGCGGAGCGGCTGGGCCCGTGAGCCATGGCCGCTGAGCCTGCGCATCCGAAGCCTGTGCTCCGCAACGGGAGAGGCCACAACAGTGAGAGGCCCGTGTACCGAAAAAACAAAAACAAAAACAAAAACAAAAAAAAAACCTAGCTCTTTGTTTCGTTGATTTTTTTCCATTGTTTTTGTTTTCAATTTCATTGATTTCTGTTCTTATCTTCATTATTTCTCCTTTCACTTCCTTTGGGTTTATTTTGTTCTTCTACTTTCTAGATTCTTGATATGGGTACCTAGATTATTTGAGATTTTCCCTCTTTTTTAAGGTAACCAGTGGGAATGAACGTCCCAGCTCCCTATTCAGCGTCCTCTGGCACCACTAAGACACCAGGTGGGGTGGATTGGGGCACCTCATCATCGCTTACAGGGGGTGGAAGTCCAGACTCACCACTTGATCTTGGCTATGTTGGTGGAGATGGGGGACAAGAGTTTTTCCTTTGGTTTGATTGCAGTAAAAGAGTTTTTGTCTAAAAACTTCTTATCTGGGTAGGCTGCTCTTTCCTGGTATTCTGGCTAGAGAGAGAAGGCTTTGATGGGGCTTTTTATGTCTGACCCTCTGGCATTTCCACATTTCTGGCCTCTTTAGCACACAGTCTAGGACATGAAAGGCAAAAAGAAAAGCATTGGAACTCACCTCTCTGTTGCCCTTTAGATCCCAAGGTCCCTAGCCAGTCTGTCCCTTCTCTCTACCTTTCAGACTCTTGTTTTGTGTGTTTGTTTGTTTTCACATAATATCCAGGACTTTTAATTGACCTAGCAAAAGGAACAGAGAAAAATACGTCTACTAACTTCCTAGAAGCAAATTCTGATTCCAAATGTTAATGTGACCAGTTTACTGAAGAAGTTGGGTCAGAAAGTAAGTAAGTTCTTTTTCTCTCATTGCTACCCTTCAAATCCACTCTGCCAGGCTCCCTGCACTGGATGATGTGGTAAGCAGATCCTCACATTTTTCAGTCCATTTCAAGTGTGAATGTTCTTCATTTTTAGGGAGCAAAAGGGCAATCCCAACTAAACCACACCAAACCTTCAACTTCTCATCCAATTCAAAGGATTCTTTTTCTTTCTACCCCATCAGGCCTTATCCAGGCTTGATGACCTGCCTAGGCAAGGACTTTGCTTTCCCCTCTGCTTTGCTCTGTCTTCTCTCTAGCTCTCTGTCTGTTGCTTCTTTCTCCTCTATGGTTGGGGTCAGGAGAGGGAAAAGTAAAGGAAAAGAGCAAAGTGTTATTTTATGGGTCGGAGCTGCTGGAGTCAGATGTGAGTGCCCTCTGCCTAACTGGTGCCCATACGTGGCTTTTTCTCTCTATTGTGAGTTCTCCCAAGGCCCTGCTCTGAAGAGACCACAGATGCTGCACTGTCATGGGTGATGCCGTCTCTTGGGGGGAGACTCCAGCTCTTGGCAGCTCCTGCCCCACCAGGTAGCTCATGCTGGGGTTCATTTGCCCCAGCTGGGTGGGGTTCTCTCATGACAGTTCAAGCCCAACTGTCTTCCGCAGTGTCTGAGGAAAGAGCAGCCTGCGCTATGGCAGACTTTGTCCTCTTTCGACTCTCATAAACAGCTCTAGTCACTCTCTCTCCTTCCGTATTTTCCAGAGGAGATTCAGGCCCTGGTGTCTGTGCTTTCCATATTCCAAGGGATACAGTCGTGTTCTTCAGGAACTCTTTCATCCCTCTCTGCTGTGTTCTCCCAGCAGCACTGGGGCAGCAGGACCTCCTGACCTGGCTTGAAGCAGGGACAAGAAAAAACCTCCCTCCAACTCTCACAAGGAGGGTAGGGAACACACAGGACCCTCTGATGAGCCACTTTGAAGGAATCTTGACTCCCCGGCATCCTCAAACAAGCTCCAGCTGGAGGTGGGTGATGGGACAAGGCCATAGAACTGGTGTCGAGCCATCTCTTAACAAATCCTACATGCATGGTCTAGAAGCTTCTTTAGAAAGAGCTATTTGTCTCTTTGGGTTCCTCAGGTGAAACTGCAAAAATAGGTAAAGTCACCGAATATTCTGTCAGAGTGAGAAGGAAACACCATACTGTAAACCATGCCTTTGGTCTATGGAGGAGTGGTTCTGAGCCATAGGTTTATGCCCCAAATCACATTAATCTTCATGTACAGTTTGGGTTTTGAGCTGATCCATGGCCCACCCACTGGCTAAGATATGGCCTCATTGTAATACAACCACCTGTGACCCATTGTGAAGTACATTTAGCACTGGCTGAATGCAGTTACACAGAGCAACCTGGAACTCAAAGGGCACACCATGCCACAGGACCACTGGGAAGTGTCAGCAGCAGAGGGATGAACTGGTTAGAGCGATCTGAAGCTCAAGAAGCTTTCTGAGCTACGGAAGTTGTGTTACTCTATGGAGCAAAAGGATGACGCCTCATAGAGTAGAGTGGGCTTTACAGCCTCAAGTCATTGCCCTATGCCTACAGCAAGTCTCCCTGGGGTGCCCACGACAGGCCTATGGTCCCGCATGTATCACTTCAGCCCTGCTGGTATTCTTGTAACACATTCCATGACCTCATCTTCAATGTAAAGGACAAAGAATTTGGTTAATGCTCCATGTCTGATTCTGGTCTCCACCATTCTTGTTACTAGAGTCTCTATAAGTGATGCACATGGATTACCAACCTTCAAGGAATTTGAATAATAAAATGCATACAGCCCTGAGATTATAGGGAGTGTGGAAGGTGACTAAGGATCTTGCAGTGCCCGAGGATCATTATCATGAGCATCACTTGCTCTTGGACTGATAGCTGTAAGGAATGTTAGTGAATAAATTGCCCAGTTAAGAGAATAAACATTCGAGGAAGCTCAGGACCCCGAGAGGTAAGTTGGTTTGCCTCATGACGAGTCGTGGGTGTGGCAAAACTTGCAGCTGCCATGCAGGTGTTTGGACTCCCATTCCTTGGCTCCTCCCTCTAGCTGAGGGAACATTGTGGAGAGAATCTTGAAGGGTAAGCTCATCACTGGCATGGAGATCACATGAGAAAAGGGAATAGACTTCAACAGGAGAGCGCAACGCTGCCATTCGTCTCCTTTGCCAAGAAGCAAATTCTATCCAGGGAGCAGATGAAGGCGGAGACCTTCCCTTCCTCTCCATGGCCCAGAAAATGTCAACCAAAGGAAGAACATAGCCAAGCCTTCAGAATATTACTTTTTTCAACTAGAAAATATATTTTCACTGGCCAGTCATTATTTCATACATGACATCTGAAAGGAGGTATTTCACACTCCTGCTTAAAGGGTAACCCATTTGGAAACATGGGGAAAGCGCAGAGCAGAGCTGATTTATGGCATCACTGCAGACATTACCGCAAGCATGAGGACCAGGCTGGGGAAATGCCGCAGTGTAGCCCTGAGGCCGCCTTCCAGCCCGTGAACAAATCCTGTGGGTTGGGAATACTGCTGTGAACCCAGCATGCATGGACCGCCTGCCCATGCAGAAACCTCTGACAACAATTTCCTGTGAGAGACCTGGGCTCTGGGGACACCGGCTTCCTGTTGCGTCACCATGATGTGACCATGAGGGTGGGAACTGGGCCCAGGAAAACTTCCTCCTGGACTGGGTCAACCCTTGTGTAGAATACTGGCTCAGAGCTGAGTGCTTTTCCCTGAGATATCAAGGCCTCTGTCACCCTATCCAGAGGGGCCCCTCTGGCTGCTGCCTTGCTGGGATCTGTCTTAATGCACCCTTGAGACTCTAGAACTGGGAACCAACCAATAGCAGGACTTCTCCTGTCCCAAGCCAAAGGGGCCAGATTTAGAAAATTTGATGACTCAGGTGCATGGGAATTTGAGGGTCTCTCATGCTATCAACAAAGCAAACAAATAAAAAAATGAATAAAATGTCAATGGGACTGTCTTTCAGCAGTAGAATCATGTTGATTTTTCCTCTTTTTACTTTGTTGCATTTTCCAAGTTTTCATTTTTTACTTTTTTTATTGGAAAAGTTGCTTTATTAAGGAAAGCTTATTAAAATAAATGATAAATTCAATTTAATGTTGCTCTCCAAGGGATCATCAATACTACCGGTAAGAAAATCCTTAATGCTTTGAACCCCAGGAGGTTGACTGTTGGGGCCTTTATTTCTCTGGACCCTCAGATACTGCCTGTCACCAAGACCTCAGTTGTTACCATGTCACAAAATCCACACATTTCCTAACAAAGGAATCAACTTTGCACAGTTTCCTCATAGTCACACAAGAAACAAAACAGCTTGTCTAATATAAGACCATGTTGCAATCTTATAAGATCATCACACAATGCCTTATAAAGTAGAAACAATGACATAACAATAATGGCCATTTATTGAGCACTTGCTGAGTGTCAGCAAGGTGCTCTACCTAGGTCTCTAATCCTCACAACAAGGATTAATGGGGGTGGTCTAGGGTCAGGTTTACTCAGACCTCTGGATTTGGATCCTGGCCCAACCATTTTTGAACACTTGAGTTCAAAATACTTGAACTTGAGTTCAAGTTCAAGTCTATTCAAATACTTGAATACTTGAGTGACTATGTAACCTCTTACAGCCTTGGTTTCCTCATCTGGAAAAAGATAATAATAATACTACCTACCTGATAAAGTTTTTATAAGGATTAAATGAGATACCTCTGGTAAAACATATAGCATGATACCTGGCTTACACTAAGAATGCCATGTATGCTGGTTATTATTATCCTCATTTTACAGTGGGAGTGTGGTATAATGAAATGCATATATAATATGGCTCCTGCCCTTGTGGAATTTATTTTAATAATAAATAGAAACAACTCTAGCTAATTAGTGCCTATACCCCAAGTTTCCAGACCAAGTCACAGCTGAGTGTTCTCTTTTTGCTTAGCCACTGTGATTGGGAGCTTTGAAGGGACAGTGTTTGGAGGACAGTTAGATGGAGGACATCTGACAGTCTGTCTATGGCTGCATAAGTCACAACCCACGAGACCTGCAGGCTGTATCAGCTCAGGTTCTGGGGTCATCAATAAGTACTCCATAAAATGGTAAAAGTTATCGCCAAAGACCACTGCCTAATGAGGACACCCTTCCAAGGAAATTCAAATGCCAATGTAGATTTCTGACGGAGGAAACTTCCAGTTCATAACATCTCTTTCTTCTTCTCTTGAGGGTTTAGATAGTTAAAACCAGAAAAGTCAGAGTCTCCCAATATGAAGCCTCAGGAGTGAGGATAAAGAAGAGGGGAAGGAACAGAATTGCACTTGGAGCATTTCTCACATTGAGTTATTTCAGGATCTGGGTTGCTAGGTGTCCACATAAAATATCTTCATCAGAGAAGGAAGGAAGTTGAACACATCTTGCTCAAGACTTTTTTCAGCTGTTTATCAAACTTAGTGCCTTATAGAAAGAAAACAGAGGCAAAGACAGCCCTACTTGGATTTAATATCCAGAAGCACCCCAAAACAAAATTCCTTGGACAACCCTGTATAGTCTTGTTCTTACATCTGAGCTACGAGTCCACTCAACCTAAAGCAAGACCCTCTAGGCCACCAAAATGTCTGATTTGTTCTTTCACAGGCAGTGAGGAGGGATTCTTCTGGATTAGATGTGTCCCGTGGACAATTAAAGGGCTCTATATCTGTGTCTCTTCTGACTTGCTACATTCTTCCTGAGTGATGTCATCCACTCTGTTGCTCTTACTTATCACATATGATATGTCTTGAAAACTACAGATACTATAGTCAAGGAAAAATTGTATAACCCACCACAAGGTCTCCCCTAAACTCCAGATCCATTGGAACCGTTAGGAATTCTTTCAATTGCAAGTAACAACAACAATAAAATTCAATGTACCGTGGTGTGGCAGAGACTCTTAGCTGTTGGCAAAATCCATCCTTCCATATATAGAAGCTGGTATGCTGTTTCCTAGTTAGCTGACATTTCTCAGTTTCCCTTGCAGTTAGAGGTGGCCATATGACTCTGTTATTTTCAATGGAATGTGAGTGGAAGTGATGTGTGCTGTTTATAGGCCTGGTCCACAAAACCTCACCACCAGGCGTCTCTGTCCTCTTCCTCCCTTTGGCTAGGTGTGATTCCTTGCTCAGAGCCACCCTAGAGGCCACATGTTGAAAACAGCAGAGCCCACATTAGTTTGTGTCCTTGGGTCTTCAACCACCACCCACCTGCAACATCCAGCTTCATCCACTCAAAAGCAAGGAATAAATGTCTATCATATTTGAGCCATTGCTTTGGAAGTCTACTTATTACCTCATTATACCCTATCCTACATAAAACAGAGGCCTTAAAAGAGCAGAACATTTTAATCTTACTTAACAAGAAGTTCAAAGATAGTAGATGCTATCTGATATAGTACCTACCTATGATCCCAGTGTTCAAAGGTGCAACAAGGGACCAGGTGTCACTCTCTGCTCCACCATCCTCTGTGTATTGGCTTTGTTCTCATGCTCTTCTCTCATGTCACAAGATGGTGGCTGCAAGCAGACGTGTTGGATATGGGGTTATTTCCCCAGATGGTGTGTCTTTTTTTTCATCCAGGGCAACCCCTCACTATGTTTGATTAGCCAGAATAAATGAGTCACTTGCCCACAATTTGACAAAGTGGCCAAAGGGAATCAGATTGCACAACTGGTTTAAAACAGTCATAATTCATCCATAGCGGTTGGGCCTATACCTTTCTAATTTCAAAGGATCTCTGCCTGTAAAATAAATTGGGGTTCTAGCAGGATGAAAAAGGGATGTAGGGATGATTGTTATGGAAACACAGACTGGTGTCTGCCACACTCGTGTACCCAACTGTTTGCTGATATTTCCACGTATTTGGCACTCTGGGAATCATTTTTACCACCTTTATTTCTCTTACTTCCATATCCAATTTTAGCTTCTAACTATCCCCCAGTGCTGCCCTTTTTCTCTGTTCGCTGCTATAGCTATATCTGTAGTCTACCCTTCTGTTCTATTTCATGGTCACTGGAGGGATCCTACAGAAACTCAAATCTGACCTCAACACTCCACTCCTTAAATGCTCCAGTGACTGCCTGCTGGCTACAGAGTAAACTCCTGTGTGTGAATGCTAAAACTCTTCATACTAGGATTTCTGCTAACCAGCAATATGTAAGACACACACCCTCCCTTTATGCCTCTCTTTCCTCTGCCCAAAATACACTTTCCCTTCCTTTTAGTTGTCCAATCTGAAACCTTCATTCAGTCTCTTCAGAATCACTATTTCCCTGCCTCCTCCCCAGGACTGACATTGGCCCTCCTTGCTCCCATCTGTGTCCTCAAGCTAGTTATGCTCCACTAGTGCCCATGTCCTCAGTGACTCCAGTTCCTCGTCCATGTGTCTCTCTCCCCGACTACCCTGTGACCTGCCTGAGGACAGGACCATATCTTATTTGCCCAGTGACTGGCACAAAGTCAACACTTTTGCAAATAGATGGAATAAAATCCTAAATCGGCACAATGCAAATGATTTGAAATGAGTCTTTTAAAGCCTTTTACCCCTGGGACTACTATACAATTTCATCGGTATGTTTCTTCAGGTTTTACAAATAAATACTCCTCTTCATAGTGCACCCTGTTAGAAGATTAATTTTTTGTTAAGTAGGATTTCCAGATACCCACAGTGAGTTACCAACAGAGTACTAAAGTGAAAATGTATTCCTGGGATGAATGAGTAAGGAATTATGACAATATTATTGCTTAATAATGGCAATGATAGCAGTCGATTGTTGGGCACTTACACTGTGACAGCACTTTGCACATATTTTAGAATTTAATCGTGGGGAAGGGGGTGTGGGGGAGGGATGGATTGGGAGTTTGGGATTAGCAGATGCAAACTATTATATATAGAATGGATAAACAACAAGGTCCTACAGGGAACCATATTTAATATCCTGTAATAAACCATAATGGAAAAGGATACAAAAAAGATATGTATAACTGAATCACTTTGTTATACAGCAGAAGCTAATACAACGTTGTAAATCAACTATACTTCAATAAAATAAATTTCTAAAAAAGACTAGGAAAAAATTTAATCCTCACTATAGCTTCATGAAGTAAGTGCTCTTACTATCCTCATTCCACAGAAAGAAAACCAAGGCTCGATAGTGTAAGAGTTTTCTTGGGTTCACACAGCTGGGAAAAAAACAGAACCAAGACAGAAACCCAGTTCTTCTGATTCCAAAGCTTTCTTTTTAAACTAATCTACTGACCTCCCTTTAACTTCATCTATTGGGAAATTGTGAGAGTGTCTCAAGCATGTGAAAAGAGAGAGACAGAGGGAGATTTTTTTGGAAGTTCAGCCTGAGAATTAGATGTATTCTCCATAATGAAAAAATCCCAGCGAGATTGAATGGTGGTGGGCAGATATGTGGAGAGTCACTGTGGATGGGCTGCTTCCATCCCAGAACTTCTCTGCCTGGAATTTCAAACACTCCTTGAGGGAGGCGGGAATGTTAGCTCAGTGCTTCCCTAGCTGAATGTGCATAGCGATGACCTGAGGTGGGATCTTGCTGAAATGCAGACTGAGGACCCCAGTGGTACATCAGCATCCTGCATCTCACTGCTGAAGATGCTCACCTCTTTGAGCCACTGGCAGGCCCACCAGCCCACCCCACTGTGCCTCCAGGGCAACCCCGCCCTTCAATGGCCAGCCTCAGTGGAAACTCAGCAATTCCCAGTACTCTGTGCCTGACGGGACCAGGGACCACTGCTTCATGGGGAGGCTTAGTTTTATCCAAATCTCTCTCCCTGTAGAAAACAAAAATCTACTTAAAAAGAAGTTAAATATCCATCTAAACATCTGTTACAGCCATCCTGTGAAATTAGTAAGAGAATTGATTAGCCCACCAACCTCTAATGTTACCTTTTCTCTTCACACTTGCATGACATAAGAAAGTCTCCTGAAATAGGGCTGGGAGATGTTTCAGAAGCTGAAAAGCAGCAGAGCGTGGCTGGGGCAGTGGGGGCGGTGCTGGGCAGGATGGGCTGTGCTTGCGCCATGGTTCAGGGCTCACCTGCCAGGTGAGGCTGCCCCACTTCCCCACTGGACCCTTGGCCTGCGTCCCCTCTGAAGGAGCCATCCGTTCCCAGGCTTGGGAAGAGAACAAGAGGCGGGCAGCCTCCAGGCACCCTTAGTTAGTAAATGCCACTCGTTCCCAGGCGCACCTTTCTCTAAATGGAGCAAAGGACACACCGTGTCCTCAATGACTTACCGTTGACTGACACCATTTTTTTCCACAGCGGGGCTCTTCTTGCTATGTGGTTCCTGCAATATCCTCTCCTCCCACACATTTTTCCCCCTTAAAAAAAGTTTCTATTTTCTTCCTTGAAACTTTATTCCTGGTTCCTTCCTTCCTTCCTTCCATCTCTTACTTTCCAGCCATCCTTTCTCTAATGAGGTCAAAGACAGCCATCTGGTCACAGGTGACCTGTAGAGTATTTGGCTTAGTTTGAGGACATGGAATTCAAACGTCGAGAAATCACAGGGGGTTCCAGGGTGGGGGGTTTGGGGAGATAAATACTGAATGAGTTGCAGCAAAGGAATGGAGGGGGAAAAGGTATATTTATTGACCATGCACTGGTCAATAAATAAATGGTCAATAAATAAAGTGCACTGGTGCACTGACCATGTACCAGTCACAGTGCTAGTTGTTTTCACATAGTCTATTTCACTAACTCTGTACACCAAGTCTGCCAGGCAGGCAGGTTGGGACTATTATCCCATTTCACAGGAGGAGAAACTGAGGCTTAAAGAGTTAGAGAGACTTCCCAAGCTTACACACCTGGTCAGGGACAAAGCTAGAATTCAAACCCAGGTATTCCAGAACCACTGCCCAGCTTCTGTCCACTGCACCAAGCTGTAATTCTAGACCCTGACACTTCTTAATTATGAAACTTCAACTTTCCCTCTTTAACTGAGAAGGAAATAGAGACCCCAGGAGGCTTAGGAACTTGCCATGGCGTGTGCTGACTGGCTGCATCCTTTGCTTCACTGACAATAACTTCACGTGGCTTGTGTTTGGTGTATAAATGAGTTCCTGAGGGTTGCTCAGCCTCGTGGTGACACCAGCATCACGCACCCTCTCTAAGTCTCAGTCTCCTAGTCTGTAAAATAGAGGCAATAATAGTACCTACCTCACAGGAATTGATAAGAAACATTCTGCACAGTATGTGATTCATAATAAACACTTAATTGCCATTACCTGTTAGAATTGTTGCTGCTGCTATTATAATGTGCTGCTGTCATTATCATTGGTGCTCAAGAAAAAATTCAATACCAGTGTGCTGCAGCCATGTATTCAACAGCGACTGAAGGCCTAGCTCAGTGGCAGGCACTGTTCTATGTATAAGTGACTGAGAGGTAGTCCTGCCTGTCATGGAGCTGACATCCTAGTCAGGGGGAGACTCAACGCATAAAGAAACGGGGTGATTTCAGGCCCTGGAAAGCACTCTGAAGGAACTAAAACAAGAAAATGGGATGGAGTGACTGAGGCGTGGTGTGGGGAAGTCTGCTTCCACTTGAGAGTCAGGGAAAGCATTTCCAAGAAGTACATATGAGCTGAGCCCTGAAAGATGAGAAGGAGCCCATCAAGCAAAGATGTGGGGAAGGGCAGGCTGGGCAGAGGGAACAGCCAGTGCAAGGTCCTGAGGTGGGAATGAGCTCAGCATGTCAAATATCCTTTCTTGATTCCAGAAACCTTTTTACACCAAGTAGGGAGTATTTATAGCCATTACAAGTACAGACAGACACTGGAGCCAAGACTGCCTGGTTTCATATCCAGACTGTGACCTTGGAAAAGTCACCCAACCACTCTATACCTCGGTTTCCTGATTTGAAAATTGGGAAAACAATAGTGAATACGAATTTAGTTCGACACGAAGACACTTACAACAGTTCTTGGCACATGATAAACAGTTAATAGGGAAAGATATTGGTATTATTATTATGAGTCCTTAATACATACACAGCACCTGAACAGTTCCTAAAAATAACCAGCGGTTAACAAGTGTTAGCTGTTGTTATTGGGGCCTGGCACCTAGTGAGCTTTCAATAATATGTGCACTGAATAGGGTTTCTCATGGTTCCCTTCTATCTAGATCAAGTGTAGAGGAAGGACTCTCCATATCATTTTATGATTTCATTTTAAAATGCATCAGAATAATCTCCATGGTCAAGGTGACTTTTGCCTATCAACATGTCTGCCTTATTGAATGGAAATGATGCTTTAAAAACTAAAAGAAAGAAAATCCACAGTTACAAAATTGGGGGCACTCTTTTTGAAACTGATCAATTTTTGCCAAATGATTTAACTAGTGTTTCCTCACTTACTTGCAAAGTGTGGTGCATAATATCTCTAGTACCTTCATCATTTCCTGAAGATGCTCATTCCCTTTAGGAGGTGAGATGCTGCTGTGAAAAGGTCAGTTCAAATTCGGCCCCCATGGAGCTTGGGTTGGTTTCAATGATTTCCCATCAATGTTTTTCTGGCTTCCATGTTATTACCTATGGGCTATTGGCCCTGGAAACACCATAACTCACAGCTGACATGGTTTTGATTCCGTGCCAATTGGAAAGTGCAAATTCCCCCACACAACTATCAAGAACTGGGTTTTATGACCCCAAACCGAGAGGTCCTGGCTGGACCACGATGGTGCAGGTCTATTGTAGCAAGAGTCCCTGGTGGTGTTTCTCCGCTTGGGAGACCTTTCCTAGCGGTGGAGCCCCCAGGCCTGGGCACTGGCCCTCCTTGGGCAGCCTCCCATTCCAATTTGTTTGGCCCTTCATAGAGAAACTGATTTTACAGATTCTCTATTTAGGACATCAAGATAGGTTGCCATGGAAAAATGACATCTTCTAATTAAAAACACAGAGAGGTCACAAGTTTCCCAGAACAACTAGGGCACAGATCCTAAGAGGAAAGAAATGAAACATCTGAAAAAAAAAAAAAAAAAGTCCAACAAACCTCCAGAGCTGCGTCAGCCTGTAACTTTCCAAACCTGAATGAAATGCCTTGTGTAGACAGAGCATGCTGAGTGGATAGTGTAAAGTCACCCCAGTGGATGTCGATTTTGGCCGGCAAGGGCTCAGTTGGGCAACAGATCAGAGACACTTAGGGAATACTGACCGAGGACAATTATCCAGGGCTGTCCTTGAAACTGTGGACATCTTAATTTGCCTCCTCAGGGCAGGAAGGGTACATGGAAGGGAAGAGCGGAGGACTCAGTAGGCTGCTCCTTTTTTTGTTTTTTTTTATCCCTGTGCTATGCAGCTGCTTCCCACTAGCTATCTATTTTACATTTGGTAGTATATATATGTCCAGATATGCCACTCTCTCACTTCGACCTAGTTTACCCTTCCCCCTCCCTGTGTCCTCAAGTCCATTCTCTACGTCTGTGTCTTTATTCCTGTCCTGCCCCTAGTAGGCTGCTCTTGCAGGGGAGAACACTCCCTCCACTCTCTGTCAATTTCCCTTCCTTGTAGCTTACTCTGAACGTGTACTGAGAACAGCACCTGTAACATGTGTTGTGCTAACTGCTGTCTCCCACGCTGGACTGTAGTCTCCTCCAGGACAGGCATGATGTTATATTTATTTTTGGATTGCCAGTGCCCAGTATAATGTTTGGCACATAGAACATGTAGAGTAAATCCTTGTTGAGTGAATATTAATAAAAAATAATAACAGTTGTCATTTACTGAGCACACTGGGCATTGGCATATTATTAACCTTCTTTTACAGTAAACAAACTGCAATTTGAGGAGGCAAAGTAACTCACATAAATCCACCCTGCTAAGTAGTGACAGAGCCTGGATTTAAACCTGACACTGTCTGACTCCAAAGCTCAGGAATAAGTGAATCCTCATGGGCCTGATTTTCTCTCACTCAGAGATTGATGAACCAACATGTGGTTGGAGGGGCTTTCTGCCCTGGCCCCTTCTCCCTCTGGCTGACTGCTGTTGGTACTCTCTAGGCTTCAATAAGTCCTGTGCTAGAGTAAGCAAGGGTAGAAAATCCCTGCACTTCCATCTGGCTCTTTGACCAAGGCTGCTGTGAGAAGAGAAGCCCACAAAAGCAGTGGTTGAGGACTGGGGGTTCCCGGTTCCTTTCTCTTCTCTCTTTCTGCCCATCCCTTGTTAGTGTTCCCCACGTGGGGCAGAGGGGAAACCAGTTGGGTTGACACACTCTTCATCACTGGACAGGTAGGTGTCCTTAATGTGGATAGAATTTGGAATGGAACCCCATCAATAGTGAGTTGAATGGAGCAGGTTCTCGTTTAACCAATACCACCATGTTGCACAATTTTATGGACGCTACAGGCATAGAATATCATGTGAATAGCACCACTGAGGTCTGCGTAAGAATGTTTTGGATATAATTTTTCAACTTTCAAGTATATTTTGCATCATATGTTAGATGCAGTGGATCATGATAACAGCATTAGTAGCCTTTAATAGTTTAAAAAGTACTTTTGCACACGTGACTTCATTATTAGCCTGTGAGGTGGGTAACGCTATTAACCCCCTTTAGGGATGATGGAAGTAAGGTTTGAGGCCTGAAGCACTTTCCCTCTCTCAGTCCTATTCAAAGAATTGTCCACAGACAGGAGGTACCTACGGAACCTGGAAGCTTGTTAGAAATGCATATGCTCGGGCCCCATCCCAGAAATACTGAATCAGGATGGTTGGGCCCAAGAATCTGAGTTTTAACAGCTCTCCAGGTGGTTCTGTGCATAATACAGTTTCAGAAACTCTGCACTAGACACAGAATAAGTGATATTCTCTCCCACCCCGTTCTGCCATGCTGGAGGTGCTGGAAAAAGTACAGAACAAGCCAAAACCTTGAGTACAAATCACAGGGTAACTTTTATTTGTTGAGAGAACGTGGGCCAGGCAGTTAACCTCTCCGAGGTAGGTTCAGGCATACTACCTACCTAACTTCACTGGGCAGTTGTGAAATTCAAATACATAAATGTAGGTTACAGTACCTTAAAAACTGTTAAATACCAACTACAAAAAATTTGTAGTTTACTATTATTGTACCCACAGTAATCATTGTATTCTGTATTATTGTATTATTATATTTATTATATTTTAAACGTAGAAAAACTAAGGACTAATGAGTAAACTGAGGTTTAAAATATATAATAATTCCTAGAAGGTTCCCATTACATAATCATATTCTGTAAATATAAAATTAATTTCACGGAAGAGATGGGCTTCCCTGGTGGCACAGTGGTTGAGAGTCCGCCTGACGATGCAGGGGACGCGGGTTCGTGCCCCGGTCCGGGAAGATCCCACATGCCGCGGAGCGGCTGGGCCCGTGAGCCACGGCCGCTGAGTCTGCGCGTCCGGAGCCTGTGCTCCGCAACGGGAGAGGCCGCGACAGTGAGAGGCCCGCGTACCACAAAACAATAAATAAATAAATAAATAAATAAATAAAAATAAAATAAATTTCACAAAAGAGAAAATGAAGGGCCATTGAGGAAACCCAAGCTGGTGAACAATGACACGAGTTATCGCTATAATGTCTTGTGTATGAAGAGGTGCCTTACTGTCTACCCACGGGGACCCAGCTTGGTAGAATGGAAAGAAGATGGGAAACAGCCTCGGAATACATGCATCTGCACCCAGGCTCCGCCACTCACAGGTCATTTGATCTCAGACAAGTCACTTCACCCCTAAGAGCCGCGTTCCTCCCACATAAGCTTGAAATCATCATTGTAACTACGTTATAATAATAATGATTTATTTGATGTGAGGCTCAGCTGCAAGGATATCTGTGAAAATGCCCCGCAAACTGCAATTCACTGTACAAACATTAATTGTTCGCGTTGCTGTTGCTATTTACAGTGGGAGAGACGAAATGGCACTAAAGAGAGAAAACAATGGCTACAAGAGGAATCTTTGAGGCCTGGTAGGAGGAAGGCTGGGAAGGGAGAAAGACCAGAAAAATGGTGGTGGAGCGGGGGAAGGTTTTTTAGCTCCCTAGACACTGAGCAGCGAAGGAGGCCAGCTCTCAGCTGTAGGGGAGGCTGGGGAAGCCCAGAGCTTGAGAGCAGCAGGTGCCGCTCCACAGACACAAAATTCCAGGGGGGACCACGGCCACCCAGGGGCAGAGCATCAGACCATCAGAACTGGAAGCAGTAGGCCAAGGGGTCCAGCTCAGTGCCCATCACAGGCCTGGCCCAGCTGCCCAGGGCTCACATTAACAATGGTCTCAAATGTAGACCTCTGATACTTTTCTCCTGACAACTTATAGAGTCACAGAGATACTGACAGAACGAGCCTTAGGTGTGTCTCATCATTAGGCTGTGCCTATCTCTAGTGCACTAGGAATTCCCTTTTTATAAATTCTTTGATCATATTGTGGAGATTGGAGTTATATTTTTTAATAAAAATATTGACTTGTTACTTATAAAATGTTTAAAATAGACCATAATTTTTAGGAATCTTTGGGGCTTTCTTCATTTTTCAGTATATCAGGAGCCTCTGAGGAGCTCCAGTCAGGGTTAGCAGATCTAGAAATCCCGCTGCGACATGCGACATAGCTGGAAACTCTCACGTGTACATAGATATGCTTGTGTGTTACCTGAATCTTCCTACAAGAACTCTTTGTGTTTGCATAATATAATTTTTAAAATGTACAGGGGGCTTCCCTGGTGGTGCAGTGGTTAAGAATCTGCCTGCCAATGCAGGGGACACGGATTCAAGCCCTGGTCCGGGAAGATCCCACGTGCCTCGGAGAAACCAAGCCCGTGTGCCACAACTACTGAAGCCCACGTGCCGAGAGCTCATGCTCTGCAACAAGAGAAGCCACTGCAGTGAAAAGCCCACGCAATGCAGTGAAGAGTAGCCCCCGCTCGCCGCAACGAGAGAAAGCCCGCACGCAGCTGCAAAGACCCAACTCAACCATAAATAAATAAATAAATAAATTTATTTTTAAAAAATGTACAGTGTTTCTCCCTGCTTCACAACTTTATAAGTAAAGCAGATATATTTATCCTCATTGTTCTTATTCTCTATGGCGATGTAACAAACGTTCCCAAACTAAGTAGGATAAAACAAATTCACTTTGTCAGTGCATTTTGTGCATGTCTCTTCCATCTGCCCTGGGAAGAGACAGCTCAGCTCTGCTCCACTCAGCATGGGCTGTCGTGGCTCAAACCTGGGAACCAGAGTCACCTGGAGATTTGCTCACTTGCCCACTTGTCTGGGGCCCAGGCAGGAAAGATCCAAACTGGGGGCTGGGACAGTTGGGGCTCCTCCATCTTTCTCATGTGGTCAATTACTGATTGTGATAGAAGATACAGAGCATCTAAAAAGGCTGCTCATACAATAGATGCTCAGTAAATGACAAATGCATGTTTCTGAATGTAACCCCCTAGAGAAAAAAAAAACATTGTATAGTTATCGTTAACACCTTGGTGGAAAGTCAGGGAGAAGACTTGTGGTATGGTCTGATGTCTGAAGGTCTGAGTGGCATTTAGTTATAGGTTGTTACCAAAATAGCTCATTCATTTTCTATTTTTAAATATGAGCACTGCTCATGGTTTTATTGCAGAAAACAGAAATGGACAAGGACACAGAGCTGATCACCTCAAATGCCCTGTCAAGAATTCCTAACTCCCAAAACGCATCCTTGGTGAAATGGGCAATGAGTAGATGCATATGTCTATGTCTGTGTGGGTTTTGTTTCCAAATGAGCTTGCTTTCCAACTCAAGCCAGGTTTTTTAAAACTCACTGTAGCTCACCCCACTATGTGACCCAAGATTTAGCTGCTAGGAATGAAGTGGCACAAAGTCAAGTGGTTTGGTAAAGAGCAGAGAATGAGAAAGCTGCTCTCAGAGGCTTTATCCCCCTCTGCTTTCTAAAAAACCAGACACACTTTAATTGGGTTTATATCTCTCAAAGCCGACACAGTTGTACTAACCTCTAACAGAAAGAGTTATAACGTAAAATTCACAAAGGATACTTGTCTCGCTCAGACTTTTAAGTGCCGTGACTAATCAGGATGAGGGCTAGATGCATGCAAGTTCTTTTAGAATGCTGATCTATACTTTGGCAAATGTGGAAAATGCCATTCATCTTCACTTAATGAGAAGGGATCCTGTTTGAAGTCTAAAACCCCAACCTTCTGACCAGAACATAGCCTATCCAGTGATCCGCAACCGTGGTAAATTCCCTGTAGCTCTCCTGGTAAAAGTAGATTCAGTAGTTCAGTCTTTCTCTCTGACAAAGACACATTCAAAGGTTTGGATAATAGTATGAACAATGCTGCTTTTTTTCTTCCTGCGATTTCCTTCAAATAAATGGAGTTTAGGTTCTTGGTCAAGTTTTGCTGGCCCTGGAGGTATGGTCATAATAATAATAATAACAGTTAACACTTACCTAACACAATGTGATAGACACTAGTATTTTATACATATTACCTCAGTTAATCCTCTCAATAACACTCTGAGGTAGGTACTATTATTATCCCAGTTTTGCAGATGAGAAAATTGAGGTCTAGAGTAATTTGCCCAAGGTCACATAGCTGATAAAAAGTGGAGCTAAAATCTAAGGTAAGGTGGTTTGGCTCCAGAATCAATGCTCACCAAGGACAGAGTCCTACTGAGCAAGATTAATGATTTTTTGCAAGGTAATGTTTTTATGTCTCTTGCTTTCTGCCTTTGGTGCATTTAGGGGTGTGAACAGAGGAAAAGTGTTTGCAAAGCTCCACAGGGCCCGTCAATCACATGGTACTACCTTCCCTGTGGAAGTGTGGGTGGGCACATGACTCAGTTGGCCAATCAGAGGACCTTACCTAGGGGATTCACTGATTGGTTGGGGGTGAGCACTGATCAAGAAGGACCAATCAGAATTCAGAAATATGCGGGGATTCTAGAAGGAAAGATCTCCCTCCTGAGATCAAAGGTGCTTAGAGCCCTATAAAGTCTTGAGCCACCAAGGGCCGTTTTGATCATCAGGATGGGGATCATTCCTGAGAATAAAGTCAATACAGAGAAAACCTGAACTGAGTGATGGGTGCGGAAAGGTGAAATTGATGACACTCTTCATCCAGCTGGACCGGGATGTCAGTCACCCCCACCTACAGTCTCTGACCTTCCAGTTACAGGAGCCAGTACATTCCTGATTTTGCTTAAGCCACTTGGAACTAGGTCTGTCCCTTTGCAATAAAGGACTACAGGGATTTTTTTTTTTTTTTAACCAAAAACATTTAAGGGAGCTGTAGTGGGCAGAGCTGAGCTAGAATCACCAGGCATAAGTTACAGGGAAGCAGATTTAGTTCAGCGTAAGTCTGTACTCAGTGACTAACGTGTCATTAAATGCTTAAAAACAAACAAAAAAAAGCACAAAAACTTTTGTTGAATGAAAAACTGAAAATATGTTTCTAGGTCTGACCAGACTGTGGGTAGTGGTTATAGTTGTAGTAATAACTCAAATTTCACTGGCCTATTGTATCCACATACATTGCTCAGATCCCATAGTCCCCCATAATTATTTCCAAGTGGCTCTGGGGGCAGCAGACAATGCGCTCTGGGCCTGGCTGCTAGTGCACTGGGCCCTCCTGTCTAAACCAATGGAACCTTCAGGACCAGCGCTGGTACATGGTGAGAGGGGAGGGGAAGACTGTGCCTTCTCCCTTCCCAGTGGAACTCTGTGAGCTGTGCTGCTCCTGCCCCAAGTCCTACAGAGTTTTAAGTCCAAATGTTTGTTTTGGTTCCACTTTCAGCTTTTCTGCTCTTCCTGGAACTCAGACATTAATCTTACGGAGGCTGGACTGGAAGATAGATGTGAGTGACAGACCTTGAGTTATTCTCTCAAATGCTCTTCAGTGCCAAGATTAGGGTTTTTTTGCTAGGTAATGTTTTTATGTCTCTTTCTTTCTGCCTTTGGTGTGGGTTGTCCCAAGGGACTTCTAGTGTCTCAGCAAGTGGACTTCTGACAGCCACTTCATGGTCACTGAACGTGCCCACGCTTGTCTGATCTCACATGTATTGCACATTAATTAGACATAGGGTTGAAAGACAGGGATGAAGTACAGACGGTCTAGAAGACTGAAAGATAAGCCCCTAGAGGACCTGACAGGGACTGAAAATGACTTTCGACCAAGAGAAGAGAAGAGTAGAGTAGAGGGGGAAAAAAACCAAAATGATTCCTTCCAGTGACAAGGACTTCGCTTCTACCCTCTTCACTATTTCTGGCAACATCAGAGCAGGTTTCCACAGCTCTCTCTCTTACTTTAATAGTGGTCTTGGCAGACATTAGTTACTGCACATTAAACGATCATTTTTTAAGCTAAAAATAAACATTCTCATACAAATATGAAATGAACACATGTCAAAGAGTTTTTAATTCATTAAAGAGGGAACCAATAAGATGTAACAAAAGAATTAAAGGAGACTTCAAAAAGGGCACTCATAGATAGACCATGAAGAATGTGAAATGAATTTACAAATAACTTCAAAATTGATCCATATTCACAGGGCAGTAGTCGAGTGCCTCTCCAGGAGACACAATTTAAATTTCTTTGGACAAGAATTATTTGTGGAATGCTATCAGTATTCTGCAACTTACATAGTTTTTTCTTTTTTTTTTTTTTTTTTTAAATTTTTCAACTTTCATAGTTTTTTTTTTTTTTTTTTTTTTTTTGGTACACGGGTCTCTCACTGTTGTGGCCTCTCTTGCTGCGGAGCACAGGCTCTGGACGCACAGGCTCAGCGGCCATGGCTCATGGGCCCAGCTGCTCCGCGGCATGTGGGATCCTCCCAGACCGGGGCACGAACCCGTGTCCCCTGCATCGGCAGGCGGACTCTCAACCACTGCGCCACCAGGGAAGCCCCCTTACATAGTTTTAAAAGAAGCTTAAGGACAATGAAAGGTGGAGGTGATTTGGAAGAGTGCCCTAGACAGGACAAGTTGTCATTATTTTTGCACATTTCAAAGTCTTTTCACTCTTCCTGCCATGCCCCATTGGTTGGGGGCCTCCAGAAGACAGAATGCAAGGAAATCAGGATCAAGAGCCAGTTCTGGGGAAGAAGAGCAACTGTGCAAGTCTGACCAGTGGGAGATGGAAAGGAATATCGTTGCTTCCCAGATGGAAGGAATAAAGAGCTGTCCTGGGAAATGCTGGGAGAACTCCATAGGAGCCAATTGAGAAAGGAATTAAGATTTAGTGGCTGCAGGTAAGGTGAATCATTTTTGTACACTGATCACCCAGTAGCTTTGTAAGATGGTAGAAAGGATCAATTAGACCTGGCTTTTCTGATTGTGTTTGGCAAAGCCTTAGGTCTCCATGTTGGGGTAAGGAGATGACCCAAAGGGTTGGGGGTCAGGACCTTCCAGCCCTTCCACTAAAGCAGCCCCACTTTCATCTATTTTATGTGCTTGAGGGTTGTATAAGATTTCACTTGAATAAAGGATTTAAAATTAAGTTAAAAAACAGTGAAATGTATGTGAAAATAAAGAGCTGGGCAAATAGTTGATACTCTTTTGTTTTGTATTATGAGATTGTATATTACACTGTAATATTTTATATTTGTATTAAATAATGTGAAACAAACAGGAGGTAGTTTCCCAGTCATCCCTATCTCCTACGATACTAAAAGAATACTAAGCTCAGGGCTAAGACTGTATTTGTCATCCTTATAACAAAGCTCCTCTACTCTTCATTAAACTCACAATTTTTTTTTTTTTTGGTTGTGCCACATGGCATGTGTGATCTTAGTTTCTCAGCCAAGGATTGAACCCGTGCCCCCTGCGTTGGAAGCACAGAGTCTTAACGACTGGACCTCCAGGGAAGTCCCCTAAACTCACATTCTTATAAACAAATAAAAATCGGTTTTTAACAAGGCTAACACCCAAAGTAAATAACTACCCTCTCCCTATCTTACAAACTATCAATCAACCATCTTTCCCATTTGGGCCGTTGTTCATTCTCACCACACCACACCTGGATAATTAAGTCCTGGTGTCTTGGGTGGCATTAATCTCTAAAATTTTGCCAGAATAAATTCTAATTTAAGAGATGATGGGATCTTATTTGCTCTTTTCGAGATTTCCCAAGTCTAATTCTTCAGTAGACATGCTTGTTCATGGGTAGAAATATTTCATGGATTCCTACAACCTGAAAATGAAGAAAACCTTTCTAGTTATGACTTAAATCCAGAATCAATAAAAGGAAATAGTGATAAATTCAATGATTTCAAAAGGAAAGATAATTTTTTGCTTGGCAAAACAGTACTCCTAGATATTGGAAAATAAAAAGGATCAACAGCTCAGTAGAAAAATGAGCCAAAGACATAAACAGACAGGACTCATAAAAGGAAATAAAAATGGTCTTTCAGCATATTAAAGTTACTCAAGCACATTCATAATTAAAGAAGTGCTAAATAATAGTACACCAAGATACCATTTCTCACCTATCAAATTGGCAAAAAATCCAAAAGTTTGATGACATCTTCTGATGACAAGCCTGTGGGGAACCAGTATCCCCTTCCTTGTTCTTAGGAAAGCAATAACATAGCCCCTATGGAAGAGAATTGGCAACAGCAAGCAAAATTACAGATGCACTGACCCTTGGACCTGGCAGTTCTAGTTCTAGGAATCTATCCTAAAGATACAGTAATACAAAATAATGCATGCACAAAGTCATTGGCTGTGGCCTTATTTGAAATAAAAAGATTTGAATCAACCTGAACCTCCATTCTCAGGGGACTGATTAAATAAACTATGGTAAACCCACACAGTGGAGTACATGTAGCCATGGAAAAGATGAGGAAGAATTCTAGTAGTTTTGTGGTGTTATCTTCAGGATATACTGTTAAGCGAAAAAAGCAAGATGCAGAAAAATACAAATAATATTCTACTATTTGTGTAAAAAGAGTTGAGTATAAACAAACATACATATTTGTTTACATTTGTAAAAAGAAGTACTGGAAGCATAAATTGAAGTCTAATAAACACAGTAAACCATGCGATGGGAAGGAATGTGGTAAAGGGACAGGAAGGCAGCAAGATTCACCCGAGTGCACCTTGAGCATTCATCTGCCGTACATTTACTCTGTACAGTTCATTGACTAGACAAGCTTAGTGTGATTTATTCTAAGGACAAAACTGAAAAGTAAAATAAGTATAACAACAGCAACAAAAATCTGCAAAGAAATCTTAGGCTTTATTTTTAGTTATTCCCTATTGTTAGAAGGGATATTAGCTTTGGCATTTTGAAGCTATTTTCTGTTTTCTAAGATAGTTTTACAGTGTAAGATTTATATGGTAAGATAGCATAAGAGAAAAGACATAAAAGTATAAAATCAAACATATTAGATAAAATTCCATAATATTTAAATTTGAATTATAAACATTAGTATAAATGTAGACTTCTATAGATACACCTATACATACTGCTTTTTTTTTTTAAGGAATCTAAAGCTTTTTCTTTGCTTTGTCCACTAACAAACCCTGGAAGCCACATCAGCCCTGTAGAAATGAGCATCCTTAGTGTCCAGATTTGGTTTCTAAATATCATTCTCCATGAAAAGGCCTTGGAGTTCCTAGGAGAAATGGCTAATTCCAGGAGTGGGGCAGGGAATGTATAGTATGAGCCTGACACATCTTGTCAGAAAGCAACAAAGCTATCAAAGGTTAATGGTGAATTATCAAAAAGACACAGAAGCCAGCTTGAAGGGGCTCCCATGAGCCAAAGTTGGGACAATCTATGTATCAAAAGAATTGATTGAGACACATTGACTATTTTTTTAATAGTTAAAAATGAGAAAGATTCACACTCACCTCTCAGAAAAAAATCTTAATTTGTCACCATTCAAGACATCTACCACACTGTTTTCTTACTTTGAATATTGATAATAGTGTAGGTAGAATTAAACTTTTTTTTCCTATAGGAGCTCTATTTTAGGTTGTGACAAATTGTATTTTCCAAGGGTGACCACAATATCTTGCATCCCACGTGCTCTTCTAAAATGTGACCATCCCATCAAGAGGTGATGTCTATGTCCTCTCCCCTTAAATCTGGGCACGTTTGTGACTGCTTTGACTAATAGATTGTGTTGAAAGAGATGCTTTGTAATTTCTGAGGATATGTCATAAAAGGCAATTCAGCTTCTGCCATGTCTGCTAGAACATTGATTCTGGAGCCCTGATCATCTAAGTAAAACAGTTCAATTTCCCTGAGTCCACCACGCTGTGAGGAAGCCCAAGCCACACAGATAGTCCATATGAAGGAGCTCTGGTTAATAGTCCCAGCTGAGCTCAGGGTTCAAGTCATTCTGGCCCAAGAGCAACTTATGAGTGAAGTTGCTTCCAGATCATTCAAACAACCAGTTGCTGAGTCATCCCAGCCTGCACGTCTTTCCAGTTGAGGCTCAGACAGTACAGAACAGAGACGTGTCATCTCCACTGTGACCTGCCTGAATTCCTCACCCACAGAATCCACAAACAAAATAAAATTTTTGTTTTACACCGCTCTCTGGGAGGTTTGCTACACACTGATATTAACTGGAATGCAGGGTCACTAAATAGCCCTAGTTAATAAGGGGAAGCTCTTGTTTACAGAAGTCCCATTAATAAATTAGAGGAAAAAAAGAAAGTCTCAATAAAATTCCAGTGAATAAACATAAAGTGATGAAAATAGAAATTGACATTTTGCAACTCCTAGTGAGATGTTCAACTTAGGTGATGTTCAGCTTTGCATGCTAAAATTATTAGGGCAAAAATTGAAGGGAAACTGGATATTTGCAGGATGCTAGAACATCACCCCACTGATTACTTGCTGGTCTAAAGGAAAAAAAATACAACTTTAAAATGAACTGATCAGACTGTCATTACTTAACCTCACTGATCAATTAATAATCTTATCATCACTTTTGGTGGAACACTTATATTATGTACATTTGGATGCAATATGAAATATGGTCCCCTGTGAAGTATTTTTTACCAAAAATGTGATTAAGATCCAAATTTTAATTTAAATGCAAAGATTAAGAGAATATGTTTAATGACATTTCCAGGAAGCGACTCAGAAGGTAAAAATTCTAATTGAAGCCTGATGCAGTTTCCTCCACAAGTCGATGGAATAGAAAAAGATTGGGAAAAGAGGGAAGGATTCTAGGTTAAAAGGGATTCAAAGTGAGAGAGAGGCATGGACATATATACACTACAAAACATAAGGTAGATAGCTAGTGGGAAGCAGCCTCATAGCACAGGGATATCAGCTCGGTGCTTTGTGACTGCCTGGAGGGGTGGGATAGGGAGGGAGGGAGGGAGATGCAAGAGGGAAGAGATATGGGAACATATGTATATGTATAACTGTTTCACTTTGTTATAAAGCAGAAACTAACACACCATTGTAAAGCAATTATACCCCAATAAAGATGTTAAAAAAAAAAAAAGTGTTCAAGAGCTGTAACCATGAAATGCAATGTATGGACCTTGTTTAGATTTAGGTTTGAGCAAATAAATCATAAAAAGACATAGTGAGGACTATTGGGAATTTTGAATATTGAATAGATGTTAGATAATATTAAGGAATAAGTGTCAATTTTATTAGGAGATTCTGATACTGACATTTTTTAAAGTCCTTATTGTTTAGAGATGCAAATTGAAGTACTTAGCAGTGAAATGTCTTTCTGTTTACATTTTTTTAAAGAAACCTGTTAATTATTTTTTTTTAATGTAAACAGCCTAAATGTTCAACTATCAGGGAATACGTAATTTGGTCACGGAACATCTTCTGGATAGAATAGTCATTTACAATTATCATTATGTAGATTAGAAAAATGAAAAGAGTTTGTGATTTCTGTTGAGTATGAGAGTACAAAATTATGGTTTCATGGTGACTTCAATTACACTGGGGTGTGTGTGTCTGTCTGTCTGTGTGAGTATATAGTGTTATCTTAAAAAAATGAATCAGTCCTACATCATTTCTCATTTTCTTATTGATTGGCCTTGGACACGGCTTGTTGGAAGGAATCAAGACTGATGCCACCATGTGCCAGGCACTGTATCCAGATTCTCTGAGGGGACAGAGATCTTCTCAAGCATGGTGTTCAACATCACCTTGAAGGAGCTTCAGATCCTTAGGAGAACTCCAGATCATCTCTTGTGCACCTTATTATGTGTAAATACAGTATCTTTGCTGGCTACCCATTTAAAATATTTTAAAAACTAATGGAGGGACTTCCCTGGTGGTCCAGTGGCAAAGAATCCGCCTTCCAACACAGGGGATGCGGGTTCCATCCCTGGTCAAGGAACTAAAGATCCCACATGCCACGGGGCAACTAAGCCCATGTGCCACAACTACTGAGCTCGTGTGCCTTAACTAGAGAGCCCACGTGCCACAACTACAGAGCCCATGCACCCTGCAGCCTGTACGCCACAACTAGAGAAGAGAAAACCTACACACCACAACTAGAGAAGAAAAAACCCGCATGCCCCAACTAGAAAGAAGCCCACACGTCGCAATGAGGAGCCCGCGGGCCACAACGAAAGATCCAACACGCCTAAACAAGGATCCCACATACTGCAGCTAAGACCCAACTCAGCCCCCCCCAAAAAATAAATAAATAGATAGATAAATAAACAAATAAAATATAAAAAAAACAAACTAATGGAGAGAGACTGCCAAAGTTAGCAAGAGAACTATGCCGGGATTCTTGGTCACGTGAAAGTCGACAGTGGCAGGCTCTTCTTTTCCTGCTCTAAAGGCCTTAATGAAGACCTCTGGGCAGAGGCTGAGACCCTGGAAGAGTATGAGGCAGAAGGGAGACAGTCTGATGAACTCACTTTTCCCCCATCACTTGGCTCAGGATTGGTGAGCATTGTCCCTGTTCCTCCCCACGCTCCTCATTTCTGCACCTTTCCCCAGAATGGACTTGCAGTGCTCTCCTGTCCAGCCCCACCAGTCCTATGGCAAAGTTTCCTAACCAATCATCATCCACAGAAAGGGTGCCTGCATACTAACACTTATGATGGTCATTATTTAAGGTATATTTGTATTTCAACAGCAGTTAAAGCATGAAATCAAAGAGTTGTTATTCTGGCCAGCAAGGTTCTAGGTAGTTAATAGGTAAAAATTTATTTTTAAGGACTTATGTCTTCTCAGAACTCCTGAATTCATACTACATTGGTGGTTGCCTCCTCTTCTTTCAGGTAAAGTTATCCTGGCTTAAGAAATATTGAAAAATTTTTTAAAAAAAGAGACTTTTAGGGATTTATTGAGGTTGTTGATTAAAAGGTGGTTTGGTATGGTAAGAAGGCAATTACTACAGGTTTATTTATTTCTTCAACATTCAGAGATTTTACTGAGTGCCTATCACATGCCAAGTGCTGTGCCAGGTCCTGGAGATTTTATCTTCTGCTACTGAGGAAAAGAGGTATGTAAACAGATGAGTTACAATACAATGAGGTATTGATACATAACAGAAAGACATACAAAGTATTACCGGAACACAAAGCAAAAAACAACAAACTCTGCCTAGGTACGTCTGGAAAGATTTCACAGAGAAAATGACACCTGAGCTGGGTGACAAGGACAATTTATTTAACCTCTCTGGGCCTTGACTTACCTTTGAAATGGAAAAATATATGGAAGAATTAATAGTTGAGACTCAAACAAGCTTTTACATGATATAAAGTGTTTGAAATAGTGCCTGAAAGGTAGAAATTATTCAAGAAATATCAAATATCGATATCCAGATAGGAAGAAGGAGAGGTGGAAGAAAATTTACCACGAACGAGTTAAAAACATTCCTGTTAGAAGGAAGAGCATGGGCAAAATATAGGGTCATGGAAGAGCACGGCGTATTAGGAGAACAGAAAGCAGCTGAGAGAAACCAGAGGAAATGGGGGCTTGGAGGGGGAGGGGTGGGTTTGGGGCCAAAGGAGGAGGACCCTTCCCTGAAGGGCTGGTTCACTGATCCACACTGGCATGGCCTTATCTGCTGGTTGGTTGACGCTTGTGCCTTATTATTTGTTGAATTCTTCAGTACCACCTCTGCCTCCTTTACATTAATTATAAAGGGGAGTAGGGAACAGATTGGAGTTGAATTTAAACAGAGAAGAACTACACAATAGGGTTTTTTTTTTTTAAGGAATATAACTCCAGAGCAGTGAAGAGAATGCATTAGAATTATGGGGGTCGGTAGCCTGGTGAAGAAATATAGGTTTCATTAGCTCGTGCATCACCTTCTAGCTACATGAGTGTTTTGTTTTGGTCTTGTTTTGTCTCCCCTGTTACACTGTGAACTACTGACAGGCAAGGATCACCATTTTATCTCCAGCACCTACATTATTTCTTGCTACAGAGTAGACGCTCAGTGATTACTTACTGAATAAATTAATAACAGAGGGAAGGAGATGAAATGTTGAAACCCTGAACTAAGACAATGATGGTGCAGAGAGAGAGAAGGGGCCAGATATGTAATTCTAAAGTAGGAGCAACAGACTTGGTGGCCAATCCAGGAGTGGAAAATGAGGGTAATAAAGCACCTTTATTACTTAATAAAGTAATAAAGTATTTAATAAAGTAATAAGGTATTGTCAACTAGATCCCTCAGTTCTGCAGCGGAGTGCCCGCAGACGAGATAGACATGTTTCAAGGTGAGATGATAAACTCCCTATAAAGATGGAACACAAGCCTTGGTTAGGGTAAACAGTTACTCAAAGAGTGTAAACTGAAGGCAGCAGGAAGGTCTCCTATGGCAGAGACTGCAAGTTGTCACCCCCATATTTGTCCTTTGTGTCCTCTGTGGTAACAGAGTGTTGCCTGGACATATGGCTACCCAACTAAAGACTCTATTTTCCAGACTCTCTTGCAACTAGGTATGGCCCTTTGACAAGGTTCTAGAAAATCAAAGGTGAGAATAGGCAACTTGCGCAACTTCCATTTAGTGCCACTAGAAAGCAAAAGCCAGCCCCTTCCTTCCCCTGTCCTGGTCCTGCTGGAGGTGGTAGCACAGACGTGGTGGCTGGAGCTGGGACAGGCTTCCCGGACCACAAGGTGGAGATGCATTTCCAGGATGGCAGAGCAATAAGGCGGAAAGATCCTAAGTCCTGGACGCTGTGAACTACCATATTAGCCCTGGCTGCCCAGGCTTGAACTTTATGTGAAAAAGAAAGAAATCTCTACTTTGGCTAAGTCACCACCATCTTGGCCTTTGTTACAGTAACCAAACCTGTATTCTAATATTCCTTCCCAGACAAAGTAATTCTTCCACACCAGTGATGCATCCTGAAAATCCACGACTGAAGATTAATTTCTTTGGATTAAGCATTGTTCTCCTTCATCCCGAGGAAGATAAATGCGACCAATTATCAATTCACATTAAAGACTCAACTAAAACTTTCTACAGTGAAATGGAATCCTGAGAGGAAAACTAATGGACAGCTAATAAGGGATCAACCCTTCTTTTTGGACAATGAGAGGTAAGAATGAAAAGATAAATATCTCTGAAAACAATAATCTACACTTTCTGAACTTTTATAGGCCACATAAAGAGAGAGGCTTCAAGTGCCCAAAGGCACCCTTCTCCTGTGATCTAACCCAGTCCAGGGTCTGTCCTGCTATGGACAGAAAGTACAATGGGACTTCCAGACACAAGAGCTCACTGTTGATTAGATCAGCATGGGAAGACTTTATGGTGGGGGTGGGGGGATGGGCACGCAGTGCAAAGAGAGAGACACGTCTGACCCAAACTGACATTTTTGGATAATGGAAGCAATAAATGTCATAGTATAATTTTTAAACTGGTGAAGAAGCCAAAAATTCCTCTCTCTTTTTCTTTTCTTTTCTTTTTTTTTTCTTTAGCTATATTTGGGTGCCAATTTTACATAGAAAAGGCAAACTCAGTTTGTTAATGTCAGACTATAGATACATATGATCTGACAAAGGGCAATCCCTTTGCAATTTTGGAACTTGCCATCAGGATTAATGGACCTGGAGCAAAATGTCTAGAGCAAAGTTTGGTCTTTCAGAGATCCTGAAGCTCACATCCAGCAGGTCTGGGCAACCTCCCAGAGCTGGTCAGGTACATTGCCATGATTCCATATCTCTTGGTGGACTTCCAGGCCTGCTGCTCCATCTTTCCTCCCCAACACTACAGAAAAGTTCAGAAAGTGCAGGTTACTCCCACCGGTCACCTGGCAGATGCCCAATCTCCCCGTGGAAGACGCTGGCCTTGAAAACAGTGAGTGGAATATTGCCTGGAATGACTTGTAGTTTTTCTCTTTGCCATCTGAGGAGCCACTGGCACGGTGATGACCCCCAATGCAGAGAAGCCTACCTCTCCTGGGTCAGTGGTAGCACCCTTTCTTCTCCGATCACTCACTTGCTGGGGGCCGTGGACTGACCTTGATGCACCTGTTGTCATGGAGACCAAAATAGTTATCTGCAGGAAAGGTGCAGTCTCCCTCAAAACCTTGCACATATTCTTGTGTTATGAGAATATTATTTATGTTCTCCTGTAGAAGGTAAGAGGGCCGAACCACACTCAGTATAATCCGCCTATGCCAACTATCACAATGGAGTTTAAGTTTTGTTGTTGTTTTTGACACAATCATGCTCTTTATTCTTGCTATCACTTTTCTTACACAAAGTATAGAATATCCAGGAAATATCTGTGTATGACAGTTTGAATCTTTTAATTACTGTATATCTTAATCTCATTTTAAAAGTCTGCTTGAATCTTATCTCAATTTTCCTCGTTTCTCATCAATCCTTTTTTATTATTATTATTTTTTAACATCTTTATTGGGGTATAATTGCTTTACAATGGTGTGTTAGTTTCTGCTTTATAACAAAGTGAAACAGTTATACATATACATATGTTCCCATATCTCTTCCCTCTTGTGTCTCCCTCCAGAGTTTAAGTTTTGAAGAGATATATGTTATCCAACTCTGTACCTGCCTCCTCTGCCTCTTTTAAGAACTAATGATACTCCTCCCTTTTCTAGTGTATTTTCAGTGAATCTCACCTTTTGGTGCATCTCTGAATTGTTCGCGGGGCTCGTTAAAAGTAGACCTGCCCATGCTCTGTCCATAGATGCTCACTGTGTAGGTCTAGAGGGGGCTCTGTGCTATGAACAACTGTTGTCTCTAATTTGCCCAACACTCATGATCAGTTCAGGTGAAACCACCTCATTTTCCCCTGGGAAACTATACCCATGCCCCCATGCTGATTGGAGGAGGTGTTAAGTCAACACGCCATCACCCTGACCAAGGTATGAGCATGGGACCAATTAAGTCATCCAGACTCTCCCAGGATCCAAATCCTGGGAGGAGGAAACTGGAATGAAAATTCATTGCCCCTGAAGTTAACTGCCCATTATGCCCACACAGAACCCCCAGAGCCACCAGTCTCATCCTTTCTGAGGACGGGATCTTCTGTTTTCCATCAATTCTGTGAGCATTCTATGTCTTTCCGATACATTTTTTGCTTGCTTAATGTTAGCCAAAGTAAATTTCATGTTTATGACTTCCACACCTGGACATCTGTAATGTTTTAAAGCTCTGCAGGTCACTGGGCTGTGGAGTTGAGCTGAGAAGCACTAGCCATCTGTGTATCAGGCTCTGTGCTAAGGCTCTACACACATGTTCTCCTTCATCCCTCACAGAAATACAATAGAGGAAGAAACAGAGGCCCAGAGAGGTTCAGTACTTCACCGTAGGTCACATAGTCAGTAAATGATTAATTCCAAGATTTGAGCCTATTTACTTCTGAAGCCTCTCAACCCCATTGATATATTGCCTTCCAGTGGTGATACCGCACTCTCTTGGACTCCCATGGCCCTTTGACTCTTTTTAAACTTTCATTTTCTACCCTTTATTATACCCATTATGTGTATATCTAGCAATCTGTATTATTAGACCATAAGCTCCTTGAGGTCAGGTGTAAAGTAGGATATACCTTTATGTGGCTTAATATGGTACTTTTTGTACTTTTATGCTACACACGGAAATTCCCCTATATTTGGTGAATGAATGAATGAATGAATAATGGTTACTAGTTACTACACAGGGTGAATCAGTAAGTGACCAGCCATTGATGAGTTCACCTACCATAGTGGGGGAAGCAGGAAGTGTTGACATGAGCTTATGTAAACACGTGGCCACGAACGCATTTCTTCCTTTCGAGACTTATCAATTAATGACTTTCCCTGACCCTGGACGTTTTTCATTCTTCTGCTCCTTGGTTCAACACCCAAGCTGAGCTAACCTTTCCCAGACATCCTCCTTTCCTCCCTGCCCCAGGTCTAACAGTTGAGGACAGGCAGGTAGGATGACTCATTCTCCATAAGCTTAGAGAACTTCTCTTGGTCACCCAAATATAGAATCTGGATGAGCCAGGGCAATAGGCTGGAGAGAAACTAACACTCAACCTTACAATTCTCTGGGTTTTACAAATTTGCCCACTTTAGGAAATGCTACTAGCTCCTCTAGGACAGTAATTTATAACATCCTGAGTACATATCTTTAGTTTGCCTCCTATCTGTCACTTAAGTGAACTGAAAGAGAATCCAGATATTGGTGCCTGACCGTAGCTCTGGTTCTGATTAGAAGCCCCTTCCGCCATCCATCCGTTCACAAAGTATTGAGCACCAACTTCATCCCAGGCTTTGGGCTTGCTGCTGAATTAGTAAGACAGAGTCCCGGTCCTTAAAGGAACTCATACTCAAAATAGTGAAGACCAACCTATAAACAGGCTATTTCAACACTGTGTGATAAGGGCTAAATTGAGATGAGCACAGGCTACTTGGGAGTGGAGAGGAAGGATATAAACCTGGCCCAATTACATTGAGTGGGGTTGCCTAAGAGAGGGTGTGTTTGAGAAGATAAGCCAAAACTTTCCTGCTACAAAGTAGCTCCCTTTAGACTTTTACTTAAGACAACTCCACCAAAAAGCCTTTTACCCCAACTACCCCCTACCCCAAACCCTTTGCCCCCCACAGCTGCTTCTAAGTTGTACGTGACCACAGGACAGGATAGGCTAGTTAGGAATGGATAAACTGAGATGTCAGGGGGGTCATCTGACCTTGGCCAACATTGACCAAGTACTTCCTACATGCCCGACAGGATACTGAGAAATTCACCAAAGTAGCTCATTGAATCCTAACCATAGATGGATTTCATAGGATAGGAATCTTGACTGCCATTTTCTCGATGAGTAAACTAAGGCTCAAAGTGGCTCAGGAACTTGTTCACCATCTCACTGGAGTGGAGCCAGGATGCAAACCTAGGTCTCTCTGACCCAACGGCCCTTATAACCACTATGTATCTGCTTCCCAAGCTCAGGCCTGTAGCATATATTTTAATGATGGAAACTTCACCCAAGAAAGACTTCTCAAATCTATTTTGGAAACAAATGATATTTTAGAGTTTTGTTATATATCTCCACCTGCCCCAACTCAATTCTTAAAGTTGCAAAACAAACAAACAAACAAAAAAACAAAGTTCAATTTAGGGACAATTTCCAGTGCACAAGATGGTGCCTATAGGCCTGAACAAGCTGGTGGAGTCTGAGGAAGCCCTTTCCATGGTGCAATGAGCCAGGTGACAATTGTACGTGTCAGCTTGGCCCAGCCCCAAGACCCCCCTTCTAGAAGCCTTTCCAGATTCCCTCCATGAGGGTAAATCTCTCCCACCTACTCATCCTGACCTGTCTCTACTGGGAGTCTGCAAGCTGTGGACACCAAGGCAAGTTTTTCTTACTCCCCTGTGTATTTCCCCTGTGGCCAGATGGGCACTAGCGCACAGTAAGTCCCCAAGAAATGCCCATGAAGAGTATTGAAGATTTTGGTAACAGTAGGCCCATTCTCAACACAAATAATTGCATCCTTCACCACTCAGTCCTTTAAATACTTGCCTGAAATATAAACTAAAAGAGCTCCCTCCACCTCCCCAAAGGACCCCTGTGTTTTTCATAAAACACTTTGCAACACAGCTTTACCTACATTTTTCTGAGAGCAGATGAGTGGCAGTCAAAAAGACATTTAGCTGAGATCTGAGACACACGTTATGATCAAGCACAAACTATGCTGTTTTAAAATTAGAAAATTGCGGTGTCTCACACACACACACACACACACACATTCTTGATTTCAAAGGGCTTGTTTATTTCCTGAGTCTCACGAAAACGTCAGTCTGTAAAATAACCTAAAAAAAATCACCTATGGCAAATTCTTGCCAGACTTGGATCTCAGAAGCGCTGTCACCCTCCAAAGTCAGTTAGAAAGTTTGTGGTACGTAATTAAATCAAAGTCGTTTGTTATTATTGCCCCGCAGAGTCTCTTCAAAGCTTTGAACCTCAGTGCATTAGCCTCTACAGCCAAACCATTTCACCAGCCACTCAGCATTTGTTTATGCCTGCTGACCCCCAAGAGCTCCCTTTGGGGGCCCTCTCAGGCTGTCTCTCTCTCACCTCCATTGTTCTAAATGTGTCCAGATGGCTCTGGCTTGCCAGCTGTGTTTCAGAGCCCCAGAGAGAAAGCCTAGGACATTTTAGGGGTAGAGTGGTTCATTGCTCACTCTGAAACACGATTTGGGATCTTTAGGATTTTGCTGTATCTTTTTATTGAAAATCCCAGGCAATTGGTGGGAATACATCCTGGGAGAGAAAAGTGAAGCCATTCTGCTCGATGCTTCATCTGTGATGTTTGTGCTCGACCACACAAGTCTGCAAGTTCCCCGAAGATCAGAACCACATCTGTCGTGTCAATGTTGCATCCCCAGTGTCTAGACAGGGTGCTGAGACATAACAGGTACCCCACAAATGTTTGGAGAATGACTGAGTAGCTGAAAAGAGAATCTTTTCATAAGCTCGCAATGTCACCTCTGGAACAGATGATGATTACTAACCAGTTTCATTTCTTTTCCCCACCAAACTGAACAGCCAGGTAGACTGGCTATCCAGGTACCTGACACAAACCTTGAGCTCTGTCATTCAGGGCTGACATTGGTCCAGCACACAAAAGAGACCCAATGTCAAATTTCTGAGTAACACATGTAAGAATAGAATTTGTTTTCTCTTCAGCAATATTCAGTAGAACTGTCCGTGATGATAAAAATATTCTATTTAGGGGCTTCCCTGGTGGCGCAGTGGTTGAGAGTCCGCCTGCCGATGCAGGGGACACGGGTTCGTGCCCTGGTCCGGGAAGATCCCACATGCCGCGGAGCGGCTGGGCCCGTGAGCCATGGCCGCTGGGCCTGCACGTCCGGAGCCTGTGCTCCGCAACGGGAGAGGCCACGACAGTGAGAGGCCCGCGTACCGAAAAAAAAAAAAAAATTCTATTTAAACAGCCGCATGTAGGTTACTGGTTACCATACCGGACAGCACAGCTGTGGATGTTCTAGATTCACTTGTCAAATTTCTCAAGAAGGAGCTGAGAAATAACTGGTCAGTTCCTTGTTCACCACAAACTTGTAGGTAATCAAGCCCGTCTGGGTAACATTCTGGTTAAGAGGACTGCAGTTCCAAGTCCCACAAGCTGAGGCGTGAGTCTCAGAGCCCTGTCCTGATCACTTGTCAGCTGGACATACATGTTGTCTGAGTTTTTTGGTGCAGTCTGAGGAGAGTGTGATGATCACGAGCCCTGCTCTGTGCCAGTTCTGGGCATCTCTCAGGTCCACGGCCCCAATCTGCCACCCAGCCCCTGGTCAGTCAGAGGTGAGGCTGGGGGACAGGAGTGAGCCCTTGGCAGTGGTTCTCAACCTCTAGAGTGATCTAGAATCTGAATATCTAGCTGGCACCCCAGGTGATTCTGGTGTTATGGGTCTTCAGACCACACTGAGAAGCACTGCCAGTGGACAGGTTGCTACTCAATGTCTCTGACTGAAGAGTAACCCTGGGCAGGTCACCAATCCCTGGGAAACTGGCAGTCCCCACTCGTGCGTTACCTGCCCCTGCCTACGGGGTCCTTCTTCCCTGCTCCACCTGGCAGAATCCTCACCTTCAGAATTCTCCCACACGCCACCTCCTAGGAAGTGTCTCCTCGCAGGTCACCCATGCCTCACTTGGCGACAGGTGTGAGCTGGATGGTGAGAGCTGCAGGGCAGGGAGCGGGCTTACTCATCTTTACAATTGCAGTGCCAAGCCCAATGCCTGGCCTGGCATGGGCATTTCCCACCCCAAACCCCCTGTTCACATTTCTCCGAGTTCTCTCTTTAAAGACGAGTGAATACGTGCTGCAACTCATCCTTCAGACGTTAATGCTAAACCAGGCACCCGAGCAAATGAGAATATCAGACGAGAGAAATAAAAGCAGCTTAGACACGGGTGAAAGCCTTTAGATTTCTCATGCTAAGAGTTTATTCCAGTTGAAATCCAACTTCAGATCATAATCAAAGGCCCCAGGCAGTGTAGGGGTTTGGAAGGGCCCCCTGGGTGAATTTCATGGACTCTAGACTGTGCCATACTCCTCTTCTCCAACTTGTGCCAGGGCACTGGGGAGCAGGGCTCACAGCCAACCCCCCCATCCCTGTAGCACACGCTCACACCAGGCCTCATTTCCACTGATCTCCCACCGCAACTGGCTGGCGTCACTGTCCACTCAGACCTACTTGCACAGAGTAACTGTCAAAAATTATGGATAACTTATTCAACTGTGTTTATGAAGTGCCTTCCTGACTGGTCTTGTTAACCCTCACTGGGAAGGGAAGAAACTTCCCAGGAGTGGGGAAGATGGGGTTTAAGGTGATCTAGATCAGCGGTCCTCAATCTTTTTGGCACCAGGGACTGGTTTCATGGAAGAAAATTTTTCCACGGACCGGGGCGCGGGGGCGGGAGGGGATGATTCTGGGATGATTCAAGCGCATTCCATATATTGTGTACTTTATGTCTATTATTATTGCATTGTAATAAATAATGAAATACTTATAAAACTCACCATAATGCAGAATCGGTGGGGGCCCTGAGCTTTTTTTCCTGCAACTAGATGGTCCCATGTGAGGGTGATGGGTGACAGTGACACCCAAAGTGTGTTGCTTATGTCCAGTCTGCTCCATAAGATGCAGCTTCATTGTCACTTGCCCCTCACTGATAGGGTTTTGATATGCGTCTGCAAGCAGTTGATTTATTATGGGCTCTGTGCAGTCAGACCCCTCTGCTAATGATAATCTGTATTTGCAGCTGCTCCCCAGCGCTGGCATCACCGCCTCAGCTCCACCTCAGGTCATCAGGCATTAGATTCTCATAAGGAGCGCGCAACCTAGATCCCCCGCATGCGCAGTTCACAGTAGGGTTCGCGCTCCTAAGAGAATCTAATGCCGCCGCTGATCTGACAGGAGGCGGAGCTCAGGCTGCAATGTGAGCGATGGGGAGCGGCTGTAAATACAGGTGAAGCTTTGCTCGCTCACTTGCCCCTCACCTCCTGCTGTGCAGCCTGGTTCCTAACAGGCCACGGACCAGTACCAGGACACAGAGTTTGGGGACACCCTGCTCTAGATCATTTCTCCTCTTCATTTCGTCTTTACATAGCTTATTGGGGAGTGACAATGATTGTTCTCAGAGACCAGAGTTGGATCACAGGTAGGCAGAGACGTAATGGCCTTAGCTCCACTTTCTTGAATCCTGTTACCACAAGCTTTTCATTAGCTTTTATGTATTTCACAAGCATTTACTGAGGCCCTACTGTATGCAAGGCGCCGTCACAAGCACACTGAAGAACACAAATAAGTGAACATGACCCCCACCCGCCCCAAGGAGCTCACAGTCCAATGGAAATGCTGCCAGCTCATCAGCATGTTATTTGTGGCTAATTTGTGCAACCAGTGCTGTCGACGTTTTTCCCCTTCTCTCCTCAATTGGACTTGGAGCTGATCTTAAGATGGCTTTGATGTTATCAAGGGCAGTGCTTCTCAAACTCTAAGTGGTGAAGGAATAGTGTTTTTTTCCCCCAATCCATTCCAGATCAATGCTTTTTAAAAAATACAATAAAAAACGAATCACTAGCAATAAAAAAAAATAAAAAATAACTCAAGAGAAGCTCAACTTGGATGCCACTCGGACGTTTCAGCAATGTCAAATTTCTAAAAAAGTGTTCTGAAGACGTCCTTTGAATTCCTGTGCTTGTTTTACTGCCATGGGGTCTTTTGCAGAGGGGCATGGACCACGGCCCACACTTTGAGTAGCTCCAATCTAGGCCAGAGGAAGGCAGACCGCTGTAACACCTTCCCCTTTCCCAGGAACTTGGCAGCCAATTGGACATCATGCTCTGGAAGATGGTGCCAGCCATCCCCGCAAACAGTCCTGTCCACCGAGGCTTATGTATCATCCTGCCCTCACAGTCAGACCTCTGCTGGAGTGCTCAGCCTCAAGGCACTGAAGTCCCCCTCCACATGCGAGAGAAACCAATGGTGGCCTGGGCCACCCACCCTCCTGTACTGGAGCCCAGAGAGCTGTGTTGCTATGGCAACGAGATAGGCTGGCACGGGAAGGTGACGACCTGCCCCACCTCCGTCTCTATCCTTGAAACTGACCTCAGGATCTCAAATTACGCATACTGCCCTGAGTTCATATCATAGCGTGTCACTACAGGGGTGGTGCTGTTGATTTTGGAGAGGGCATATCATCCCCAAACAGCCAGGGGTGTGTCTCTGTACCTCTGGGTAAACAATCACAAACTCAACACCGTTCTGTGAAGTCAGCCTTTCTCCTAGTCTCTGGACCACTCCTTTCTCTGATGATGACTATGGGTAGAAAGAAAGAGGCTGATGGGTCTCTGAATTCTGTTCTTAGCCTTTCTGCCCCTTCTTCAGAAGTTTAGGCAGATAGGAGTATGTGTGTGTGTGTGTGTGTGTGTGTGTGTGTGTGTGTGTGTGTGTGTGTGTTGCTTCAGGGGTAGGGGAGTGGAATGTGCTTTCTGGTAGAAGAAGCAGACTTGTCTATGGGAGAGAGGTAAGTGCGTGTGAGGGTAAATGGGAGAAATGTGTGTGTTCATGCACAGGCCGCTGTGTGACCCTGTGTGTGGTGTGGGCTCCTCCAGCTACATTTCAGGCTTTGTCAGCTCACACTGCCACCTGAGGGCCCTCCAGGATCTAGCCATGTGGCGGCCCTGCTTCAGCAGATAGCTGGAAGGGAGGAGATCTGCCTGTCTCATGCTTCTTGGCCTGGGACTACTGTTTGCAAGACTCTGGGCTTTGCAGTTATAAGCCCTTGGGAAGGCATGGGAATATGCATGGGACAAAAGGGATCTTTCTGCCTCATGTGGCTCCCAGCCTGACTAGACCTGCTGTCCTGATTGGAGGGAAGGTACAGGGCAGATTGGAGGCTGTGAAGGGTATAGACATTATTTGCCCCAGGGACCCCCATCTCTCTTTCCAGATCCACTCTGGGTAGGCTTAGAGACCTGGGCACCTAGAGGTGCCCAAACCCAAACACACTTCTTCCTGGAATCTCCAAATAGCGCCCAAGGAGCAAGGAACCAGGAGGGCCTGGGCATCCCTTGAAGGGGGAAGGTGGAGGGGGCTCTCTTCATAGGTATCGCCCCTTGTGGTGAATCTGTTACAGTAGTAGTGGGCTGGCCATACACCACTGTGGAAGAATATAAGCAGTGGAAGGGGTTGGGATGCAGGGGAGTCATTCCAACACCATTTTTCATATTTTAAAGGTCAGTTTTTGAGTGCCTACTGCATGCCACACACAGGGCTGCCTCATTTCATCCTCACAGCAACTGCATGAGGTGGGCACATTACGCCCATTGTACAGAAGAGAAAACTGAGACTCAGAGAGGTTGAGCAGTGTGCCCCAGGGCACATAGCTGGAAAGTTACAGAGCCAAGAGTCAGGCTCCCACATGCTCACTCCAAACACACGGCAGTCTCTCTTCGTCTGGCCCACACACTTTTAAGCAGAGCCAACCTTTTTCCTGAATGAATCGTCTTGGGAGGGAGGGCTGGCAGTCAGCCTAACTCCGTCTCACAGATCCCCACACTCCTTTGGTGACAACCAAGGCGAAGCCACCTATCCCCAGAGCAGTTCTCCCCTTGAACTTCACCAGGCGTCAGGCAAGGAGCTCTTGCCCCCTCCGCGCTGCCCCGCTCCCACCTCCTTCTCCCTCTACCTGCAGCTTCCAGGGTCCAGGCATGGTCTCAAGAAGGTGAGGGACAGGAGTCCAGGGAAAGCTAGTGTGCCCTTTCTCAGCTTTAGTGCCTCCTGCCAATCCCCACCTTCCGTTTTTAAAGACATCAGAGCCCAGCGTGGTTCCGTGCTTGGCTCAGAGCTGGAAGTCAGGGGCAGGGCTTCTTTTCGGTGTTGGGGGCTCTAGGACAGGACAGATAGTCCCCATCTTCACCACGTTTTTGTTTTGCTTTCCCATGGTTTCTTTAATATCGGTCCAATATGGTCTTAACAACTATTCCTTCAACATACTACCTTCATAAAATGTTACCAAGTACCACTTTCGACACATTTATGTCTGTTCTCTCCCTAAGCCTCTTAAAAGACAGCAAAGGAACAAGAAAGGTATAAACCCTCAAGGATGAAGAGCAGGGAGAGGAAACCATGGCTGATGAAAAATGACAACCAGATTTTGAAGATAGAAGTTAGAGGGAGGGTTTAGCAAGCAGAGCCAGCAAGGGTTATGCGGCGGGAACATGATGGATGCACCCCAGGACGAGGTCTCAGGGCTGGAATATGTCCGGAAGAGATGAAGCCTGGACTGGAAACAGGGGGACCGGCTGAGAATCTGTCACAGAGAAGTTAGATTTCCCTTGTGCCCTCTTCCCAGCAGACACAGCCACGCTATCACGCTACCCCACCAGGAAGAGGCCAGAAGATTCCTCTCTTGGAGACTGCAGTAGAGACACTTCAATCGTGTCCAGTAGAGATGCAGTCAGCATAGTGAGGGTGGGAACACAGACAGGGGCTGGAAAAATAGAGACTGTGTGTTAGTCTGTATATGGACTGGTGTGCTTTCGGCCCCTTCCCAATCTCTGTCCCCAGAAAGGAGGTGAAAAGGTATATTTTCCCCAGATGGGAGATACAGATCTCAACAAAAAGACCTTCAGATACTGGCACTGGAGGGTGCCCCAGGGAAAGCCAACTCAGAGCCTCCGCTATGGGGTACTTCACGCTACCAGTTCATGAGCCTCGTCCACATACACTGAGCTTCTCGGCCCTTCCTCTTACTTCTCAACCATGAATAGAGAGGAGAGCCGAGGGATCACAGGAGTTTAATGGAAGCCTCCAATTTGGAATAAGAGACCAAAGCAAACAAACACACACACAAAAGACAATGCAGGATGCAGAGATGACGTTTTTAAAAAATTCGTCTGTAATCAATCTCTTCCAGGGACATACGAGGAAATTTTTGCATCCATAAAGCAAGTACTGGGTGCAATAAAAATAGACATCATCAGAGGCTCAGAAAGGGCCTTTGAAGTTAAAAATATGAGAGCAGAAATGTTTTAAGGTAATAAAAGTGTTGGAAAACAAAGTGAGGGAGATCTCTTAAGAAGTACAACAAAAAGAAATCAGGAGATAAATAAAAGAAACTTGGGAAAACAAACCAGAACTTGCCTTTATCACATCAGAGTCCTGAATTTTGACTCAAAATATATGTGTGGGTCCTGCAGCACCATTCTGGGTGTGGAGCTTTAAAAAGTTGTTACTGGAAACTCCCTGGCAGTCCAGTGGTTAGGACTCTGCGCTTCCACTGCAGGGGGCATGGGTTAGATCCCTGGTTGGGGAACTAAGATCCCACAAGCCAGGTGGAGTGGCTGGAAAAAAAAAAAAAAAAAAAAGCTGTTCCTTCTGGTGCTGGCATCACTCCACATGGCCCACCACAGCACAGCACTACTCTCTCTGAGTCCCATAGGCTCTGCCAGTCTTCTCTGACACCACAGCCACAGAAGGGGTCCCAGAGTCAAGAGGCAGAGCCCTCAGCCCATTCTTCTCTAAGCTCCCTAAAGCCTCAACGTTCTTGTCTGAACAGTGGAAATGAGAGTAGCCACGTAATAGGACTGCCCAGATGAAATATTATTATTCGAAGAACTTCACAGCACTTTGTAGGTGCTCAGTAAATGGTGGCTGGTGTCACTCTCCTTCTGATGCAGTCCCCAAGCTGTCCCATCTCCCCACCACCCCTGCACACCTGTTCCCTCTCTGCTCCTTGCTCTGCCCGCTCTAGGGTTTGGGGAGAGGAGAGGGAGAGGAAGGATGGGGGTCAGTCTCCCCCACTGGCCATGACTGGTCACAATCGTGTCAGGTCTGCTGGTAGGAAAGGAGACAGCATCATTCTCTTCAGATTTGTGACCGGCTCTCCATCGGCAGACAGCCTCACTGAGGGAGAAGCAAGGTTCTGGGGCAGGGTACCCGCCCCCTCGAATTAGGATATATAACTTAACCTCTTAGGTCTTGGTTTCTTCCTGTGTCATAGGGATAACCATCCACTCCCCTCACATCTCAAGGCTGATGTGACATTGGGAGAAGCTTTCTTACCTGGGACCCTCTCCACTCACTCACTACTGTCATGACCGGATTCCTGGTCCCACCACATCATTAAGCAAAGACTTTGGCTCCTGACTCACAGACCTCCTTCACCCCAGGCTTCCCAGGATCATCCTGGACGGACCACCATCCACACAGATGTTGACCCAGCCAGCACCCTGGTCCCTTCTTTCCTCCTCTTTACAGCCCAGCTTCTCAAAATAGCTGCCTGCCCCCCTCCCATCATGGTTCAGCCCATGCCTGGTCTCCTGCCCTTCTGCTTCACTGAACAGTTCCTGCTAAAAGCACCCATGGCTGCACATCCACTTGTTACCCTGAGTCACACAGACCAATTGCTCAACACAGTCCTCTGTGGCTTCAGGGACACTTAATGGTTTTCTCTGGCTACTCCCTTTGGGTCTCCTGTGTAGACTCTTTTCCCTGCTGGTCCATTAAATCTGGAGCCTTTGACCTTGCTCTGTATTTTCTCCCTGGCTAATGTCATTCAGACCCATGGCATTAAGTACCAATTGCAAACAATGCATAAATCCTTCACCAGATGCATATATCCACCTGCCATTTGATATCACCCCTGGGATGTCTCACTAGTAGCCCCACACTCAACAGGTCCTTGAACTCATGATCTCAACCCTCTTTCCCTTCTGGAATCCTCATTCTCTCCTGCTGCACCCTATGTATCACCAGGCATCCGGAAACCTCCCTCTCCTTTACTTCCTTATATCTAATTAATCCCCAAGTCCTGTGAATTTTATTTCCTAAATTTTGCTCAGTTCAGTCCAATCTCCTTCATCTCCACCAGATGCGCCCACCCTAGTTCAAGCTTCTATTGTAACTCTAGAGTTCAAATGCCGTGGCTTCCTAACGGGTATATTACAGTATTCTAGACCCATTGCAGCCAGAGTGATCTTTGAACAACACATTTAATTACACCATCCCCTGCATAAACCATCAAAAGCTTCCCATTGGTTCTAGGGTAAACATAGGACTTTTTAATGTGGGGTTCAAGAACCGTTATGGTTCAACACTCAAGTCGGCTGTGTAATGAGCTCTGGGTCATACCGCCTAAATTTACAGCCTGACTCTCCCGTCACTTTCTGTCAGTCTGACCTTGGGCAAGTTACCTTCTAAACCCTGCTGATCTCAGTCTCCTCATCTATGAATGAGGCAATAGTGGTACCTACCTCACAGGTTGTTATGAGAATTGAATGTGGTAAGCACTTCTAATGGGGCCTGGCGCACAGCAAGCATCTGCTCTCATCATCCCCTGCCTCCTCGGTCTCACCTCTCCTCCCATTCCCTCTCATCAGTCTGTTTTAGCCATGCTGGCTCTGTTTCAGGCCCTTGTTCTCACGCTGCTTCCTCTCCACAGGCCCTTTGCATGTGCCGTTCCCTTTGGGACTCTACTTCCTCCCCCAGCAGAAAGATCCATCCTGGAGGCATAGAACTGAGAATGTTAGAGGGCCTGAGCTGGAGGGCATCTTAGAGTCTGCCTAGCCTTCTGCCTCATTGTACTTCTTTGGAAACCAAGGCCCAGAGAGGGGAAGGGACGGGTCCAATATCACACAGCAAGTCCATGGTAGAGCCAGAACTAGAACCCAGGCCCCTGCAACTGGTCCAGGGCTCTTTGCACTGTCCATCACAGTTCACTAATTCACTCATTTAATAAGTATTATCCCCTACTTTGTGCTGGGCGAGAGGTAGATGCCCATGCACGTAAGTAACTGAGGTCAGTGCTCTCAAAGTAGGGCTCATTCCTGTGCTGCGGGGCCCACAGGAGAAAGCAGTCAACTCCAGGCTGAGTCAGGACCTGCTTCCCCGAGGAGATGGTAATATTGAAAGTGGGCCTGGGAGGAATCAGCAGGGCAAAACCAAGTGCGAGCAGAGTAGGCTGAACAAAGAGCACCCCTCCTGAGACTTGGGGAGTGAATGTGTTTCTAAGGAGCTGCCCCAGACCGGTTGAAAGCTACAGGGAAAAGGGAAAAGGGCAGAGAGATGGGGCCCCAAAAGGGGTTAGGGCCAAGCAGAAACTACCCTGTCTGCAGAAGCCTCCCCAAACCCCGAGGGCTGCCCATCCTTCCCTCCAATACTAGGAAAACTGAGGATGGACAGCCCCCCTTCCCCCAGCTCCCCACTTCCAGAAGGTTCCACTAGGTGCTTCTTCTCACGCCAGTCTGTGGTGTACTTTCCCATAAACAGCTGCTGCTCATAGAGGCTTGGAGAGAGGCAGCATCCGTGCCCCTGGGCCCAGCTCTGTCAGGGAACAAGCAGGAGGACTCACACATCTTCCAGATGGGAACACTGAGACACAGCCTGGGAGAGGCCAGACACAGGCACAGCCAAGGTTAGTACAGAGGTTGGAGCTTCGAGGGCATGGGGGTGGGGTCTGAGCTGGGAGGTTGGAAATCTAGGCTCTATGCCCATCTCAGCTTTGACCTTGTCCCTGAGCAGTGCTTTTCCTCATCAGCTTCTGCCCCCTCTAGGGAGCCCAGGGCCAGGCTGGGATGGGGCAGCTGCTGGCGTCACTGGGCACAGCCTTCCTCTCCCACAGCCCTGCTTCCTCCAGCCCCTCTGCTGGTTACCCTTCCCCCACCTAGCTAGGTACCGTGGGTAAGACTTATTACTGGCTGCCCTGCCGTCTGCCCCAGGATAATAGATCAACGCATAGGAGAATGACTACCTCCCCACGTATGGAGTGTACAAAATGAGAAGGGCTCCACGGCGACAGGCTTCAGGGGATCCCAGACAGACAGCCCCAGACGGGGGAGCGGCATAAAACTTCTGGGGCAGGATGCCTCACGGGGGACACCTGCTGGTGCTCCGGGGCTCCTGCACCTCCAGCCCGCGCGCAGACCCCAGTGCCTTCAGACAGCGACTCAGGCAAAGGGAGGGCAAAGAGATTCCCCTACCTAATGAGGGTCCCATTAGGCACCCCTCACTAGGCGCAGTGTGGATCTCAGAGATAATTAAGACATGCCCTTGCCCTCAGGGGGCTCACAGCCGAAGTATCTAGAAGGGTGTGGGCACGGTGAGCTCCATCAGGGAAGCAGACGAGGCTACTCGAGTTGGATTTGGGGAATTTCTTGGTTGCGGCGCTGCTCCACGAGCAGACCTAACCAGGTCCAAAACCGTGGACAGGTTTCCTCTTGTCGAGTAACCCCTCAAGTCTCAGTTTACTCATTTTTAAAGCAGGAATAATGCCAGGACCTACTGCAGAGGGTTGCTCTGAAGATTTACTGAGATCATGCGTGGAAAGCCCTTACCACAGTGCAGGGAATGTTGTAAGGACTCAGCTGTTATTAGTACTACAAGGCGGATTATCATAAATGTTAAGATCTAAAAAGCAGCGAAAAGGCAAAAGAAAAGCTTAAGGCAGCCAAGAGGAAGGAGGAGAAAGACAACATCCATTCTGTGCCAAGCCCTGTGAGAACAGGCAATTCGTTAGGGATCAGAAGGGGAAGGGCAGGGCTGGGAGAGGGCCCAATGACGAGGAGAAGGGGGGTTTCCATTTAGAAAGCTCAGGTGGGACCAGAGGACCTAAGGGAGGAGGGTGGGCTTTGATAACAGTAGCAGTTGCTAAGCCTGTAAATGCTTAGGTTTCACAGCCTCTTTTCTCATGTCTCATCTCAAACCATCCCCCCATCAGCCCAACAGTCCTATTGTACAGATGAGGGTTATCAGGGCTCAGGGAGGTTGAACAGCAAACCTTAGGCCATAAGTCAGAGGCTGAGTTTGGACACATGCCTGATGGGTTGTTTCCAAAGCCTACTTCCCCTTCCCCAAGTTCCCGGAGAGAACTGCGGGACTGGGAGGCTAGGACAAGGGCACAGTGAGCTCAGGCCTAGGGCAGCCCCAGTCCAGGGGGAGGGCAGAGGGAGGTAAAACCTTCCTCCCTTGTTCTCCTCCAAAGGAGAAGTCAGGCCAGGGAACTGGTCAGGGTGGAGAGGGTTCTCAGGCTTTTCAAACACAATTTTGGGAATTTTACCAACTGCTCTGTTCAGAGCAACACACAAGGCACTTTGGGAGTGATTCCAGTTCTCAAGCTGCTTTCATTGCCTTATACATATGCAATTACATTTATTGGCCAGTAGGCAGCTCATTTGATCCACACAGAGACCCTCTGAGCTAGGCACTGCCATTAAGCCCATTGTTATAGCGGGGCTCAGTGGAGGCCCAGGGAGGGTAGGTTAGCGGCTCAGAATCACTTAGGAAGTAAGGAGAGGCACTGGGATTCAGGCACCACCCCACAGCCACTATGCCCTCCTTCCCACCATAGTGTACTGCCTCCAAAGCATTAGGTCATGCAGTGCTGGCTGTGAGCACCCAGGGGGAAAGAAGCAGGAGCCCAAGGAGAGGCAAGTCCAGTATGGACTGTGGGCCTTGGGGCAAGCTTCCTGGATGAGGGGCTTTGAAGATTAAAGACCTGGGTGGGAAAAGGAAAGGAAGAAGGAAGTGATTTTCTGAAAGCAGACTGGTAAAAGTCAAGTTCCAGAGCAGAGGCTCTTTGGAATCAAGAGTGGGGAATGTACCTTCTTTGAGGTAAAACCTTTTCTGGCCCTCCATGTCCCCATCTGTAAAATGGGAATAATAAAATTACCCACCTCACGGGAAGGCTGAGAATCAAATAAGATCATAATTGTAAAAACACTTTGTGAACAGGAAACCAAATATGACAAGTCATTTCACACCTATCGTATCAAACGGATAGGTGTGAAAATAGAACTCATGCTCTTGGACACAGTGGTGGGACGGTCAGTAGAATGGGAAGGCAAGGAGAGTGGAAATAAAGGAGGACTAGCAGCTGAAAAGAAAGAGGGAATCTCCATCTGGATGGGGAAAGCCTCTTGCAAAGTTAAATTGAGCTGGGGTCCTGCCGCTCCCCCCACAACAGCTGGGGCCATCTTCCTCCAGGCATCTGAAAGCAGGCTTCCTGTCAGCAGAACCCAGGGGGCTTTTATAGAAACAGAGTCAAACACAGCTGCTTTGAATCCCTGCTCCATCACTTCTGAGTCACCTACATCCCTGTGAGCCTCAGTCTCCACGTCTATAAAACGGGGATAAGGACAGCTAGTTTGCACGGTTGTTATGAAGCCTACATGGGTGTATGTAGAATGTTTGGCACTCACCCAGCAGCAGCGCAGTACGCTGTGAGTTTCCAAGGTCACTAATTCTGCCTCCCAAAGGTGATGGGAAGGTGTCTGGACAAGATGCTGAGGAACTGGGAGTTAGGCTCAGACACATCCTTCTAAGGACAAAGTACACAGACTCTCTGGAGATGATGTCCTCTCTCTCTGCTCCACCCAGTTCCATAGGTCCACTTCACCCCCTGGCACCTGGCTGGCTACCTGCCCCCAGGTGTCCAGGAGCCCCTGCGGGCTGCGATGGGCATCTGCTGCCACCTATAGGACGTACGTGGCATTGCCTCCCCCAGCCAGCATCGCGAGGCGCAGACTTCATCTGCTCAGAGACGTCACTGCCTCTTGTCTGTGTCCCGGCCTGCTGGCATTCCCTGAAGGCAGCAGTAATCATCTTTATCTATATCTCCAGCACGCAGCACAGGGCAATCACAGAGTAGGTGTTCAGCACGAGATAATGGAATGATGATTGAGTGAATGGCCTTGCGGTGATCAAGGTCATAGACAACGAGAGGCACTTAGCTGAGGTTTATTTAATGCTGGTGCAATTGACTGGTGGAGACTTGGAAATCCTCCTTCAGAGGCCACAGGGAGCAAGCGTGAGGCTTAGGTGCCTGGGTTAAGGTTGGGGGAAGCAGTAGCAGAAGCAGTGGGTGGCTTTAGGGACTCTGCCTTTGTGGGAATACAGGCCTCTTCTATTTTTCCTTCCCCCTCCCTGGGCCAGGATCTCCCTCTAGAAAATGCTCTCAGTCTGGAAAAGCCGGAAGGAGCAAGGAGGCATGAATGTAGCCAGGCTCCGTACTAAGTGGAGCCAGTTCACCAAGAGACTGTCCTTCAGCAACGGCAACGGCTCTGCCGTCCTCATCAACCACCTGGATGCTCAGCCCCTCACTTCCTCCCCGTCTCCTTTCTCTCTTGGACCTAAGACTTCCTTTCCTGCAAGGTCCGTTCTTCCTCTACTGTCTCGGACTGAACTGCTGAGGAGCACGTGAGCACCCTAGAAAATCCCCATTGTACAGCTGGAAAGCCTGAGGCACGCTGAGTGGGAAGGAGCTCTGGGACAAGTCAGAGGCTCTTCACCTCAGCCCAAGTGTCACTGGTGGGTGGGAGGGATGTGTGACCTAAGGTGGGTGCTTCTGTGACCAGGCTCAGCACAGCTTGACCTTCTTCTACACCAGTGGTTCATCAAGGGTCTCGGCACGTTCTTACTTCATTTTCAATGTTTTTGTTTTGTCCTCTTGTCTCACTGAGTCTCCCACTTCCTTGGAAATTTTAAAACAAGAAGCCCTGTCCATTCCCTGCTGCAAAATGGAAACCCAGAGAGCTTGTACAGCCTGCCTAATCCCACCCTAAGCACTAAGGTTAGAGCCAGGCAAGACCCCAAAGCCCAAGGCCCCCCAGCCCCTCAAGCAGACTCTTTCATCCCTACAGACCCAGTGCTATGGGGAGACCAGCATCAGCACCTGTTATAGGCTGAGTGTTTGTCTCCCCCAAATCCATTAAGTAAACCTTAACCCTGATGTGATGGTAGTAGGAGGTGGGGTCCTTGGGAGGTGATCAGGGCACAAGGAGGGAGCCCTCGTGAATGGGATTCATGTTCTTATAAAAGAGACCCACCACGAGAGGAGACAAGGGGAGTCCGCAGTGTGCAACCCGGAAGAGGGCCCTCACCGGAACCAACCATGCTGGCACCCTGACCTCAGCCTTCCAGCCTCCAGAACTGTGAGAAATGTTTCTATTGTTGATAAGCCACCCAGTTTATGGTACTTTTTTTTACAGCAGCCCAAATGGATCACGACAGCACCCTCCCCCAGGCCTTCAGAGTCACCTCTGACACAGGTTCACCCAACCTCTTGGTCCCCGCCCCGCATCGGGAGCAGCTCTCTTTCTGCTGCTTGCGGTGACACCCAGGACCTCCGGGCCTCTCCCCAGCCTGGGGTGTTTCTGACCCCCACCCAGGTAAGCCCTCCTCCTGCTGTTTGAACTGCTTCCTCTCTGCCTCTGCTCCCCGGGCCCTGAAAGGAGAAACATGGCACCCATCTTCTAGAGATGGCCGCCAAGGTAAAATGGCAAGTTCCAGGAACCCCTGGCCCACCCAGAAGGCCACGTCCCAGCTCTTCTGAGACCAAGACAGGACTGACTCCTCAAACTCAGCCCAGGCACTTGTGCTCGTCCATCCCCATCCTCCGTCAACAGCCTCTTATTGAAAACTCTGCCCAGAATCTTCTCCCCATCGCACTGTTAGCAGTTGCTTTTTTTTTTTTTTTTGCGGTACGCGGACCTCTCACTGTCGTGGCCTCTCCCATTGTGGAGCACAGGCTCCGGACGCGCAGGCTCAGCAGCCATGGCTCACGGGCCCAGCCGCTCCGCGGCATGTGGGATCCTCCCGGACCAGGGCATGAACCCGTGTCCCCTGCATCGGCAGGCGGACTCTCAACCAGTGCGCCACCAGGGAAGCCCAGCAGTTGCTTTTAAATGTGTCATTTGAGACAAAAGTTTTAGAGGTATAAGCACAGAATAAGTGTTCAAGAATCACCGTCCTTGATCCATGGAAGACATTTTCCAAGAGCCCAACCCCAGGACTACCCCATTCCTGCACCTAAGTCTTCAACCACACTGGCCATACCCACTCACAGCCTGCCTCTCAGCCCCACTGCCTGGGCCTCTCTTGAGCAGACCTGAGCCTATGTCCTTCTGCCAGAGAGTCACAGCCACTACGATTCCTTGGGATCCTCCAGCTACATGGAAAATGGGATAGAATTCACCACCCAGCATCCACTAGAGTTCAGAGAAGGTCAAAGGCTTCTTGAACCAGGACATGGCGATTATATATGGGGTCACCCCAGGTCATCTGACCCCCTGCCCTTTTGTTGCAGGGCTCTCCTGCCCCTCCAAGTATCACACTTGAGGTGAGAGGTCCACTCTACCCTACTCTGGAGCCTGGGAATTGACAGCACCCTGCTCTACTGCTTCTAGCTGAGCTCCAAGCTCCAAGCTGGTGATTCTGAAGGACTTTGCATCTTTGTATGTAGGGCCAGTGACCTGGGGACTCTCCCTGTGAGGCCCATGGCTTTTCTCACACAGAGACAGTCAACTTTATTCCTTCCTTCCTTCATGTGTTTGCTTGCTCATTGATTCAACAGACATTGGGCACTTATGTGCCAAGCACAGTGCTTGGCTCTGGGGGTACAGCCATAAACACAGTGCACAAGACAGAGTCCCTGTCCCAACAGAGCTTATAATCTAGCAGGTAAGACACAAAACATTAGCCTGTGATGAGTGTCACGGGAGTACAGGGCTGGACACTGGAGATGATTTTCAGGGCCTGACTGAGCTTCTATGCAGGACAGCAAGCCTTGGGGGACCTGCTGTCAGCTTTGAGCAGGGATGAGACCTGCTCCAAGCTGTTGGATTTAGAAATATGGTATGAGCAGGAGACAAGGGGTCATCAGAGTAACACTGCCAGCGACGGTGAGGATGGAGAGGGAGGTGAGGGTCCAGAGAAATCTCAGAGGTAATACGGAAAGGAGTCTCTAGTTTGGCAAGAGAAAGGGAAGCGTTGAGAAAAGGCCACGGTTGGTGGTTCCGCAGTCAGGGGTGGTCTTGAGAAGAGCTCTTTTACAGGAGGAGCAGGGAGAGCAGAGGGTGAGCAGCTAAGAGGTAGATGTTGGTGTTAGGAAGTGGACGGGACAGATGTAGGCTGTTCTGAGAAATTCAACAGGGAAGGGAATGTCGGGGGTGGGGTGAGAGGTGGGGAGAGATACAGGAGAAGCTGGGTAAGGAAGGGTGGGCGTTCCTAAATGCCAGTGGATGCCTGAGCGTGCTCGTAGGTGGAGTTAAGAGCTGATGGAAAGAGAGAGACTGAAAACTGGGAAAAGGAGATCCTGGAGGGCACAGGAGCCCGGAGGCTATGGGAGGGATGAGCAGCCAGCAGATAGGATAAGGCAGGCCTTGTGGAGAAGCCAGCGTGCCTCCTCCTTTACCTCAAGGAAGAAGAGGGAATATCCGGTGGGATCCTGAGACAACAGGGGAGGGCCGGGTGGGAGGACTTGTGCTAACTCATGCACCTTCGCGCTGAATTTGCAAACATGCAATTACACTTGCACAAAGGGATGTGCGCACACCTTCACACTGCCGCATGTGCGTGTACAGAGGGTTCCTCCTATGAATGTGGGGGAGCCACATCCCGTGCACACGCACTCTGGAAAACCGGGCCCAAAGTGGCCACGAGCCAAGGGAGGCATCTCGCAGCGTGGAAGGGGAAGAAGGTGGGGAGATCAGCTTAGGACCGGGCCCCGGGAGCCCTAGCTCCGGTCCCTCCTTTACTCCACTCAGGCTGCTCGAGTTCAGGAAGTGACTTCACCTCTTGGTGACACCATTGCCTGAAGGGCAAATGAGAGTGAGTCATACCCACCCTGACAAACAACAGGTTGGTTAGGCTGACCCAGAACAAAAGCTTCCTCGTTGCTGGCTCCTTCTCTGCAGAAAAAGCAAGTAAGGAGATGAGCCCCAAGTGGTCCTGACCCACCAGTACTCCCTGACTGCCTGGCCGGTCACACAGCCTCCGCCTCTCCTCTGCTCACCCGGTGTCCCTGCTCCAACTGAAGCCACCCAAACCCACCCAAACCCGAGTGAGGGTGGGGCCAGTTGCGCCTTGTTTGCATTATTTTACTCACTGTCCTCGTACCTGCTCTTTTTCTGTGGGGTTACTTTATTGGGTGAGGCTGGACTATCGCAGAGACACCTTTGGGTGGGCTGGGGGAGGGGTAAGAAAGGTGGAGAAGCCGTAGGTTCTGCATGCTTCATGAGGCGGTGTCCCAGCCCTGCCGTCCGCTCGCCTCCCTCTGCCTGGCCCTGCACCCATGCCCAACTTCCCTTGTTGCTGGGGTCCCTGGGTCTTAGAGGTTATGTGTCTCCACGAGGTTCTGATCTCTCCTGTAGGAATTCCCATTTGCTGGGCGGTGAGGTTGTGCTGGGATGCAGGGACTCCCAATATTACCAAGGGAATTTCCATCACTTGAGCCTCAGCAAGACTGGCTCCTGGCCAATCAAAATGAAACGGTCAGGAATCTTCAACTGTCCCCCCTCTCCAAAAATCCTGCTGCCATCCTCCTGCCCCGACCCCCAGTACAGCCACTTCTCAAGGCACAGCTGAGACAGGCTGGGACCTGGGACCCTTTGCTGCAGTGCTGCGGTGCTGCAATGCCTGCACCTGGACAAACATCTCCTTGAGCCACAAAATACAAAGAAACTATAAGGGACTAAAAATAACTTTATGCATGCGCATTTGGGGCAAATTCTGAACGAGATACAAAGAGAAGCTGGGGGCAGAAGCAGGGTACTGCACGTGCTCCCTGCACACCATGCCACCTAAGGGGTGGGCAAAGCACCCAAGCCACCCCTCGGCCCAGACACACCCCTGCCCTCACCTCATATAAGGATCCAACTCACCCCTCCTCAGCGAGCGAGCAAACAAGGGAACCTGTTACTTGCCCCTGCTGCAGCAGGGGCCCCAATAAAGCCTGGCCTGAATTTCTTGTCTGGCCTCTGAACAATTCTGTTGATTAAGGAGGCCAGGAACCCTGGTTGGTAACACCGCCAACATGTGCTCTCTGCCTGCTCTGTCCAGGGAAGGGGGGGGAACGTGGAGACAAGAGGAATGGGGTTGGGGGGCCCCTAGTGAGAGGCAGTGGAGGGTCACTAAGCCGAGTGAGGGGCAGCACGTTCCCTCCCCCGCCCACACCTTACCCACCCCCCCTACAGCAGCCGACCACCAACACAGCGACTACTCTCACTCGGGAAAGCTATGCAGCCCGGTCGTGCTCCCTCAGCCTCTGTCGTCTGTCTGTCTGTCTGTCTGCTGTGGCCTCACCTGGCTCTATGCGGAGTGCTGCACGGTAGTGGACACCAGTGCCTCCTCATCTCGGGCCCCACCAGCTCCCTGTGGCTGTTCATGGAGGGCCAGGAGCTGAGCACAGATGAGGAGAAACCACAACGAAGCTGAAGGTGCTGGGGGAGTACCAGGCCCCAAAATCCCCCCAGGCAGCCTCACGTCCCAATGAGGCCATCTGGAGCTTCCTCACCTCCCACATAATTTCCACACGTGGGGCTTGGGTCCCCCAGGGCGGGAGGACACCGCGCACTCAAAGGTCAAGTGGGCTCTCTGTGTTGCTTCCCCCAGTATGTGGAGGACTGTAGGCAGGTGCCCAGCCTCCGAGTCCGCTCCTCCCACCTCAGAGGCAGAGCCAACACGCTCACTGGTGCAGACAATGTATTACAGGCGCGTCCCCTCAGTGGCAGAGAAGAAGGGTGGGTGGGAACCCTCGAAGGGGATAAGTTACTATACACAGATGACATGCTAGACCAGTGGTTCTCAAACTTGGCTGCGTGTTCATGTCCCCTGGGGAGTTTTTAGAAATTCCGATGCCCAGGCTGCAGCCCAGACCAATTAAATCAGAAACTTTGGGGGTGGCACCTGGAAATCTGCGGCGTGTAAAACTCCCCAGGTGACTCCAGTATGTAGCCAAGTTTGCAAATCACTGTGTTTGTCTTTACCTCCATTTTCTCACCAAATGCTTTCAGTTACCCTTTACTGGGGATATTCTTATTCCCTTGTTACACGCAAAGGATTTAGAGAAGTTAGATACCTTGTTGAGGACGAGAAGCTCTGCCAGACTTAAGCTCTTGAAGACAGCGCTATGCCTGATACACTGTCTGCCCGGTGTCCAGCACAGCGCCTCCATCCAGGAGGGGTGCCATCCAGGATGGGTTTTACGGTCGAATGGCCAGAATGTGATGGACGCCTCCTGTGGATGGGCAGGGAAGAGGGGATGTTTCTGCAGACGGCTGCTGGGGTGAGGCAAGGTGAAGGGAGAATGGTTATGTGCTGGGCAGTCGGAAACTCTCCTGATTCCTGCCAGGACCCCTACAGTAACGATGACCTGTGCACAGGGTCCTCCACAGCCTGGACGTCCCACCACTCACCAGGCCCCTCTAGATCCTGGGCTCCAGCTTCTTCCCAAGTTCTGCAAGAAATCTGATTAGCATAACAATGGTACTGACTTTGCTCTGGCCCTCTGAGGCCCTTTGCCCTCCAGGCAGGCCCTGCCCTCAGCCCTAGCCCCCAGCTGGAGCCCCATCTGGGAGCCCCGTCTGCCTGTGCTTGTGTCCTCACATGGGACACGGGGGGGTGGAGCTCCCCCTGGATGTGTGCCCTGCCCCCAGCATCAGCTTTGAGGGCAGAGAATGAAGATGTCATGTTCACAACCCCATTGCACCTGGGTGTGCTAGGGTTTGAAACAGAGGGAGAGATGGCCACGTGATCATGTGACCCAGAATGACAAACTGGACGCATTGAGCAGCGTCCAGAGACTCTGTCCTTCAGGGACTGACGCCATCCATCCACTGCGGAGTTCTCTATACAGCTGCAGGTAGGAAGTTTGCAGAGAGCTGGGTCTGTACCCACTCCAGTCCCTCAAGAACCAAGGCTAATGTTGTGACAGGAGACTGTGGGTCCCAAAGGTGCTGCCAGCTCCTGGGAGCCAGCCCCGAGCTCAGGCTCTGCATTGCTGAGCTAGCCAGCCAGCCTTCAGTGCACTGGGAAACTCCCCCCTAGCCCCTGCAGACACCTCTGCCCTGCCCTGGGAGCCATTGACACAGTCTAAGGCACCATCACCTCCACATGTAGAATGCCAGAGATCTGACTGATATTCCCACTTTACACGTGGGGAAACTGAGACCCAGAGCGTGGAAGGCATTTGCTCAAGTTCACCCGATGAAATACTGAAGAACCAAGACTTAGAATCCAGCCCAGCTGACTCAGGTCCTGGGGGCTTCCTGCTTTACCTGCTTCAGTTGTGCCATCCCAGGTACAGAGATTCACGCGGGAATGGGGTCATGCGCACAAGCACACAGCTAGCCTCCAGCTCTCAGACCTGGGACTCCACAGGCTGCAGTCTCTTCTCCCACTCCCACCCCATGCGCTGTCTACAGGGGATGTGTAGCCAGGGAGTGAGATGGCAGCGTCTACCCGACGACCCTGAAGCTGCCCCTCTTCAAAGGAGCTGCTCAGCCCTCATTTGATTAAAAAGCCTGAGTCACTGAACTAGATCTAACTAGACCTAGGCCGCCTCTAGAATGCAGCCTCTTGGGATTGGGTGGGACCGCAGGGCTCCTCCAGGGCAGCATTCCCACAGGCAGGAGTGCTCTGCAGCACCCCTGTGCAGAGTCAGGGGCCTGGATGGGGACCCTGCCCACCCCCTTGTGTCCTGCCGATTCTCTGCATTCCCCTGCCCTGCCCGGTTTTACTTCCTCACTGCAGAAGGAAGGGTTGGAGTCAGAATCCTCTCCAGCTCCCATATGCTGGGGCTCCATGACCTTTAGTGGACAGGCCCCTCCATCACCTCCTACACTGTCCAACAGGGTAGCCACGAGCCATATGTGACTACTTACATCTACATTTAAATTGAAGAAAATTCAACAAAAGTTTTCACTAGCCCCTTTTGAAGTGCTCGGTGGTCACATGTGACTAGCAGCCACTGCCTAGGGCAGTGCAGATATAGAACATTTCCATCATTTTGGAAGTTCAGAGCTGGATTCTGGACAACAGTGAGAGGACTCTCGTGTTGGAGAGGTCCCTGGATAGGCTGAAGAGACAACTTGGGACAATAGAAAAGGGTCTCTTCTCTGAAGGCACTTTTCTGGGTGGGGCAGTAAGAGATCTGGCCCCTTAAGAAGGCTCCTGTGCTCACTTTGAGAGCACACATAGTAAAATTAGAACAATACAGGGCTTCCCTGGTGACGCAGTGGTTGAGAGTCCGCCTGCCGATGCAGGGGACGCGGGTTCGTGCCCCGGTCCAGGAAGATCCCACATGCCGCGGAGCGGCTGGGCCCGTGAGCCATGGCCGCTGAGCCTGCGCGTCCGGAGCCTGTGCTCCGCAATGGGAGAGGCCACAACAGTGAGAGGACCGCGTACCGTTAAAAAAATTAATTAATTAAAAATTAAAATTAGAACAATACAGAGAAGATTAGCCTGGGCACGGATGACACGCATATTCACATAGTGTTCCATATTTTGTGAAATAAATAAGTCACGAGGATGTAATGTACAGCATGGCGACTATAGTTAATAATACTATTTGTACATTTGAAAGCTGCTAAGAGGGTAAATCTCAAAAGTCATCATCACAAGAAAAAAAACTCTGTAAATATGTAAGGTGACAGATATGAAAAAGATTTATTTTGGTGATCATTTTACAACATACACAAATGTTGAATCATTCTGTTGCATACCTGGAACTAATGTTGTATGTCAATTATACCTCATTTTTAAAAAGGAAAAAGAAAGAGAAAAACAGATGGCTCCTCTCTACAGAGATGGTGATTAACTAGTGAGGCTCCTCAGGGGGGCAGGAGGGTGGGCCACTAAGGCCTCACTGTGGCAAAGGGGGCTGGCAGTCTACAGGGCCCTGCTCCGGAGGTGACAGAGTGAACAGGGGTGTGTCCCGCTAGCGGGCGGCTTGCCCCTAAGCTGGCCTGGCCTCTCCATGTCTCCTCTTCTCCCCAGGAATTCCATTCCCACACCCGTCCTTGCAACACACACGCACGCACACACGTACACACACACCCACCCCACCTCATCCTGCCCTGGCCCTAGAACTGTGCCAGGCTTTCATCTCACTTTCCCAAGGGCAAGCACCGGGTCTGTCCCACCTCCTAACCCCAAGTGCCCAGCAAAGCACTAGGTTCAGGCACACTTGCTTGCCTACAAGCTGTCCCTCCCAGTCACTCAGGATTATTAAATGACCAAATTTTCGGTGTTGCTCCAAATCCTGGCCCGAGGTGTATCCAAATGTTCCCAGGCCCCAGGATGTTCAGCGGCCCTTCAGGCACTCTTGCCCCTATACCCGATGGACCCTCTTCATCAAGTGTGTGTGTGAGGTGGTGGGGTGGGAGAGAGTTGCCCGGAGGTTCCCTGCAGGGAAAGAGATGCTTGCGGGGGCCACTTTGAGATGCTTGCGGGGGCCACTCCAGAGCCCTTTCCAGGGAGCGGGGGCACAGGTGGGTGAGTCCAAGCTGACCTCTAGGAGTTGCCTCATCTCCGTCCTCCAGGAAACTGCTCAGGTGCAGAAAGAGCCTGCCCCCACCCCTGCCCCAGCCTGGGTGGGAGGGGAGAGATCACCTGGCACTTCAGAAGCGGCAGCATGAGGCCTGAGGTAGAGGGGAGGACAGGCCCCAGCCCAGCATCACTGGCTTCCCGGCTGTGTCGCCCTCAGCCCGGGCTCCAGGCAGTGGCCGCTGCCTCAGGGCTGCCCTCACTCCCTGGCAGGTGGGCCGGGCAGGATGCATTCCCATGGCTGCAGCCTTGGCTTAGGCGATCCGTGGGCCCAGATGCCACCCTCCGGGAGCTGCTGCTGCAACAGAAGCCAGAGCAAGTTCAGAGCAAGATAACAGGGCGGGCACGGGGCTGGGAGCCAGGATGCTGTGGACGAAAGACTGTGAGAGCATCCCCCCAGGTGTCAGTCCCAGGGATGCGCAGCTCCAGTGCAGGAGAGGTTTGGAAAGGTGGTTTGTGTATTTATTTCTCCATCTCTTTTGGTTGCTAAGCAGTGCTAGGCTCACACCTCCCTCACCCTGTGCACTCCTCGTGGACCCACGTCTGACTCTGCTGCCCAGCCCCTCGCTGCCCAAGACTGGGTACCCCACCAGCTCGGAAACCTGAGGAGACAGGAGCCTTTGGGGGCCTCCTCCACACACACACACACACACACACACACACACACACACACACACACTGCTGCCCCCCGCTCATTGGTGTGGTGGGAACAAAGCCTCCAGGTTCAGGGCTGCCCCGCCAGGCCCTTGCTTTGGGTGGAACTCCGGCCAGCACCCGTCTGCACTGGTACAGGCCCTCGCCTTAGCTGTAGCTGTACACAGGGCCACTCCTCACCCTCCGTGGGCTGCGTTCTCCTGGACGCAGATGGAGCAGCTGACTCCCCGGCTGACCTGCCTTCTCAGAAAAGAAGTCTTCACCTGCCTACCACCCCCAGCCCTCTGGGAGCTGCCCGTGAGGGGGTGTAACTTCCCTGGAGGCTTGCAGCTTGTGATGGAGAGGAATCAGTGGCCCGTGATGATGGGCCTTCTGGGTGGAGAAAACAAGGTCCTGGGGAGGTTCAGGGCCAGGTGGGGCGGCTGACAGGCCCCTCCTGGTAAGGGAGGAGGGTGGCATTTGCAAAACAAAAGGCCCACTTGGTAGTAGACTTTTTTTTTTAGCATCTTTACTGGAGTATAACTGCTTTACAATGCTGTGTTAGTTTCTGCTTTATAACAAAGTGAATCAGCTATACATATACATATATCCCCATATCTCCTCCCTCTTGCGTCTCCCTCCCACCCTCCCTATCCCACCCCTCTAGGTGGTCACAAAGCACAGAGCTGACCTCCCTGTGCTATGCGGCTGCTGCCCACTAGCTATCGGTTTTACATTTGGTAGGGTAGTAGACTCTGAGGCTTCAAGGTCAGAGGTTAACTCCAGCACTGCCCTAACACGCTGCCCATCAGTCCCTCCCCTCTCTGGGCCTCAGTTTCTCCACCTAGAATCCTTCAGGATTTCTGCTAAGGCCCCGTAAAGCCATCACGCTGCGCCGCCCAAATTCCACGGTTCCTCCCTCATTGTCACATTGTCACCCTACCCAGAGAGCCTGTTCTCCCATCCTAGCGCCTCGCTTCTGGTGTGGAACTTTGAGGGGCTCTAAGGACCTGTCACCACCAAAGGCCAGGGGTGGGTGCCAACCTTAGTGCCCTCCTGGATGGGGCAAGGGGTAGAGCAAAGAGCCTGATGCTTGGCAGATGGTGAGAGGCAGTCGGGTCAGGATGTACCTTTCCCAGGCACATCCCCCTCTGCCATATTCTGGTCCATGGAGGTTTCTTTCAGAGCCTGATGAAAGAGTGACAAGGGGGAGGGGCCTTCTACCCACCAGGGACCGAGGAAGTTCCCACACTGCCAAAGCCCTTCCACTAGGAGCAGACCAGTGAGTGCACCTGGGTTGAGCCCAAGTACCTCTGTTTCTTTTCTTTTTTTTTTTTTTGCGATACGTGGGCCTCTCACTGTTGTGGCCTCTCCCGTTGTGGAGCACAAGCTCCGGACGCGCAGGCTCAGCGGCCATGGCTCACGGGCCCAGCCGCTCCGCGGCATGTGGGATCTTCCTGGACCGGGGCACGAACCCGCGTCCCCTGCATCGGCAGGCGGACTCTCAACCACTGCGCCACCAGGGAAGCCCCCAGTACCTCTGTTTCTTGAACTCTAGTCTCCCACAAGTGCCGGGGGCAGGGGAGAGCGGTACAGCTGACGCTGAGCTCTTTATTCAGCGGGAGGCCAAAGCACGGGGGGGTGCTGTGTGATGGTGCTCAGCATTCAAATAGCACCCCGTACGAGAGCTGGGGAGTCACGGGGCAAGACCAGAGAGACTGTTCTACGCACTCTTGATCTGCCCTTTCTCCCATGCTAGCACTTCCCTGGTGGAGTCATCAACACACTGGTGACCTGCTATGTGGCGGAGGACATGAGAGACTGTGGCTGGGGAGTGGATGGAGCTACTGGTGGGCAGGGAGAAGGAAACTGGGAAATGTCAGCAGCTGCTGTGCTCCCAGAATCTACTGCACCTTCCAGCAAAGTTTGTGCCATGAGAACGTGTGGGGCATGGCCCTGCGGCCTGGGCACATCTGCAAGCCCTGGCTCTTCAGGTGAAGATGGTGCCCAGGGTACTATAGATCTTCACCATTCCTCAGGCCTTGGGCTTTGAAATCCTCGGCCATTTTTCTTGGTACAGAGTAAGGCCCATGGATGAGAGTCATAAGATCTGTGAACTCCCTGAAATTGCATGAAATATATGTGTGTGTGCGTGTGTGTGTGTGTGTTGTGCATTGCTCTGCAGAGAGGGGCTATTGCTTTCTGTAAATTTTCAGTCGGTCTGCTAGAAGGATGAGTTCTTGGGGAGGAAAGTGAGAATTTTGATGAACCTGGGACTAAAGGACCTGGTGCCCTAGGGCTTAGCAGCAGGGATCTGCTTCCTGGCCCCAGGTCTCAGCCCTCTGCTCACCTCAGATCTTACCTGGAAACATCCCAGAGCCTTAGAAGTGAAATCTGAGCCCAATCCCCAGGGCTCTCAGGGTTCCCTGCTTCTCCCCTCCTTCTGCCAAGAGCTCACCTTTTCGAGAAGAATACGCCCCATCCAGGGTGGGTATGGCTCTACCAGCCCAGAGAGATGTCATCCCTCCTCCCAGCCTGAGCTCCTTCCAGGTTCTGTGACAAGGTGGAAGCTCTTCTAGGCTTAAAGAGCTGTCAAGCATTCCTTTCAGAGGCTCCCATTAACCCATGGCCCCTAGGGAATGCCACCTGCTAAATCCCTGGATGTGTAGGACCCAGGTCTGGACTTAACCTGTGAGCCCTGTGGATGCTCCTATGAAGCATGGAGAGGGGAGAACAAAAGAAGAGCCCCAGGACACTCTCCTCTGACAAGACACTCTCCCCTGATGGGCCAGGGCGGCGATGTCAGGCAGGATCCTCTGCCTCTCTCTGTGATGCCCGGCCCACATGCAGGGCGCTCAGAGCGCAGTGAGGCCACGGGCAGGCTGAGGTTTACTCTCGACGGCGGGGTCAGCAGTGCAGCGTCTGCCTGGGATCGTTAGATCTGTCCTGTGTGAGCCAAGGGGGGCCATCTCCATATTGAGGAGATTCAAGGTCTGCCTGGGGGATAGAGCAAGAAGCTTCTTTGCTCCCTCACCTGCCACCCTGCTAACCCCCAGCGCACATGGCCGTATTTGGAAAGCATTCCTGGCTGGCCTCCAGGATTTAGAGAAAGGCTATCTGATCAGGCCCTCAGGATATTTACACTGAGTGTGTAGCTGTGTGTGTGTGTGTGTGTGTGTGTGTGTGTGTGTGTGTGTGTGTGTTGGGAGAGGGAAGGGAGGCTATACAAACCTGTACAAGGGTCTTCTCAGGCTCCAGCTGAGGAGTTCTAAATGCACCCAGCCTTCAGCTGTGAGGTGGGAGAAGAGTGGGGGGACCTTTCCTGTTTCTGCCACTGCACTCCCCCCAGCTCTCCACCAGTCTTGTGCCAATAAGCTCAAGTATCGGCTTGTCCTCACCGCTCCCAATCTCCCTCCATCTCTGTGAACACGATGCTGGCACTCATTGTCTCATTTCCATTGTCAGGATAATGGGTTTAGGTTCCACAACAAGAAGCACTTTGGATTCGAGGGAGAGCCGGAAATGGAGATAGGTGTAGGAGGTAAGCCCTTCCTTGATGGTTTCACCAGGATATACCGTTATCCTCCTGGGGTGAAGGTGGATCTCTGAGGGAAAGGCAGGAAGGAGAAAGTCTGGGGGCCCACCCTCCTCATGTTCCCCTGCACCTCAATCCCTGACTTCCACCTGCTGAGGTTTTACAGCATAAAAGTGCTGAGTGTTGGGGTTACTTTCATTGCTATTCTAGGCAACAGCCCTAATGATATTCAAGGAAATGGTCTGTTTGTGCTCCACCCAGAATCTTGCTTTGGGAAGGGAAGACTTGGGTTTCAAATCTGATTTCCTGCTTTGCCTCAACGCTGGCGGGCTTCCTGCTAATCCCAGGCCTCTGAAAGCACAGCCTCCATCTCTCACCTACTATATAGGTATATATAGTATATATATTTCTCCTAAGAACAATGATTCGGTATTCACTGCTTCAATGTACATGGTGACTCTCTAGAACATAACTACTGCAAATAAGAGAATTGGCTGTAATTATCTTTAGCTCTATTAGGCTCAGAAACAGCCAGTTAACCATCTCTAGCTTCACTAGATAAACTCATCATCCACCTAGTCCCAACACGGCAACAGGCAGGGAGTGCCAAAGGTGTACCCAACCTTCTCTAGACCTCTTTATTAAAAGAAAAAAAGGTCAGAGAGCCTTTTGTAATTTTTAAAAGTTAATGTGCTTTTGGGGCTTCCCTGGTGGTTAAGAATCTGCCTGCCGATGCAGGGGACACGGGTTCGAGCCCTGGTCCGGGAAGATCCCACATGCCGCGGAGCAACTAAGCCCGTGTGCTGCAACTACTGAGCCTGCACCCTAGAGCCCGCGAGCCACAACTACTGAGCCCATGTGTCACAACTACTGAAGCCCGCGTGCCTAGAAGCCCGTGATCCGCACCAAGAGAAGCTATCACGATGAGAAGCCCGCGTACCGCAAGGAAGAGTAGCCCCCGCTCGCCACAACTAGAGAAAACCTGCACGCAGCAGCGAAGACCCAACGCAGACAAAAATAAATCAATTTTTAAAAGAGTAATGTGCTTTATATTTTAGAGTATTTTTAGGCTCACAGCAAAACTGAGTGTAAAGTACAGAGTTCCCACATACCTCCCTGCTCCAACCTCTTCTACCAACCTCTCTTACCATTAACATCTCCCACCTGAGTGGTACATTTGTTACATTCATTAAATGTACATTGATACATCATTATAACTAAAGCCCATAGCTTATGGTTTTTGACAATCATATTATGACAAACACCCATGCTTATAGTACCATATAGAATACTTTCACTGCCCTAAAAATCCCTGTGCTGCACCTTTCCGTCTCCCTCCCCACAAACACCTGGACACCACTGAATTTTTTTTTTACTGTCTCTATAGTTTTGCCTTTTCCAGAATGTTATACACTTGGAATTGCTCAGTATGTAACCTTTTCAGATTGACTTCTTTTACTTAGTAATATGCATTTAAGTTTCCTCCATTTCTCTTCATGGCTTGATAGCTAATATTTTTAGTGCTAATTTTTAGTAGCTAATTTTTTAGTAAAATTCCATTGTTTAGATACACACAGTTTATTTATCCATTCACCTATTGAGGAACAGCTTGATTCAGAGTTTTTTGTAGAATTCGTATAAAAGTCCTTAATCAGATATGTGTTTTCTAAAGATTTTTTGCTTGGTTTGTAGCTCGTCTTTTCATTCTCTTAACAGTGTCTTTTGCAGAGAAATTTGAATGAAGTCCAATTTATCAATTTTTTTCCATGGATTGCGCTTTTCCTGTTGTACCTAGAGTTATTACCAAATCCAAGGTCACCTAGATTTTCTCCTGTGTTATTTTTTAGGAGTTCTATACTTTTGTGTTTTACATTTACATCTATGATCCATTTTGAAGTGATTTTTGTGGAAAGCGTAAGGTCTATGTTTTGATGCATCTTTTTGCATGTGGATACCCACCTGATCCAGCATCATTTATTGAAAAGGCTGTCTTTTTTCCTTGAATTGCCTTTGTTCCTTTGTAAAAGATCAGTTGACTGTACTGTGTGGGTCTATTTCTGTGCTTTCTATTCTGTTCTACTGATCTATTTTTGTTTCACCAGTACCACACTATCTCGATTTCTGTCACTTTGTAGCAAATCTTGAAGTCAGGTAGTGTCAGTCCTCCAACTTTGTTGTCCTTCAGTTTTGTGTTGGCTATTCTGAGGCTTTTGTTTTCCATATAATTTTTTTCGGTACGCGCGCCTCTCACTGCTGCGGCCTCTCCCGTTGCGGAGCACAGGCTCCGGACGCGCAGGCTCAGCGGCCGTGGCTCACGGGCCCAGCCGCTCCGTGGCATGTGGGATCTTCCCGGACCGGGGCACGAGCCCGTGTCCCCTGCATCGGCAGGCGGACTCTCAACCACTGTGCCACCAGGGAAGCCCCATATAAATTTTTGAATCAGTTTGCCAATATCCCACAAAATAACTTGCTAAGATTTTGATTAGGATTGCATTGAATCTATAGATCATGTTGGGAAGAATGAACATCTTAACAGTATTGAGTCTTCCTTTTCATGGACATATGGACTATCTCTGCATTTATTTAGACCTTCTGTGACTTCTTTCATCAGAGTTTCATAGTTTTCCTCCTGTAGATCTAGTCCTATATTACATTCATTCTTGCTCCATCACCCAGCAGGCTAGCCTGGGCTTTTTCCCATGGCAGTCTCAGGGAGACAAAAAGCATCACCTTATTCGGCTTCAGCTGGGATTGCTCCTATTGGTTGACTCAAATTCTTTGCCACTCGGTGCATATCCACAAATGACCACAAAAGTGCCAAGAGCATTGATTTGGGGATTACAAATTAATATTAGCAAATAGAGTTCATAAATAGGATATCTGCCAAAACTGAGGATCACCTGTATATGTATGTTTGTGTGTGTAACTGTGTAGGTATTTACCAAAATTTTAAAATCAGGATATATCCCATAAAAATCTGGATTTCAACTTCTCTTGAAATTGGCCTTTGGCAACAATTGGTTGGAAGTGAGCAGCCGCTACTCCCTGTGGACAGGCCAGTTTGTCTTAGTACCCACCACTCCCTAATTACGATCTACTCCAAAAGGAGAGCAAGTATTCACTACACTATATAATAGGCTTCTATGTTTTGTTTTTCCTATAGTAGAGTTGAATTAAATGTGAAGTATTTCTTCTATCTATGTATCTACCAAAAGTGGAAAAACAAATAACAGGCTGAGAGAATGAGTGGTTTCTTTTTGTGTTTTTTACAATTTTTTTAAAATATAAATTTATTTATTTATTTATTTTGGGCTGCGTTGGGTCCTTGTTGCTGTGCATGGGCTTTCTTTTAGTTGTGGCGCACGGGCTTCTCATTGCGGTGGCTTCTCTTCTTGCGAACATGGGCTCTAGGCGCGTGGGCTTCAGTAGCTGTGGGACTCAGGCTCAGTAGTTGCGGCTTGTGGGCTCTAGAGCGCAGGCTCAGTAGTTGTGGCGCACAGACTAAGTTGCTCTGAGGCATGTGGGATCTTCCCGGACCAGGGCTCGAACCCACGTCCCCTGCATCAGCCGGTGGATTCTTAACCACTGCGCCACCAGGAAAGCCCAAATGAGTGGTTTTAAGGAAAGTATTTTCTTATATCTCACTGGAGTCTCTCATTTAGAGTCTGGCCACTGTAGACTTATGAATTTACAATCTCTGGTTTAAGCAGCTGCTACACCTGGTCAACGCTGCAGAGACTCTGCCTCACCTGCTTCCTGTTGCTGCCCTGCTCCTGCCACACCACTGGCAGGGACATCCAGAGAAACCAAGCCATGACCAGATCTTGGGAAGCTCATGCCAGCTTTGGGGCAAGAGCAACAGATGCCCATAGCTCTCCTGCTCACCCTCCAGAGTCACTGGGCAAGCATCCAGGGAGGTGATCGGGGAGGCCTGGATTCTTATGGGGACACATAACAGGTTACAAATATGAATGAGTCCTGGCTGTGGTACTCTGCTGAGTGACCTTGGGCAAGTAAGTTAGCCTCTTCACACCTCAATTACCCCATCTGTAAACTGGGAATGAGAGTCCCTACCTCACAGGGCTGTCACGAGGATTGGTGGTTGATATTTGCACAGTGTTTAGAGAGAAGAGCATGGCAGTAGTAAGCACAGTACGGACTTCTGTTAAAACACTGCTACTTCAAGTGCAGCCGAGGACCTGCAGCTTCAGCATCGCCTGGGAGCATTCTAGAGGCAATGTCATGGGTCCCACCTATGAGTCAGAATCTCTGGGGTGGGGCTCGGGAATGTTTTAAATGCTCCAGGTGATTCTGATACACACTAGCTTGAGAGGCTAAATAAAATTTATAAAAAAATTTTTAGGGGCTTCCCGGGTGG